>NW_020837955.1:2709361-3038333 GCF_003676395.1 Aethalodelphis obliquidens
TCTGTGATTGGCTTTCGCCGATGGTGCGACTTGTGAGCCAGCATCGGCTAGGTCGCTACTTTAAAACCTCATTAGTATACTTAGCGCAAGCGCAGTGGCCACAGGAAGGATGATTCAGCTTATTTCAGCTTCCTGCCGCGTAGCAGTTAGCTGACCGCGCCCTACAAAGAGCCTATAATATGCTGCTTACAAGAGACTCACCTTAGGACAAAGGACACACATAGATTGAAAGTGAGGATGGAAAAAGATATTTCATGCAAACAGAAATGGTAAGAAAGCAGGAGTTGCAGCTTTTTTTTTTTATGGCTGTGTTGGATCTTTTTTGCTGCGTGCAGGCTTTCTCTAGTTGCGGTGAGCAGGGGCTACTCTTTGTTGTGGTGAGTGGGCTTCTCATTGTGTTGGCTTCTCTTGTTGCAGAGCATGGGCTCTAAGCACGTGGGCTTCAGTAGTTGTGGCATGCAGGCTCAGTAGTGTAGCTTGCAGGCTCTAGAGCACAGGCTCAGTAGTTGTGGCACATGGGCTTAGTTGCTCCACAGCATGTGGGATCTTCCAGGACCAGGGATCGAACCCGTGGTCCCCTGCATTGGCAGGCAGATTCTCAACCACTGCACCACCAGGGAAGCCCCACATATCAGACAAAATAGACTTTAAAGTAAAGGCTATAAAGTCTAAGAAGGACACTATATAATGACAAAAGGATCAATACAAGAAGAGGGTTTTACACTCATCAACATATATGCACTTAATATAGGAGCAGCCAAATACGTAAATACTAACAGACATAAAGGGAGAAATCGATAGGAATACAATAATAGTAGGAGACTTTAACACCCCACTCACATCAATGGACAGATCTTCCAGCCAGAGAATCAATAAGGCAACAGAGGTCCTAAATGATACAATAGAACAGGTAGACTTAATTGATATTTTCAGGACACTACATCCAAAAAATAAACTGAATACATATTCTTTTCAAGTGCACACAGAACATTCTCTAGGACTGACCTCTTGCTAGGGCACAAAACTAACCTCAACAAATTTAAGAGTACAGAAATTAATTCAAGCATCTTCTCTGACCACATGGCATCAAACTAGAAATCAACCACAGGAAAAGAAACAAGAAAAAACGATTACTTGGAGACTAAATAACATGCTACTGAAAAACCAATGGATCTATTACTCAGCCATAAAAAGAAGCAAAATTGAGTTATTTGCAGTGAGGTGGATGGACCTAGAGTCTGTCATACAGAGTGAAGTAAGTCAGAAAGAGAAAAATACTGTATGCTAACACATATATATGGAATCTTAAAAAAAAAAAAAAAAAAAGGTTCTGAAGAACCTAGGGGCAGGACAGGAATAAAGATGCAGATATAGAGAATGGACCTGAGGACACGGGGAGTGGGAAGGGCAAGCTGGGACAAAGTGAGAGAGTGGCATGGACTTATAAATACCACCAAATGTAAAATAGGTAGCTAGTGGGAAGCAGCCACAAAGCACAGGGAGATCAGCTCAGTGCTTTGTGACCACCTAGAGGGGTGGGATAGGGAGGGTGAGAGGGAGACACAAGAGGGAGGAGATATGGGGATATATGTATACATATAGCTGATTCACTTTGTTATAAAGCAGAAACTAACACACCATTGTAAAGCAATTATATGCCAATAAAGATGTTAAAAAACAAAAAAAAACAATGGGTCAATGAGGAAATCAAAAAGGAAATTAAATACCTTGAGACAAATGACAATGAAAACACAACCATACAAAAATCTATGGAATGCAGCAAAAGCAGTTCTTAGAGGGAAGTTCATAGTGATACAGGCCTTCATCCAAAAACAAGACAAATCTCAAGTAAACAACCTAACTTATCACCTAAAAGAATTAGAAAAAGAAGAAAAAACAAACCAGAACTCAGCAGAAGGAAGGAAATAATAGAGATCAGGGAGGAAATTTTAAAAACAATAGGAAAAAAAATCAATAAAACCAAGAGCTGGTTCCTTCAAAGGGTAAACAAAATTGACAAACCTCTAGACAGGCTCACCAAAAGAGAGAGAATCCAAATAAACAAAGTAAGAAATGAAAAAGGAGAAATCTCAACTGATATGCAGAAATACAAAAAACCGTAAGAGAACACTATGAATATTATATGCCAACAAATATGACAACTTAGAAGAAATGGACAGCTTTCTAGAAAGCAAAATTGAATGAAGAAGAAATAGATAATTTGAAAAGACTGATCACTAGAAGTGAAATAGAATCTGTAATAAAAAAACTTCCTACAAACAAAATTCAGGACTAGATGGCTTCACAGGCGAATTCTACCAAACAAAGAAGAAGTTAAACCAATTCTCCTCAAACTCTTCCAAAAGATTGATGAGGAGGGAACACTCCCAAAGACATTCTATGAAGCCACTATCACCCTGATACCAAAACCAGACAAAGAAACCACCAAAAAAGAAAAATTACAGACCAGTATATTTCATGAATATAGGTGCAAAAATTCTCAACAAAATATTAGCAAACCAAATCCAACAACACATAAAAAAGATCATACACCACGACCAAGTGGGATTCATCCTAGTTTCACAAGGATTGTTCAACATGTGCAAATCAATCAATGTAATACACCATATTAACAAAAGAAAAGTCAAAAACCACGTGATCATCTCAATAGATGCAGAAAAAGCATCGGACAAAATTCAACATCTATTCATGATAAAAACTCTTACCAAAGTGGGAATAGAGGGCACATATCTCAACATAATAAAATACATTTATGACAAACCCACAGCCAAAATGATACTCAACAGTGAAAAGTTGAAAGCCTTCCCACTAAAATCTGCAACAAGATAAGGATGCCTACTCTCACCACTTCTCTTCAACATAGTACTAGAAGTCCTAGTCACAGCAATCAAACAAGAGAAAGAAATGAAAGAAATGGGAAGAGGTAAAACTGTCACTATATGCAGATGACATGATACTGTATATAGAAAAGCCTAAGGGCTCCACACAAAAACTACTAGATCTAATAAATGAATTCAGCAAAGTAGCAGGATACAAGATCAACATTCAGAAATCGGCTGTATTCCTTTACACTAACAATGACATATCAGAAAGAGAATGTAAAAAAAAATACCTTTTAAAATTGTACCAAAAAAAAAAAAAAAAAAAAAAAAAAACCTAGGAATAAACCTGACCAAGGAGGTGAAAGACTTATCCACAGAGAATTATAAAACATTAGTAAAGGAAATAAAAGAGGATTCAAAGAAATAGAAAAGATATCCCATGCTCTTGGATTGGACAAATTAACACTGTTAAAATGGCAATACTACCCAAAGCAATCTACAGATTTAATGGAATCCCTATCAAATTATCCATGACATTTTTCACAGAACAAATAATCCAAAAATGTATATGGAATCATAAAAGACCCAGAATTGCTAGAGCAATACTGAGGGAAAAAAACAAAGCACGAGGCATAACTCTCCCAGACTTCAGACAATACTACAAAGCTACAGTAATCAAAACAGTGTGGTATTGGTTCAAAAAAACAGGTATATGGATCAATGGAACAGAATAGAGAGCCCAGAAATAAACCCACAGACCTATGGGTCAATTAATCTTCAATAAAGGAGTCAAGAATATAAAATAAGAAAAAGACAGTCTCTTCAGCAAGTGATGCTGGGAAAGTCGGACAGCTGCATGTAAATCAATGACGTTAGAACACACCCTCACACCATGCACAAAAATAAACTCAAAATGGCTTAAACATAAGACAAGGCACCATAAAACTAGAAGAGAGCATAGGTAAAACATCCTCTGGCATAAATTGTACCAATGTTTTCTTAGGTCAGTCTCCCAAGACAATAGAAATAAAAACAAAAATAAACAAATGGGACCTAATCAAACTTACAAGCTTTTGCACAGCAAAGGAAACCATTAAAAAAAAAAAAAAAACTGAAAAGACAACCTACAGAATGCGAGAAAATGTTTGTAAATGATGCAGCAGACAAGGGCTTAAGCTCCAAGATATACAAACAATTCATACAACTCAACAACAAAAAGACAAAATAACCCAGTCGAAAAATGGGCAGAAGAGCTCAATAGACATTTCTCCTAAGAAGACATACAGTTGGCCAAGAGGCACATGAAAAGATGCTCAGCATCACTAATTATTAGAGAAACGCAAATCAAAACTGCGAGGTACCACCTTCCACCAGTCAGAATGGTCATCATTAAAAAGTCTACAGATAACAAATATTGGAGTGGATGTGGAGAAAAGGGAACCCTCCTACGCTGTCGGTGGGAATGTAAGCTGGTACAGCCACTATGGAAAACAGTATGGAGGTTCCTTAGAACAGGGGTCCCCAACCCCTGGGCCGCAGGCTGTTAGGAACTAGGCCGCACAGCAGGAGGTGAGCATCAGGTGAGGGAGCAAAGCTTCATCTGTTGCTCCCCATCACTTGCATTACTACCTGAACCATCTCCCCACCCCCCAATCTGTGGAAAAATTGTCTTCCACAAAACCAGTCCCTGGTGCCAAAACGGTTGGGGACCACTGCCTTAGAAAACTAAAAATAGAATCGCCATATGATCCAGCAATCCCACTCCTGGGAATATACCCGGACAAAACTATAATTCAAAAAGATACATGCACCCTATGTTCATAGCAACACTGTTCACAATAGCCAAGACATGGAAACAACCTAAATGGCCATTGACAGATGAATGGATAAAGAAGATGCGGTACATAGATACAATCGAATACTACTCAGCCATCAAAGGAATGAAATAATGCCATTTGCAGCAACATGGATGCAACTAGAGATTATCATACTAAGTGAACTAAGTCAGAAAGAGAAAGACAAATATCATATGATATCACTTATATGTGGAATCTAAAATATGGCACAAATGAACCTACCTACAAAACAGAAACAGACTCATAGACATAGAGAACAGATTTGTGGTTGTCAAGGGGAGGGAGGGGAGGGAGAGGGATGGACTGGGAGTTTGAGCTTGGTAGATGCAAACTATTACGTTTGGGATGGATAGGCAAAGGGTCCTAATGTACAGCACAGGGAGCTGTACTGAATATCCTGTGATAGACCATAGTGGAAAGGAATATGAGAAGGGAGCGTCTCTATGTGTAGAACTGAGTCACTTTGCTGCATAGCAGAGATTGGCACAGAATTGTAAATCAACTCTACTTCTATAAAATTTTTTTTAAATGCTTAGAAACATGAGATTCTGGTTTTATCATCAGTCATGTTTAACTAGAGTGTTTGCTTTATTTTTTTTTCCCTGAAAGTGACTGTTTTTAGACTCTAAAATTATCCCAACCTCCTGTTACACAGACACACACACAGACACAGAGTACTCAGGCACTCTCTCTCTCTCTCTCTCTGTGTATAAATTCTATAGCTCTCTCTCTCTCTAGATCTGTATATTTATCTCTCTGTCTCTCTCGACACACATACAAACACACACACACATATATATAACTGCTAGAGTGATGGGGCAACTGATGGAAATCAGTTTTTGACTACTAATACTTTTGTCCCTGTTACTGTTATGATTCCCTCTGTTTATAGATATTGGCAACTAACACTAATACAGGTTGTCTTATAATACAAGTCAATAGGTCAGTCTAATTTAGGCTTTACAAATTCTCATCTCCACAGCATCCTTCCTTTTGTGGTTAGTTTGGCTTCCAGAGCTTCGCATCTTTAGTAATGTATTTTCATAGGTTTGAAAATACAGTAAACACGGTAACACAAGTTTTGACGTATGGCAAGTAGTGATAGTCTGTCATCTTCTGCCCAAACCTCCTATCTGCTCTGGGGAGCAGGGAGGTGGATAACAGGGGCCTTTGGCAAGTGACTGCCAGCTGGCAACCTGTGAAACTCTTATTTATATAAGGTGAGCTGATTCCCTATCTTCAGTTTTGTGCTCTTTAGGGACAGAATATACTGATAACAAATCCTTGGTTTTATTAAGCTTATATTATTAATATTATGACCCTGAGGTAATGGGATTGTTTTTCAATACCTATCTATTGGGATTATGTTTTCCAAGCAGAAAAAGACACCAAAGCTGATCTTACCTTACTGTGTATCTCCCAACCTAATTATTGCAAAAGGAGGAAAGGATTAGAATAATCCAAACAAGGTGCAGAATCTATAAATATCAGTAACCGTGTAGCCAGGTGGATAGGGGTGATACGCACACACCAGGAAAACATTAAAGTCTGACACAGGGGCTGAGGATACCTGGGAAATAGTAGCAAGTAAGGAGAGCAAGAAAGTACCTGAGGGAGAGACGTCTTGCTACAAAGCATGCATTTTCAAGAGTTTTTAAGAAATTCAGATTCAAAGTTCCAATATTGCAGAGATGGTTTTTAATGTGATTCACTGAGAATGCATCACAAATATATTTATATCTTTACACCTCTGACTTCCAGAAAGTATTCTAAAAAGTGTTGTTACTTTGTGTATCTCCTTATGTATCAACTTAAACACATGTTTAAATAATCTGCAGAATGATGAAAATATAAACAGTCATCTTCAGGAAAGCAGGGAGTTTTTAGTGGCTGGATTTTTATTCTCTGTTTACTTCCTTAGCATTTAAAACCATGCAAAAGAATGCAGATAAACCAGCAATACCCCCAGTTATTCTAAATGTTAAATTGACCTCAGTTACTGAAATCTGAAGCTGGATTTGTATTGATCTTTTCAAGTAATTTGTGATTTCCCTTCAAGAAATCACTCATGTATGTTGCACTACCATACAAGTAGAAGCCACAAACCAGTCTGTCTATTGCTAACCAAATCACTGCCCAGTAAAAGGAAGGAGCAAATTCAACTGTAGTCCATTCAAAGTATTGACAAATACCTTACAGATAAAACATCTGAAATATGGACAGTCTTAAATTTACTGATTATATTTTGTATAGAATTGATTGGTAGTTCTTGCCATCCTTCTTGGCCCAAATAAATTCCTGTCAAAATTCCTGTGTCCATTTCACTCCTGTTATTTGAAAAGATAGCTAAGAATATGCAATGTCTTAAACATATTTATCATGAGTAAAAAAGAGTCTGCAGACTGTTTGCCAATTATTGGGATAAGGCACTAAAGATTGAAATCTCAAACCTGTCTTTCCATCTCAGCTATTAACTCACCAAACATAAGCTTGCATTATGATGAAGTAAAGTCACAAAGTAAAATGAAATAATTAAATATCAATACTTCACATTTAAGCTTCCAAAATGTGTGCACTTGTTATATCCATTTGAGCCTCAAAACAACCCCAAGAGATGGGAGGATTTGGTTATATTATTATTACTTTGTCAAAAGGATGTCAGTTCTACTCTCTCCTGTCAAAATGACAAGGTACATAACACAAGAGACAAAGGTTTGGATATTTGCCATTCAGAGCCTTAATTTCTTTCCCATATCACTCAAATTACCAGGCTCTTCAGTCTACTTCTGTACAAATTGAACATAACGCTTGAGGATTTCAAGTCAAAAAACCTGATATAAAAAAAGAGTTTAAGTCTCGTATATGAGGAAAAACTAGATAGAGGAGAAATAGCCTAGAGCAATTCAAGGGAACCACATATGAAAATAAAATGCTTTTATGTAAGCACGGAGCTATTTAGTTTTGAAATAGAATATTCAGCCTCAGGAAGAATGGAGAGGAAGAATTTTCAAAATTTTTATTCCTTAATTGCCAGTTCACTCTAGTTCTAATTAAGTATTTTCTAGAAGTTTCCTTAAAATGTTTTCTACCTCCTCAGTTCTTTTGTCCTATCATTCAAGAGGTCATGTCAGTGTAGTTTTTTCTGCAAGTTTATATATAGGTACAGATATATAGATATAACCTCCACATTATTTCCACCATCATTAGCCATGGTCAGGGATTTGTCACATCACCCTTAGATGTCCATCGCAATCCTCAAATTCATCTTCTTGCTACTGTTGGCTCCTATTGCAATCTATTCTGCTTCCACTGCCAGATTAATCTTCCTAATATATGGCCTTCAGAGTACCACGCTCATTCCAAAGAAATCACCTTAACTTTTTAGAAGATAAAAGAAAACATATTTGTTCTTAAAATCTTCCACAATCTGACACCAAATTACTGCCAGATACTCTCTGAAACCTCTCCTTTACTTTGGCAGTTTAGTGCCCTAGATGTTCCTGTAAGGAATACAGGTGTTTTGTGCCTTTCCAAGATGCCTTCGTCTGATGGTAAATGAAACCATCTTTACGTGAACAACCCATTTCATAAAGTTCAGGTAGGATCTTCCTCTATCACCACTTGAGAAATGGGCCTATTATCCCAGTCTAAACCACAATATTGTATCACTCAGATCACAATCATTAGTTCAGTGATAGATGACAGAATCAATCAAATTTTCTAAAATCTAATTTTCTAATGAATGTTGTATATATGTATATAGCTGCCTTCTTTCCTACTACTTAGGCAGAGCCTATCTGAAAACATCAGTGAATGGAAGAAATTGGATCCCAGAGATGGAAAGAGAGAGAGAGAGTCCTAATTATACTGTTCACGCCCCAGGATTCAGCAATGCCATAATTCATAGCTATGTGAGCCAATAAATTTCTTCTTTAAGTTAGTTTAGGTTGGGTGTTTGTCATTTACAAACAAAATGTTTTAGGTTAATATTTCTTCCAGACTCATCCTGATATTCAGGTACGTACCCTTACTAACACACTTCCCCTTTGCCAGGAAAGAGACCTCTCTTCCCTCTACCAAGACAAACACAAGTTATCCTTGAAGGCCCAGATAATTCCTTTGCATTGGGTACAGATTTCCCTGACCATCCCTTGCTCGTAGAAATATCTTTATCCTTTGATCTATCAATTTAACTAATTTACTCTTGAAATAATTTATATGTTAAACAGTTTTATTTTACAATTATATAGCTTATATTCCCAACTATTTAAGCTATTTGGTGGAACAAATAGTGTCATACTTTTTAAAAGTCAACAAGGTTTCTAAAATACTGCCTTGAAATAATATCTATCATTCTTTAAGAGACTAATGTCTAAATACACACTAACTACAAAAGAAAGATGGTCTTATTTGATTTGTTCTTAGGAACATAATTATTCCTCTTTATTCAAGTGGGACCACTCATTTCTGTATCTAAGGCTTTCATAGTCATTAAAGCCTATCAGCTAGAGATAATATGCTTAACATTGGAAATGTGTGACTTCCATACAATTATTTTATAGAATATTATCATAGTTACAAAGTTTTCTTTTCATTATTCATCGTACTCAAGGTCATTCAAATTAACAGCTAGCAAGATTTAGTTTGATATGAGCACATTAAAAACAAAAGAAAGGTTGTGGTAATTATATTCTAAGCACATTGAAAAATGAAACCTTATCTTACTGGTTGCATTAACTTGTATACACTCTGCTATAAAACAAACATGTTTATTTTGATGCAGGTAATACGTAAATAAAAACAGCATAGGCGACATTTTATTTAATACTTAATATTGTGATTGTTAAACATTTTCTACATTCAAAATGTAGTAGAAAATACTTAGGCTTAAAAGTTCAAAGGAATAAAATGGCTTGCTAAAACCATAGTTTGAGAAAATTTTTAGGGCCCCAGAATTGAGCATGTGAGCATATGAATGACAGTGTGCCTACTTTATTGTCAACTTGAATAAAAATGAGGGCAAAGGGCAGTCATGAAGACATTTCAACCCCTTCTTCAAATATCACCAGCCTCCTCATTCACCATTCCAATCCAAATAATGATAGAATCTAATAAGACAATGAAATTACACTATAAGATGCTTCACGAAAAGTCCCCTAGCTCCCCTTCTAACCAGACTGCCACTCCTAAGCTCTCCCTATACAGAACTTGTTGGGCTGCCACTAATTAGTTGCTAAATAGATATTTGTGGAATTTCATGATAATGAGGGGATAAAGGAAATATAGGAGGGGAGAAATGATGGTAGCAAAAAGGATAGCAGCAGAAGTATACTATGAAGAAAATACAAACTCACAGAATCAAATGTGAGAAAATTCCTAATCTTTTAACTTTTATATTTCATTCTGTGACAGAAATTGTTTACCAAACCTATTTCCTCCTCCTTCTGGGAATACTGCATTTCTCAGCATTACTTGATGTTAGATGTTACCATGTGTCTGATTTATAGACAGTTAAATGTGAGCAGAAGTAATGTGTGCCCCTTCCAGGCTTGGCCCAGTAAAACAAACAAACAAAAGAACTCTTCATCACACTTCCTCACTTTTTTTCCCCTCATTTTATCTACATGACACAGATGTGTATGATACACAAGAAAGCTACAGGACAAAAGGATATTGAAAATCAAATAACCTTTTTGCTTTTAAGACTGTCTTAACATTCCTAGTCAAATTAATGTCTCTTTTCTCTAGGTTAGTATAAAACTGATCTGGAAACAGCATCTGTTAACATATTATGAAGGGAGAATATCTTGGTTTCTCCTGAGATCATAGAAAACAAACTGGCAATCAGAAAGGCTTATTATTCCCTCTACCTCTTCTTCCTTAGTAAAGGATCAGTCACCAAAGGGTTCATTTGAAGCTATAGGAATCTACTGAGTTGAAGAGAATCTTTCTTTGCGATCTACAACTGGCTATATATTTTCAAAGCTAAAAAGTTAACGCAGTGAGAAGCTGTATAGTATATTATTATTTATAGTAAGCTGCCTTCTTATTATTTGTTTTGTGCATTTGATTTCAGAGCTTTGGTTTTACTTATGAAGATTTGTGTCAGAGAAGCTGTCCATAATGAAGAATCTGCATCCTATTTTGGAGTTTATAACTACTTTTATCACCAGAAAAATGCATGAGTTTAGTGAAGATTTTTTGGAATTTGTTCATTTATTAATTCATTTAGCAAATACTTGTTGCACACCTTCTATGTGATAGACCACGTGTGGAGCACTGCAGATAAAGTAGTGAACTAAAAATAGCCAAAAATCTTATTCTCATAGAATTTATATTCTGATTTGAAATATGCCTTCTGAAAATTGACAAGATGTAAATAACCATGCCTGAAAATCAAAGTATAAGCTCTCAGAAGCAAGCTCAGTGAGAGGAGCAGGTGGTGGAGAGGTCTCTGAGCTCCAACGATTAAGAACGATTTCACTGAACATAAGGATTTTAGACAATAAATGAGTGAAAACAGGGACAGAGGTTCTAGCCAGCCTGCTGAGGCCAATAGGAATACCCATAAATTAAGTGGCCCATCAGACATCCCCCACATGCCCTATGGCCAGATGAGGGACCAGAAAAAAAATAAATAAATAAAGTATGAGCTCGCAGATAATCTCAGACAATGTGGTGTGGGCACCACATTGCTATCCAGAAAGTCATTGCACATTTCCACCCAAAGGATCTTTTTATTTTTTCCTCCAAACAGCCAATCCTAGTAGAGGTAGTGCTAGGATGGACACATAGACTTTGTAATTGAAATGGATTATGTTTCACTAAGTCTGAATCTGTCTGCATTTTTTTTTTTTATTATTTTTATTTTTGGCTTCATTGGGTCTTCATTGCTATGTGCGGGCTCTTCTCTAGTTGCAGCGAGCAGGGGCTACTCTTTGTTGTGGTGCACGGGCTTCTCATTGTGGTGGCTTCTCTTATTGTGGAGCATGGGCTCCAGGCATGGGCTTCAGTAGTTGTGACTCGCAGGCCCTAGAGCACAGGCTCAGTAGTTGTGGTGCACGGACTTAGGTGCTCCGCAGCATGTGGAATCTTCCCAGACCAGGGTTCAAACCCGTGTCCCCTGCATTGGCAGGCAGATTCTTAACCACTGTGCCACCAGGGAAGTCCCTGCACTTGTTCATTTGAGTACAGCAGAGGCCCTAGTTTACGACAAAAGCTGGGCTGGAAGTGATTTGGTTAGTGGAGCAATAGTATGCGAGGATTCTAGAGAGAACCTTTCAGTTCCAAGTCTTCAGCCTGTGAAAAGAGTATGTTTTCCAGAAGGAATGGTGGGTATTGTGTTTTCAGATGGGTCAGTGACATGGAAGTCATTTAAGAAAGCTTGCACTGGATGTCTCTATTTCATACCATACTTTGAGGCATGATGAAAACAAAATAGGGTGCATCAGAAATTACACAGTGCTTGGAATCAGAAGCACGAAGCCTAGCCTGGATAACAAACAGGAAAAATCTGTATGATCTTGTGGCCTCTCTGGAAATCACTATCCACAATTTAAGTATTGGAGTAATATTTTACAGTACTTAGAGTTTTCCAACAATAATAATAGTAATAGCAAATCACAACACTATCCAGTTCTCTTCCTCAATATGCAGGCAGTTCAGCATTGTTGCTAATTACATGGCAATGCCTGGTGACGTTTCTTGGGGAAGGAGAAATTTCTCCCTCTACCCCTACTGAGTTCTTATGGTTGGAGTAATAATAAAATTGACACAGATGGATTAACAGGAGAAAAAGAAACAAATGTTAATTCCTGCGCATGGAGGTCTCATAGAAAATGGGACCTAAGAAGTAGCCAAAGCAGGCGGCTCTTATACTTTTTAGACAAAGAAACAATAAATTTCTGAGGAATTGACCAGACAAAGAAATTTAGGCTTTGGGTGCTTAATTAGTGAAGAATCTAAGCAGAGTTTGGGCTTGTCTGGTAAATTAAAGAAGTAACAAAGTTTATTTATATAAGCTTCTTAGCTTGAATTCCCTCTCTCTGGCAATAAGAGTATCCTTCTACCTCCAGATTCAGGGAGTGGACCTTTCATGTTAGAGATTTATTTTCTGCTTCCAGGGAGACAGAGAGGAAAGTCAAAGTGTCCCTCTTGCACTGGCCATTTCTTAAGTAACTTTAACTAAAAATAATCAGTATGCCATTGTGTCACATAATAGAGAAGCCATCCCTGGGTACCAACAGCTTCTTGACACTACTTTCTAATAGTTGAACCACCCTAAATAAGTGAGAATATTTCTAAGTGTCATTTTCTTCATCATAAAGTGGTGTATGATTCTAGTGTCCTTTTAAAAAGGTTTATAAGGATTAAATGAAATAATCAAGAGAACAGCATGTTTCAAGTGCTCAAAAATCATGCTGTTATGATTATTTACTTTTTTGGGTTATGAGTAGGGAATTAATGAAAAGGTATAGAAAACTACATTAAAAACTGCAATCACTTTATAAATGCCATGTATTATTGTGTAATTTGGTTACAGAAAACCAAAGCACACCAGTTTTGTCAGGTTTGATTCTCTTAGGCACACCTACATTACTTAAAGTGATTCTAAATTAGTATTCCCTATTCCCTAGGAATTTTCTTATTCTCTAGCTTCTGGGTTCATAAGACTTCCCTGAATAATTTATTAATTTCAATCTAGAATTTTTTAAGGTATTTATTATTACTCTTTAGATTTGCAGGTAACATTTGAGTAGTTTGCTGATTAGAGAAAGTAATGAGTTTCATTTTGTTGCAAATGAAACTTGAAAGCTTCAGTGATTACAAATGTCTGACTATAATTGCTTTTATTTCAGAGGCTAAGGTAGATTATTGAAGATCAAATTTGCCGAAACTCCCTAACAACAGTCTAATGATTTACAGTGGGCTGGGGGAGTAAATATGCAATCCTTGACTACTGTTTAAGTTCAGTGTTCTTAGAATTACAGAACTTTGGCTCTGGAAGGGGCCACAAGGAGATGTTTAAAAGCCTTTCTTTTAGCTTACTGACCAGAAAGCAGAGGATAAGACAGGCCGTGTGATTTGATCTGGGCCACAAATTATTATAAATAGAGCCGAGATGAGAACCAAGAGGAGACATCTTCTCGCTGTGTTATGCAAAAGAAGAAATTAAATCAGAGAGAGAGAGAGACACAAATTAGAGGCATTGAGACAAATAGAATCCCATTTCAGAAAATACAGGCTGTGAAAGAAAACATAGAGGGAAAACCAGTTTTTTTTAAGAGTACAAATCATAGAAAGTATTGAGTAATTTTTTACTACAGTTAAATATATTGAATTTTATTATTTATTATATCATTTGTTGTCTTAACAAATGTCTTAGAACTCACTACCAAAAGTCCATTAGTGAAAACCAAATTAGAGATGTGTGATATAACAATATTGCCACCATAGTAAAAATAGAAAATTACCAAGTCCATCAAGAATGGGTGAAGATAATAAAATGATTCAAGAGTGTAATACTATCTTTTTCATGAAGTATGACATACAAACTCATAAGGACAGTTGCATACATACTTATCAAGTCAGAGTTTTTAAGAACTCATGAATGAGTGCTGTGTAAGCAGAAGTGATTTGTGTCACTTCCTGCCCAAAATAGTTACAAAGCTCATGTACTTTTCCCCACTCCCACATCATCTTCTGTGTGAATGGAAAGGCCTCTGAGAGCTTATACAAGGGCAGAATCCACATATAAGAGTGTCTATGTCTCTGAATGACCAATGAAAGTGAGAAATAAACATTCATTTTATCAATTCACTTAGAATTGGAGGTTAGATTTAAAAAGCTAGCATAACCTTGTAATACAGTTTTAAATCTAATATCACATATTCTAATAACAGGTGTTACTTTTAGATAATACCATTCTCCAGTTATCTACAATATTTTATTAACCATTTGGGTAAGGTCCTGCTAAATGACAGCTAAGTCTAGTTCACATTTATTTTGTTTCTCCTATTTACAATTGCTCAAAATATTTCTCTATTATACACTCAATCACATTCTTGGCACTGAAGGTGTCTACATATGCAAAACAATTCACAGACAACAAGAAAAAAATAGTTAAGAAGACTGCTGATTCACAAATCTTGCTCTTTTGTTTTTAACTTAACAGAGGTCATTTTCTGAAGAAAAGTAAATCTTTAGATTAACTGGATTAGTTTCCTAGGGCTGCCATAATAAAGTACCACAACTGGGTTGCTTAAACAACAAAAAATTATTTCCTCACAGTTCTGGATGTTAGAAGTCTGAAATCAAGGTGTTGGGAAGGTTGCTTCCTTCTGAGGTCTCTGAAGGAGAATCTATTCCAAGCCTCTCTTCTAGTTTCTGATGACAGATGGAAATGTATCACTCCAAATCTTTGTCAACATCTTCATACAAAGTTCCGCCTGTTTCTCTGTCTTCTCATGGCCATCTTCTTTAAGGACACCAGTCACATTGGATTAGGGGCCTGCCCTACTTAACTGATTACATCTGCAACTACCTTATTTCCAAATAAGGTCACATTCTGAGGTATATTCTGAGGCTAGGACTTCAACATATGTTAAATAGCAACCAATTTAATTTTTCTGAAAAGGCTGACCAGAATGTAAAGTTCATAAGCATACTTCTCTATCTTAGCCTTACAATTCTAAATATTGATTCACAAATGAAAATAAGGGTAAGATCTACATGTCTATTTCTTTTCCTAAATTGTTTGAAAAAACTCATTATTACTGTTAACCTGAAACGAAGATGGCTCATTTGCTTGTTTTTGGTTTTTGCTTGTTTATCACACTTCAGTTCCTCCTACTCCCCAACTCTTGCACTAGGAAAAAGGAAGATAACAGTGGAACCCACAACACTGAAAATTTTCTAGCAAATTTAAATTTCAATGACCTAGAGCTTCAGTGGTCTAGCATTGTTTTATCATCTATACCAAAACAAAAATTTCTAAGTTTTCAATAAACCTATAGATACCATCGCCAGGCGCTAGTTCCAATTTAGCCAAAGAACACATTTATTTCCTATTTATTTCTTATAGTTTCTATAATGTGTTGCAATTGTTTCATTAAATTTTGTAGGTCATGCTTAATGAATGTTTTTAATGTACTTATGAAAGAGTTCTAGGTAGTTTCCTCAATCTAAAATTTAACTCATAAATTATTCTTATTTTTGGAAAAGTATTGTTCAAGATCTCTGGGTGCTATAGAACTTGATTTATTGGCTCACCTTGTTTAAGTGAGACCATAGGAAGAGAGACATTGAAGCTAAGAGTATTTATCCTAGAACTATCAGAAAGCCATAGCTGGTGGCAGGCAACATTTTGGTAGGGAGGAAGTTTTATTTGTCAGATTATTCTCTATCCTTTCTAAGTGAGCTGCAAAGACAATAAGGTACCTGCAAAGATTTTTGACAGCACATTACTTTAAAATCTCATCTGGTTCTTCACAAAGCCAGAAATGTGGTTCCACACAAGAAGCTTTTTTGTTGTAATGATCATTTGTGTAGAGTTATATTTGTATTCTTTTTTGATTAAATAAAGAGAGATATCTAATTGTATGTAAGATGTCAATATTTTAAAAATGCATCCTCGGAAGGAGACAAGATGGCAGAGCAGCAGGACCTTGAGCTCATCTCATATCACAAGCACACCAAAATCCAACTAAATGCTGAAAAACCATTGATAAAAAAGACTGCAATCTACAAAAAAAAAAAAAGATATCGCACATCCAAAGACATAAAGAAGAAACCACGAGATGGTAGGAGGGGTGCACATGCAAGATAATCAAATCCCATACCACCCAGGTGGGTGATGCACAAACTGGCAAATAATTGTATCACAGACGTTCTCCGACAGGAGTGACATCTCTGACACCATGCCAGGCTCCCCAGCCTAGGGGTCTGGCATTGGGAGAAGAGGCCCCCAGAGCATTTAGCTTTGAAGGCCAGCAGGGCCTGACTGCAGGAACTCCACAGGAATGGGGGAAACAGAGACTCTACTCTAGGAGGGTGCACACAAGGTCCTGTGTACACTGGGTCCCAGGGAAATAGCAATGACCCTATAGGAGCCTGGGACAGACCTACCTGCTGGTCTTGGAGGGTCTCCTGGGGAGACAGGAGGTGGTTGTGACTCTCTCTGGGGTGATAAAAGATGGTGAAGGCATATCAGGGACCTACCTGAACTCTGGCTGCAGGCAGATATTTTGGGTCTTTGGTACAGAGACTGGCCCCATCCAATAGCCTCTAAGCACCAGTGCTGGGATGCCTCAAGCCAAACAACCAACAGGGAGGAACACAGCCCCACCCATAAGCAGACAGGCTGCCTAAGGACTTCCTGAGCCCACAGCCACCTCTAGACATGCCCAACGACACAGCCCTGCTGACCAGAGGACCAAGACCCGGCTCCATCCACCAGTGGGCGGGCACCAGGCCCTCCTGCCAGGAAGCCTGCAGAAACCTCTAAACCATCCTCATCCACCAGGGGCAGACACCAGAAGTAAGAAAACTATGATGCTACAGCCTGCAGAACTGAGTCCACAAAGACAGGTCAGAAGCTACCCTGGGGCCAGCTGGTCCCTGGCCCTTGGGTGAAGAGAGGGGAGTATACTGCTGGGACACACAGAACAATGCCTACAGAGGGCCACTTCTCCAACACTGAGAAATGGAACTAAGCTACTACATATACAAAACTACAAAGAGAAATTTAAACAAAATGAGACAGCAAAGGAATATGTTCCAGGTGAAGGAACAAGGTAAAACCCCAGAATAACAACTAAGTGAAGCAGAGACAGCCAGTCTACCTGAGAAAGAGTTCAGAGTAATGACTGGAAAGATGATCCAAGAACTCAGGAAAAGAATGGATGAACAGAGAAAGAAGTTACAAGAAGTTTTGAGAAAAGAGTTATAAAATATAAAGAACAACCAAACAGAGTTGAAGAATACAATAACTGAAATGTAAAACTACACTAAAAGGAATCAGTAGCAGAATAAATGAGGCAGAAGAATAAATCAGTGAGCTGGAGGACAGAGTGGTGGAAATCACTGCTGCAGAACAGAATAAAGGAAAAAGAATGAAAAATAAATAAGGACAGTTTAAGAGAACTCTGGGACAATGTCAAACACACCAACATTCACGTTATACGGGTCCCAGAAAGAGAAGAGAGAGAGAAAGGACCTGAGAAAATATCTGAAGAGATAATAGCTGAAAACTTCCCTAACATAAGAAAGGAAACAGTCACCCAAGTCCAGGAAGTACAGAGGGTCTGACACAGGATAAACCCAAGGAGGAACATGCCAAAACACATTCTTTTCAAGTGCACATAGAACATTCTCCAGGATAGATTTCATGATGGGCCACAAAGCAAGGCTTGGTAAATTTAAGAAAACTGAAACCATATCAGCATCTTTTCCAACCACAATGCTATGAGATGAGAAATCAACTATAAGAAAAAAACAAAACACAGAAACATATGGAGCCTAAATAATTTCCTACTAAATGAACAATGGATCATTGAAGAAATCAAAGAGGAAATTAAAAAAATACCTAGAGACAAATGAAAACAAAAGATGACAATCCAAAACCTATGAGACACAGCAAAAGCAGTTCTAAGAGGGAAGTTTACGGGGATAGAAGCTTACCTTAGGAAACAAGAAAAATCTCAAATAAACAACCTAACCTTATACCTAAAACCACTAGAGAAAGAAGAACAAACCCAAAGGTAGTAGAAGGAAAAAAAATCATAAAGATCAGAGCAGAAATAAATGAAAGAGACTAAAAAAAACAAAAAAAGATTGATGTAAGTAAAAGCTGGTTCTTTGAAAAGATAAACAAAATTGATAAACTTTTAGCCAGACTAATCAAGAAAAAAAGGGAGAGGGCTCAAACCAATAAAATCAGAAATGAAAAATGAAAAGTTACAACTGACAACAGAAATATAAAGGACCATAAGAGTCTACTACAGGCAACTATATGCCAATATGGACAACCTAGAAGAAATGGACAAATTCTTAGGAATGTACAATCTCCCAAGACTAAACCAAGAATAAATAGAAAATAGAAACACACCAATCACAAGTACTGAAAGTGAACCTGTGATTAAAAACTCCCAACAAACAAAAGTCCACGATGAGGTGGCTTCGCATGCTTTTAGAGAAGAGATAACACCTATTCTTCTGAAACTATTCCAAAAAAGTGAAGAGGAAGGAACACTCCCAAACTCATTCTATGAGGCCACCATCACCTTGATACCAAAACCAGAAAAAAAAAAAATTGAAAAAAAGAAGAAAAGAAAATTATAAAAAAAAGAAAATTACAGGCCAACATCACTGATGAACATACATGCAAAAATCCTCAACAAAATACTAGTAAACTAAATCCAACAATACATTAAAAGGATCATATACTGACTAAGTGGGTTTTGTCCCAGGGAGGCAAGCATTTTTCAATATTGGCAAATCAATCCATGTGATCCACCACATTAACAAACTGAAGAATGAAAACCATATAATCATGTCAAAAAAAAAGAAAAAGCTTTTGATAAAATTCAACATCTATTTATGATAAAAACTCTCCAGAAAGTGGACATATAGGGAACATACCTCAACATAATAAAAGCCATACATGACAAACCCACACCTAACATCATACTTGATGGTGAAAAGGTGAAAGCATTTCCTCTAAGATCAGGAAAAAGATAAGGATGTTCACTCTTGTCACTTTTATCAAACATAGTTTTGCAAGTCCTAGTCACATCAATCAGAGAAGAAAAAGAAATAAAAGGAATTCAAATTGGAAAAGAAGTAAAACCGTCACTGTTTGCAGGTCACATGATACTATACATAGAAAATCCTAAAGATGCTACCAGGAAACTACTAGAGCTCATCAGTGAATTAAGTAAATTTGCAAGATACAAATTAATACACAGAAATCTGTTGCATTTTTACATACTAACAACAAAAGATTGAAAAGAGGAATTAACGAAACAACCCCATTTACCACCGCATCAAAAAGAATAAAATACCTAGGAATAAACCTGCCTACAGAGGCAAAAGACCTGTACTCTGAAAACTATAAGATGCTGATGAAAGAACCCGAAGATGACACAAACAGATGGACAGATATACCATGTTCTTGGACTGCAAGAATCAAAATTGTCAAAATGACTATATTACCCAAGGCAATCTACAGATTCAATGCAATCCCTATCAAGCTACCAATGGCATTTTTCACAGAACTAAGACAAAAAAATTTACAATTTGTATGGAAACACAAAAGACACCAAAAAAGCCAAAGCAAACTTGAGAAAGAAAAATGGAGCTGGAAGAATCAGGTGCCCTGACTTCAGACTATACTACAAAGCTACAGTCATCAGAACAGTATGGCACTGGCACAAAAACAGAAATATAAATCAATGGAACAAGATAGAAAGCCCAGAAATAAACCCATGCACCTATGGTCAATTAATCTACGACAAAGGAGGCAAGAATATACAATGGAGAAAAGACAGTCTCTTTTATAAGTTGTGCTGGGAAAACTGGACAGCTACATGTAAAAGCATGAAATTAGAACATTCTCTAACACTGTACACAAAAATAAACTCAAAATGGATTAAAGGCCTAAATATAAGACCAGACACTATAAAACTCCTAGAGGAAAACATTGGCAGACATTCCTTGACATAAATTTCAGCAGTATCTTTTTGGATTCACCTCCTAAAGTAATGGAAATAAAAGCAAAAATAAACAAATGGAACCCAATTAAACTTAAAAGCTTTTTCACAGCAAAAGAAACCATAAGCAAGATGGAAGACAACATAAAGAATGGGAGAAAACATTTGCAAGTGACACAACCTATAAGGGATTAATCTCCAAAATATACAAACAGCTCATACAGCTCAATATCAAAAAAAAAAAAAACCCAATCATAAAACGACAGAATATCTAAACACACTTCTCTAAAGAAGACATACAGATGGGCAACAGGCATGTAAAAGGATGCTCACCATTGCTAATTAGTAGAGAAATGCAAATCAAAACTACAATGAAGTACCACCTCACACCAGTCAGAATGGCCATCGAAATGTCTAAAAATAATAAATGCTGGAGAGAGTGTGGAGAAAAAGAAATCCTCCTACACTGTTGGTAGAAATGTAAATTGGTACAGCCGCTATGGAGAACAGTATGGAGGTTCCTTAAAAAACTAAAAATAGAGTTATCATATGATCCAGAGATCCTACTCCTGGGCATATACTGAAAGAAAGCTATAATTTGAAAAGATACATGCACCCCAATGTTCATTTCAGCACTACTTGCAATAGCCAATACACTGAAGCAACTGAAATGTCCATTTACAGATGAATGGATAAAGAAGATGTGGTGTGTGTGTGTGTGTGTATATATACACACACACACACACATATACATACAATTGAATATTACTCAACCATAAAAAAGAATGAAATAATGCCATTTTCAGAAACATGGATGGACCTAGAGATTATCATACTAAGTGAAGTAAGCTCGACAAAGAAAGACAGATATCATATGCTATCACTTATATGTGTAATCTAAAAAGAAAAACATATAAATTAACTTATTTACAAAAGAGTGAGACTCACAGGCATAGAAAACAAACTTATGATTACCAGGTGAGAATACATGGGGAGGAATAAATTAGAAGATTGAGATTAACATACGCACAGTACTATATATAAAATAGATAACCAACAAGGACCTACTGTATAGCACAGGGAACTATACTCAACACTCTGTAATAACCTATTTGGGAAAAGAATTTGAAAAAGGAAAGATATAGATGCATGTATAATTGAATCACTGTGCTGTACATCTGAAACATGACATTGTAAATCAACAATACTTCAATTTTTAAAAAAAGAAAAAAAAGGAGTTAATTGCTACAAAATTTCCAAAATGTGTTGAAGATGTCAACATATGGATTGAAGAAGCTCGAAAACTCCAAGAAGAATAAATACAAACAAGCACTATCTTAGCACCTATTACTCAAATTGCTGAAAGTCAAAGAGAAAATCTTAAAAGCAGCCAAATGAAGAACATTTTGTGTAGAGACTTTTTTAAATTATAAAAAAAAAAATTATAGCTAACCACTCATGATACTAGACATGATAGATGCCAAAAGTCAAGAGAAGACATTCTTAACATGTTGAGGAGGAAAAAAAATTTCACACTAGAATCTTCCATTCAGTGAATATATTCTTCAAAATGCGAGTTGAGTAAAGACATTTTCAGTGAGAAATTTGAGAATTTTCTCAAGGCTATATATATATAAGCCTATATAAGAAAAGCTTAAAGAAGTAAATTAAGTTAAAATGGTAAGAGATCTTTGGAATGTTTGGGAAGAAAGTAAAATCATAAATTAATAATAGTATTTGATAAATCAAGAATTTATATTATAACATCTAATGTAATCACTAAGACTAGATTTTAAACGTACACAACTTTCAAGATGTTAGAGAAGTGAAAATGAAATAAAAAATATTCAATCCAAACAAAAGTAAAAAGAAGAGAAAAAGGAAGGAAACAGACAAACATTTATTGGATGGTATATTTAATTTCTAACATATCAGTAATTTTCTTACATATAAATCAACTTAATCCAGTTAAAAGAAAAAAGGAAAAATTAGATTAAAAAGATAAATACAGGTTGAAATACATTCATCTAAAACAAGAAAATTTTAAAGTAAAGGAAGGGAATATATGTATACCATGCAGAAGTTAACAAAAAGAAGATTGGAAAATCTGTATAAATATCAAACAGAGTAGATGTTAAGGAGAAAATTATTACTAGAGATGAAAGGAGACACTGAATAATGACAAAATATTCAAATGCTTTCTGCACCCACCCTCCCACCTATCCCCAGATAAGGTGAAGCTATTAAGCTTTAAAATTAATTACAGCCTGGAGCTCTCCCAAGGACAACCTTCCCCATTTCTAAAAAATAGCGACTTCACAATAACAGCAAACATCCAGTTGGTATTCACAGTTCTCTGAATACTCAAAATTATTTTCAGCAGTTGCCATTCAGATAGGAACCAAAAAAAGTCCACAATTTGGCTGACTGTGACATCTGTCTTTAACAAAGTGTTTCTTTTTCCTCTTTTTTCTTCTTTCAGTTTATTTGTTAAATATAAAATATTTGTTTGTTATATTTAACAAACTATAACTTCTGTTTGTCCTACAGAAGTCCCTTATTCTAGATTTTGCTAATTAAATTGCCATGGTTAAATTTAGAGGTTTATATGAATCAACCTAAAATTTTTGTCAAGAATACTGTATAGGTGATTATGTGAATCACACCAGAAGAACCATATTACCTGGTTGGTATCTGTGATATTAGAAGTATTCATGGTCTTTGTAAAGATCCATCATTTCATTAGGAGACTGTAAAATGGTGTTATTCTAATAATATTTGATATTTGTTTTGTTCCAGTTGCAAAAATACATTGCTTGTCTACAGAGCACTAATCAGAATGTGCCCAAGTGTGATGTTCCTAAAAAGAATGTCCTATTATGGCCCCTCCTTAGTTACTTTATTGAGCATTTAATACGTGACTGGCTTTCTCTAGACTATAAAAACATGGCCAGGAGCAAGAGAGACAAGATCAGTGTTCCAGTGTTCCTGGTACTATGTTGTGGGAAAAAGACAATGAGCTGGTAAATAAATAACCAAAGTAATTTCAGGTTATCATAAGCAGAGTGAAAGAAACTAACTAGGTGAAGTGATAGTGACCTGAAGAAGAGTAAACTTTAAATAAGGTGGTCCAGTTCCCCCTTATATCTTCTCTGGCCATACACTAATCCCCAAAAGCCCATATGCAAGACTTCAGGTACAGAATGAAAACTATTGTCTTAGGACAGAGAGCAGTCATACAAAAATGAAATGGTTAATTCAGGTATGGAAAAAAGAAAGGGGGAGGAGAAATTTTTTCCTGATACCCATCATCAGAGCATCTGCTTTTAAATTCATCTTTTTGAAACTCCTGAATCCTGATTTTTCAAAATTGAAATGTACAGAAGTGATGGTTTGATCTGTCACAATCTCCCCATCTTAGTTATTAGAGCAGTGTACTTGAAATAACTGAGAATAAGCTTTTTAAAATCAAGTTTATTTTTTTCTCTATGAACAAGTCTTGTGACCAGACCCCAAAGGAGGAAATCTTGTCTTCTTTTTCTCCCTACTTCCTCAGTCAGAGTCAACCCCACTCTCTTCGAGGTTCCATTCTTAGAAGATGGGAAGGAAAAAAGAGGCAAAGTGGTGACCATATGTGCGTGGGTTTATCTCTGGGCTTTCTATCCTGTTCCATTGATCTATATTTCTGTTTTTGTGCCAG
This sequence comes from Aethalodelphis obliquidens, assembly GCF_003676395.1. Lineage (NCBI taxonomy): Eukaryota > Metazoa > Chordata > Mammalia > Artiodactyla > Delphinidae > Aethalodelphis > Aethalodelphis obliquidens. The sequence continues at coordinate 2,733,471 of NW_020837955.1, forward strand.
TACCATACTGGATTGATTACTGTAGCTTTGTAGTATAGTCTGAAGTCAGGGAGCCTGATTCCTCCAGCTCTGTTTTTTGTTCTCAAGATTGCTTTGGCTATTCGGGGTCTTTTGTGTTTCCATACAAATTGTGAAATTTTTTGTTCTCGTTCTGTGAAAAATGCCAGTGGTAGTTTGATAGGGATTGCATTGAATCTGTAGATTGCTTTGGGTAGTAGAGTCATTTTCACAATGTTCATTCTTCCAATCCAAGAACATGGTATATCTCTCCATCTATTTGTATGATGTTTAATTTCTTTCATCAGTGTCTTATAATTTTCTGCATACAGGTCTTTTGTCTCCTTAGGTAGGTTTATTCCTAGATATTTTATTCTTTTTGTTGCAATGGTAAATGGGAGTGTTTTCTTGATTTCACTTTCAGATTTTTCATCATTAGTGTATAGGAATGCCAGAGATTTCTGTGCATTAATTTTGTATCCTGCTACTTTACCAAATTCATTGATTAGCTCTAGTAGTTTTCTGGTAGCATCTTTAGGATTCTCTATGTATAGTATCGTGTCATCTGCAAATAGTGACAGCTTTACATCTTCTTTTCCGATTTGTATTCCTTTTATTTCCTTTTCTTCTCTGATTGCTGTGGCTAAAACTTCCAAAACTATGTTGAATAAGAGTGGTGAGAGTGGGAAACCTTGTCTTGTTCCTGATCTTAGTGGAAATGCTTTCAGGCAGGAATGTACAGTGGAAAAAGGACAGCCTCTTCAATAAGTGGTGCTGGGAAAACTGGACAGGTACATGTAAAAGTATGAGACTAGATCACTCCCTAACACCATACACAAAAATAACCTCAAAATGGATTAAAGACCTAAATGTAAGGCCAGAAACTATCAAACTCTTAGAGGGAAACATAGGCAGGACACTCTATGACATAAATCACAGCAAGGTCCTTTTTGACCCACCTCCTAGAGAAATGGAAATAAAAACAAAAATAAACAAATGGGACTAATGAAACTTCAAAGCTTTTGCACAGCAAAGGAAACCATAAACAAGACCAAAAGACAACCCTCAGAATGGGAGAAAATATTTGCAAATGAAGCAACTGACAAAGGATTAATCTCCAAAATTTATAAGCAGCTCATGCAGCTTAATGACAAAAAAACAAACAACCCAATCCAAAAATGGGCAGAAGACCTAAATAGACATTTCTCCAAAGAAGATATACAGACTGCCAACAAACACATGAAAGAATACTCAACATCACTAATCATTAGAGAAATGTAAATCAAAACTACAATGAGATATCATCTCACACCAGTCAGAATGGCCATCATCAAAAAATCTAGAAACAATAAATGCTGGAGAGAATGTCAAGAAAAGGGAACACTCTTGCACTGTTGGTGGGAATATAAATTGATACAGTCATTGTGGAGAACAGTATGGAGGTTCCTTAAAAAACTACAAATAGAACTACCATATGACCCAGCAATCCCACTACTGGGCATATACCCAGAGAAAACCATAATTCAAAAAGAGTCATGTACCAAAATGTTCATTACAGCTCTATTTACAATAGCCAGGAGATGGAAACAACCTAAGTGTCGATCATCGGATGAATGGATAAAGAAGATGTGGCACATATATACAATGGAATATTACTCAGCCATAAAAAGAAACGAAATTGAGCTATTTGTAATGAGGTGGATAGACCTAGAGTCTGTCATACAGAGTGAAGTAAGTCAGAAAGAGAGAGACACATACCGTATGCTAACACATATATATGGAATTTAAGGGGAAAAAATGTCATGAAGAGCCCAGGGGTAAAACAGGAATAAAGACACAGACATACTAGAGAATGGACTTGAGGATATGGGGAGGGGGAAGGGTGAGCTGTGACAAAGCGAGAGAGAGGCATGGACATATATACACTACCAAACGTAAGGTAGCTAGCTAGTGGGAAGCAGACTCACAGCACAGGGATATCAGCTTGGTGCTTTGTGACCGCCTGGAGGGGTGGGATAGGGAGGGTGGGAGGGAGGGAGACGCAAGCGGGAAGAGATATGGGAACATATGTGTATATATAACTGACTCATTTTGTTGTAAAGGAGAAGCTAACACACCCTTGTAAAGCAATTATACTCCAGTAAAGATGTTAAAAAAAAAAAAAAGAGGCAAAGTGGGAAGATTACTAGGAGCTGAGATGGAGATTGTGTCCTCTAGTTAAAATGTAATGGTAAAACTCCTATCTCAGATGTTTTTACTTCATGATCCATCAGTAATGTTGATGGAGGATACTCCTCTTTTCATGCTCAGAGTTCTTCAGTTATTACCAGGTTGAAGATTAAAATCTTCTCTTTGAGTTCATACAGGGAAGACATTAGGTGAGGGCATAGATTTTGGTGTCATACCAAAATGTGGTTCAAATTCCTTCTGTACCTTTTAAAGCTGTGTGTGACCCAGACAAGTTATTTAATCCCCTAAGCCTCAGTTTCATCATCTATAAAGTGACAGAACACTTTGTTATGCTTAATTTTTTTTTTTTTTTTTTTTTTTTGGCAGTATGCGGGCCTCTCACTGTTGTGGCCTCTCCCGTTGCGGAGCACAGGCTCCGGACGGCGCAGGCTCAGCGGCCATGGCTCACGGGCCCAGCCGCTCTGCGGCATGTGGGATCTTCCCAGACCAGGGCACGAACCCGTGTCCCCTGCATCGGCAGGCAGACTCTCAACCACTGCGCCACCAGGGAAGCCCCTGTTATGCTTAATTTTATGTGTCACCTTGACTGAGCCCAAATAGTTGGTAGAACATTATTTCTGGGTATGTCTGAGATATCTCCTGAAAAGACTTAGCATTTGAGTCAGTAGACAGAAGAATCTCACCGATGTTAGTGGGCATCATTTGACCCATTCAGGGCCTGAATGGAACAAAAAGAGGGAAGAAGGGTGAATTCACTCTCTCTGCTTGGGCTGAGACATACATCTTTTCCTGCCCAAGGATATTGGTGCTTCTGGTTCTTGGGTTTTCAGATTTGAACTGGTACTTACACCATTGGCCCTCCTTTCTCAGGCCTTCAGACCTTAGTGGATAACACCTCCGGCTTTCCTGGTTCTCTAATTTGCAGATAGCAGATCATGGGACTGCTCAGCCTCCACAACTGTGTGAGCCAAATTCTATAATAAAGCTCCTTTTATATATCTATCTATATATCCTCCTGGTTCTGTTTCTTTGGAGAATGCTAATACACACTTATATCTCATAGCTGAGTTTCTTGTGAGGATTATGTGAAAAGCAGATAGCACAGTGCTTGATACATAATAAATATTCAGAAGAAACATTCAGAATCTGGGGGCTATTACTTTCTCAACCCCAGGACTACAAAGGCCACACTCACTCTCCTGAAAAGGAAGTATTATCCACTACACAGAACTTCTGAAATACACTTCCCAGAATCCCAAAGAAGTAGTAGGGCTACATCCTAACCTTCCCCGGGGCAGAAATGCTTCCAACTAAAAAGACCATATGAAGGTATTTTATCCAGCCTTCTTTACCTAATCATATAAATCATAATATGGCATATTCATCTTTAAAAATTATTTTCATAAAAACTATAATTTCATTAGAGGTATCTAAGATTCATATACAACAGAACGGTGTGTGGAGGGGGCCCAGTAAGGCTTAGGGACTCTGTTTTTCTTACCAAAGAACAAAATAGTGATAGGTTCTTATTTTACTGATACTAAAGTTTTCCTACAGTATATCGTATTGACAGGTGTTAAAACTTGGCTTGGTTTTCTTCCTCCTTGACATAGGTTAAAATAATTTGTTAGCCACCTGAATAAGGAGCCCTCAAATTCACACATAAATCTCACATCAGCAGAAGGAGCGAAAGATATGCCTCAACTGCTTCAGAGTCATCAAGATTTCATTCAAGAGGAAACAGAGCTCAAAGATGGAGAGAAAACATTCATGTGTTTCAGCAAAGGTGATGCCTGCTGGAGAGGTGAGAAGTATTTGCTGCTTCAATGAGTCAGATGAAACCTACCAGCCTTGATGGAGGCGGACAAGCTTTGCAAAAGATTTGCTTAAATAAACCGTGTCCCTCGCATGGCTCCTAGTGGCTTTCTCTTCAGATGATACCCCTCTTAGGTGAAAAGTTCAGCATCCACATTCAGTCCAATCGTCAGACCTTGGTAGAGAGGTTATATAACTGCCTTCTGTGAGAAAATGTGGTTTACTCCATGCGGGCCTGCCAACCCTTCAAGAGCTAAGTCAATATAAATTTACAGAGCACAGAGGCTGCCCCTTAAACAGTTGACATGTGTGGAGAAACTGAATTTAATTATATCAGATGAATAGAAAAGCTTTTCATAAATATACAGTGCCTAAGAGGTATGTCCGAGAGTGGGCATTACTATCCTAATGTGCATAACGGCTTAGAATACAGGATGCAACAACATTGCCCAAGTTCTCGAGAAATAAGAGAATGCATGGGATAAAACTGTTTTCTCAGCCTGTACTCCTCTGATATTCACTCTGTATCATATAACCTGAAAGGCTCAAAGTCTCATTTTCAGGTTCAGCCTAAATTCTAACACAAAGTAAATTAGAAATCAATTAATTTAATCAATTGATTTTTTTTCTGAGACAGAGAACACTACTGACACGTATTGAAGAGATTAGGCCATAATTATTTTTTACAACAAACAATTTTGGAATATGCATGGGGATTTTAGCTCATTGTTAACATCGCTGGTTTTTCCCAAACAAGAAAGTTCCAAAAATGCCAAGGAGAGAAAATGGAATTTTATTTGCACTCAAGCACTTGGTCAGATGATTTTAACCCAGGACCTCAGTCGTAACTTCATGTATGTTGCACATGAGCACAGGCACACATTTAGTAGCACAAACACTCTTCAGTTGCTCTTCCAGATAGTCTTGAACCCAGTCCTGAGATGTAGCCCTGGGCTTCTCATTCAAGACCTACCACTCTAGACATACCAAAAAAAACAGGAAAACAACCAATACAAAGCCCAATTTTAAAGTTAATTTTTATTTTTATTCCCTTTAACCTGTGTACTACTAATACTTAATCTCTCTCAAGAATTAAATGCCTTCAAATTGCCCTTTGGCTATCAAAATTGTGCTCAGTGTGAGTGCCTTGGGCTTCCCTATCTTCTAATGTCACACTGATATCTAGCAGGACCCCGTGGGGCTACTGGGCACATAGTCTTCATTTCAGCCTCCGTGACCTTCCCTGAGTTCCAGTGAGCAGGTTCAAACAGCTGCTAATTAGGAAAGGGAGGGGATGCGGAGACAAGGGAGGAACAGTCAAAATAAACAATAGTGCAGCCTTGGGACAAGGTCCTGGCTCCCCATCAAGGGATACACATCACAATATCATTGAGCTGTTTTGCAGATACTGAAACCCCCACCAGGTGGGAGAAATTAATGGTATGCTGCCCACAAGCAAGCAGTCCCCAGACAGGCTGGAACCAGAAGGTTGATGATGCTGACTCCCACTTACCTCATTACTAACCAGTCAGAAGAATGTCCACGAGCTGATCACTCCCTCTTTGAAGCGTTACTGTAAAACTTCTCACTACTCCCTCCAAGTTGGGACACACAGTTTGAGGGCATTAGCCCGCTGTGGCGCGCTTTGCCTGGCAAGGCAATAAAGCTATTCTTTTCTACTTCACCCAAAACTCTGTCTCTGACAATTCAGTGTCGGAATACAGAGGCCAGATTCAGTTTCAATATGCTCTGCAGTTACATCTCTTTTTCCCTTTTCCACAAAGCTCCCCACTCTCTCCTTGTGTGAGCCTAAAATCGATGTTAGGAAAGCACTCTCATTGGACTAAAGCACCTGAGCAAAGAATTTCTGATGTGACACCTTCCCCTTAGCCAATCCTTATATCTTCCCAAACAAATGTATATTTTAATCCTAATGATTTTAAAATTACGTAAGTCAAGGCAAAAGATATTTGGGAAGAGATTTCTTTAAAAAGAAGTCTTGGTTTAATGATTTTCAAACATCTTATTTTTAGCTCAAGAACATTTTCTTCAAACAAAACTTATGCAGAATCCCAATGTATAAAATACTCAAAAAAAAAGGCAAGCGGAACTTCTTGTTGAAGTAATGGCAGGAGGACATAAAGGCTAGCTCTATTATTTGCTCTCTCAGGAAGAATAGCCCTAGACACACATCCTCAGAATCTTTAAGAGTTGCTTTCAGAGTGAACTTTGAAAATGACTGAAAATTCATTCTAACATGTCTCAGCTTTCTCTGAGCCTTAGTTAGGAAGAAGAGAGGCAGATCTTCAGCGACGTGCTTCCACCATATAAGACAAACTTAGGACTACAAATACAGTTACACCATTCTCACCCACTGCCAATGTCCTATCTATAGTCTAGTCTTCTGTTAGAAGGAATCACAGAAAAACCACTACTAACACCTTTTTCCTTCCACTACAAGACCTTTTTCTAAACTCTGATGCCTGGAGGACCTCAGTTTAATCACTGACCTACTACATAAAAAGGACAAATACCACAAGTGTTGAGGAACACCACACTCTTAAATGAATGTTTGTGATAACCCTGTGTTGAGCAAATCTAGCCGTGCCACTTTTTCCAACAGCGTTTGCTCTGGCTTCTTTCAGGATATTTTCTTTATCTTTGTAGTTTGAAATTGATACATCAAGGTGTAGTGTTTTTTTGGTATTTCTCCAACTTGATATTCTCTGAGGTTACTGGATCTGTGGTTTTAGGAAAATTCTCAGTCATGATTGTTTCAAATATTTCTTCAGTTTCTTTCTTTCTTCTCCATCTGGTACTTGTATCATGCATATGTTATACCTTTTGTAGCTGTCCCACAGTTCTTGGATATTCTTGCTTACTCAGGCTTTTTCCTGGTTGCCTTTTAGTTTTGAAGGCGTCTATGATTGATCCTTAAGAGCAGAGATTCTTTCCTCAGCCAAGTCCAATCTACTAAGGAGCCCATCAAAGGCATTCTTCATTTCTGTTAGCGTTTTTGATCCCTGGCACATATTTTTGGTTCTTAGTATTTCCATGTATCTGCTTACATTGCCAGTATATTTTTGCCTGCTACTTTATCCATTAGAGCCCTTAGCATATTAACCATAGTTGTTTTAAATTCCTTGTCTGATAATTCCAACATTCCTGCCATATCTGATTCTGGTTCTAATGCTTGCACTGTCTCTTCAAACTGTGTTTTCTGCATTTTAGTATATCTTGTAATTTTTTTTATTGATAGCAAGACATGATGTACTAGGTAAAAGGAAGTGCTATGAACAAGCCTATAATTATGTGGCATTGGGGCGTGTGGGAGGCAAACTATGCTAGAGTCCCATGACTAGGGCTGTTTTTCAGCAAGCCTGTACTTCTGGGCTGTGAACCTCACACATGCTTCTCAGCCCCGGCTCCAGCACCCTTAGGTGGGGCTGAACGGCTAGAGTGAGATGGAGTTGGGTGTTTCTCTTCCCCCGGCTCTGATAAGATCCCAGCTGGTTAGGTTTTGGTTAAACAGTTTCCCCTGAGGGTAGGCCTTATAAAGAACAGATGCTCTGGACTATTTCAAAACAATTCCTTTTCACCTCCCCGCCCCCCCAACCCCACCCCCGCAGTAAGTATAAGGGGAGATTTCTCTGATATTCACCGTGAGAGCCCAGTAGAGCTTTAATAAATAAAACTCCCCCAAATGTGAGGTTCTCCCCAAATTGGGTCCCCCTGGAGATTTTATCTCAGAGTCCCCCTCACTGAGCCTCCAGCAATGTGTCCATTACCCTTCAGGTTTTCCTACTCTGGCACGGGTTCCTGCAGAGCTTTCTCCTCTGGTAGGTTGTGATTATCTGTATTTACCTGTCAGTTTCCCAAATCTGGGTGACAGTGATTTGCCCTGTGATTTCACTTCTTTTAAAGATCTAGGCAGATATGCTGACATTTCAGTTTGTTCAGCTTTTTACTTGTTAGGACAGAGTGGCAACTTTCAAGCTCCTCACATGCAGAGCCAGAGCCCAGAAAGCTCCTCCTTCCATCTTTGCTGAACCTTGAAAGTGAGACCTTCACGAACCACACAGTGCCCACTCTTTACTCAGGCTGTCCCTAGCCCCCTCTCTGAAAAGGGATTCTCTAGCTACAGGCTTCTCTGATGAACCCATCAGAAAAGGGATTCTCTAGCTACAGCCTTCTCTGATGAACCCATCAGAACCACTGGGAGTAGGATAATTTCTCACTTTTCTTTCCATAGATAATTATATGCGATGTGGCCAAAAAATGATTGTCTAGAACATAATTTAATAGAGATTTTGTCCCTAGATCCCAGTAAAAGTAGATGTTAATGTCTAATATAACCCTTTTATGATTCACCTGGGCCTTGAAAACAGAGTAAAGACAGAGTCCCTCAGAACAACAATGGGGACCCAATGACTCCAAGCATATACCAGAGACCTTCACAGTCTCAATGTGAAGAAAACCTTCATCTCTCTCAATATGAAATAACTTTAAAAAATAATATTTGCCCTTGGAAGAGGTGATTAATGTGTCATAAATTTAATAATAACGGTAAAGGGCTAGCAGGTCTGGAGCCCCAACTAGAGGAAGTATTGAAAAGGCAGCTTGAGGGAAGGGCATTTTTCTGCCTCACTGGATGAGCACAGGAACCCATATTCCCACCTCATCTCCACTTTCTTCCAGCCCCCAGTGCCTGTAAAGCATGGGGTCAGACAGCACGAATGCCGAGCATATTTTAAGGCTGTGTAGCCCAGAGCTGGAGAATTGTATGGGCAAGGATGGAAGTGATAGGGACAGAGTAAAGAGACAAAGTAGGTGATTAAACAGTTAATCCCACTAGGGGACTGTAAGTAAAGAAAAAAAAGTATGGGAGACCTCTGTAAGTTAATGATTACTCAGGAAAGCAGGCTTGCTTAACCACAAAGCCAAGCAGGCTTGCTCAGGAACAAAACCATGCAACAGAAGCATAACACATGCCCCCCAAACAACAAAACAATGGTGGCACGAGACCCACATCCTGCCCAGTGAACTCAGTGAGTTAATGACTCTTAGGACACGCTCTCTGCACACATAAAAAACAATAATTTATGGAAAGGTGACATTTCAAAGTGAAAGACCCTCATTATACTGAGACCTTAAGTAATTTTTCCATAGTGCCATGACAGTCCTGGCTTGACCATGTAGGGACAAGAAAACTCCCCCATCCAACCTGAAGGAGGAGCTGATAAGGGAAGCATGACATCTACTCAAGAATGAGGAAGAAGGTGGTCTTTTCCCCCTCCCAACTTTTCCTTTGAGTATAAAACCGTAGCCCACTAAGTTCTCGGGATGTGGCACCCTCTCACCCACCCATTTTTAAGCCTCACAAGCGTCCCATTCTAATAAATCCCTTCTTATCTATCACTTTGTCTCTCACTGAATTCTTTCTGCACTGAGACATAAAGGACCAGAGGTCCTCAGAGCCCCCCAAAACACCACCTAGCAGTTTCAGAAGGATCCTTCCAGCGCAGGTTTCTCACTGTGGAGAGGGACTGGAGTTGCACACTGAGGAGAGTGAACAGAAGGCTACTTAGGAGGCATGTGCAACCTGAGGGCAACAGAGCTGAGTCAGGAGGGAGGTCAGTGCCCTGGAGACTGTTCCTGGCTCCAAAGGTAAGACCTAGTTTGCTGGGACTTTAACTGGAAATTCTTATAATGTAATGCCTTTCTGGAATTGCCTTAATCTTCAGCAAAAATATATATATATATTTATATATATGTATATATATATATTATATATATATGTACAACAAAAATACATTTTAGTCAAATGCTGAAAGGCAGAGTATTTAAATCAAACTTCAACCAAGCAAAGACTGAAGGTGAATATCTTTACCACAGAATAACTTCTGAGATGAGAGTACAGTTGACTCTTGAACAACATAGGGATTAGGGGTGCAGATCCTCTGTGCAGTCAAAATTCCACATATAACTCCCTCCAAATTTAACTACTAATAACCTACTGTTGACTGGAAGTCTTACTAATGACAAACAGTTGATTAACACATATTCTGTATGTTATATGTATTGTGTACTGTATTCTTACAATAAGGTAAGCTAGAGAAAATAAAATGTTAAGAAAATCATAAGGAAAATACATTTATAGTACTGTACTATATTTATCAACACTAAGTTTACATCATCTGTTTACAAGATGAATCATCTGTCAGTACCTATATCAATATTGTCTTATATTATACAAAACAGTGTAGATGTTATATATATAGCTAACGATGGACACCAAAAATGAAAGGATAAACATGGATTTTGTTTTCACATTATTTACAATGTAACAATTAATTCATGTACTGATAATAAAGAAGCAGCACTATGACTGCTTTATGGTAGCCTAGTGTAATCAACAGGATTGCTTCATGGCAGCCTAGCCTATGAAGTGAATAGGCTTCATATTGTTTTTTCTGTGTGCAGAGAGCGTGTCCTAAGAGTCATTAACTCACTGAGTTCACTGGGCAGTGATGATATTCACTCATCACTTTATAATGAGTGAATCATTATAAAAATTTGATGGCATTTAGTATTATTAATACAATCATATTCATAATACAGTATTGAAAACATTGTTACATTTAAAAAAAAACCTGTCATGATAGGCTGATACACAGTTTCTCCAATTATGAGACAGAGAGAGAGAGGGGAGCATACTGTTCAGTAATGTAACTCTGAAAGCAAAGTTATAAAAGTGAACTAATACACTATTAATTTTATATTAAATATCACTCATTTTATGCCTATGTAAGGATAGGCTATCCATTGCAATACAAGTCTTGCATATCATGTTCTACACAATGACACTTAGGTGATAATAATGATGACATAAAACATCTCATACGGTTCTTGCCATACAGACAAGTTTATTGACTGTATGCATTATAATTAGTTATGATTCATTAAGGGGATCATCATAAAAGTTTTTATCTTCATGTTGAGTAGGCTGAGGAGGAAGAGGAGAGGCTGGTCTTGCTGTCTCAGGGGTGGTAGAGGCAGAAGAGGTGGACAAGGTGGAAAGAGAGGTAGGAGAGGCAGGCACACTCCGTATGACTTTATAGAAACACATCCATACTATATTTCACTGCCTTTGTTGCTTTTTCATTTCTCTAAAAATGTTTCTATATGGTACCAATCCTTCTTCCACCATTTCCTTTAGTTTCAGTGCCTGTATCATAGAAGAGTCCATGTCATAAAAGAAGTCAAAAGCAGTCCTGAATAATCAGAACCCTTCTGCCAGATTGCCTAATGCCAATTTGTTTTCCGGCACTGTTTCTTTTACGTCTTCTTCCTCATCATCTAGCACTGGTTTGGAAGCACTCATCTCCACCAAGTCATCCTCTGTTAACTCCTCCTATTAGCTCTTGAATCTATCCAAGATCTATACCTTGAAACCTTTCACACACACTCACCCCTTTTTGCCATATCCACAATCTCTTTCATGATTTCCTTGATTGGCTCTGTTGTAAATCCTGTGAAGTTGTGCACAACCTCTGGACACAGTTTTTTTTCCAGCAGGCTTGATAACTTGTTTAGGGCTCCATAACTTTCACAGGTTTTTTTTTTTATAACAATGGCATCTTCAATGATGTAATCCTTCCAGACTTTCATGATGTCCTCTCTACCGGGGTTCTCTTCCATAGCGTTTACAATCCTCTCCCTAGAGTATTGTGTGTAATAAGTCTTAAAGGTTCTTATGACCGCCTGACCTAGAGGCTGAATTAGAGACATTGTGTTTGGGAGCAAGTAGATCACTTCAATACCTTCAGTGTTGAACTCATGAGGTTCTGGGTGGCCAGGGGCATTGTCTAATATCAAAAAAACAAAAAAACCCAAAAAACTTTAAAAGGCAGTCCCTTACTGGCATGGTAATTCCTGACTTCAGGAACAAAGCATTGATGGAACCAATTCAGAAAAAAAGGGTTCTCCTCGTCCAGGCCTTCTTGCACAATCAAAAGACTAGCAGCTGGTGTTTCTTTTCCCTTCAAGGCTCAGGGGTTAGCAGCTTTATATAAGGGCAGTCCTGACCATAAACCCTACTGCATTCACATCAAACAGCAGAGTTAGCCTATCCTTCCTGCCTGCCTTAAATCCTGGTACTCGCTTCTCTTCCTTACTAAATAAATGTCCTTTGTGGCATTTTTCTTCTTCCAGAAAAGGGTACTTTCATCTGCATTAAAAACATGTTCAGGCAGATATTCTTTCTCAGTGATTTTCTTAATGGCATCTGGGAACTCGTCTTCTGCCTCCTGGTCTGCAGAAGCTGCTTCTCTTGCTACCCTGACATTTTTTAAGCCAAACCTCTTTCTAAAATTATCAAACCACCCTTCGCTTGCATTGAATTCTCCAGCTTTAGACCCTTCACCTTCTTTTGCTTCAAGTTGCTATATAATGACTTCACTTTTTCTTGAATCATATTAGAGTCTATAGGTATGCCTTTCTTATAGCATTCCTACACCCACATAAAAGCTAAGCTGCATTCTAAACATGGTCCTTGTGCTGGATTCATTTCTGTTGAAATGGCGGGCAGCTGTAGCTGTAGATCTCAATCTGTGGTACGTATCAAGCAATTCAATTTCTTGTAACATCATGACTTTTCTCTGCTTCTTGGAAGCACTTTTAGCATCACTACTGGCACTTTGTATGGGTCCCACGGTGTTAGTAGGTTTATGGTATTGCACTAAACATGATGAAAAATACATGAGAACTGCAAGAGATCACTTTATACTGGGATACACAATTTACTCCAGAGAGAAACTGCTCAGGCAGAGAAAATCAGCATCACATGGCATTTAAGTGAATACCTGCAACATTTGAGCTCACCACAGCAGCAACAGGAGGTGGCTAAAATATTATTACAGTAGCACAGTGTGTACTACAGTAAATTTTATGCAGTTATAATATTTCATCTTTACATTTGTTTACATTTCTCAACTGCAAATGATGTCATGTATGGTCTGTAAGTGTGTGTGTAAATTTTAATAAATTTTAACTTTTTATAATAAATTTGTGTGTATTTCATGGCAGTAAATAATAGACTAGTATCTACATATATTTTATGTACTCATAACATACCATTTTCTTAATTTTTTTTGATATTTGTAGGCTACATAGTTCATCTGTATTTTCAAATTGTCACAAAACTCCAAAATATTTATTTTAAAAACATCAGCATGTAAGTGGACCCACACAAACCCCTGTTGTTCAAGGATCAACTGTATATCTTAATTTATATTCAAAATTGTGAAATAATATTTGACTATAGGCTATACTATACTGTTACCATTATAATACAATTGACTGTCTTAAAATATAACAGGTTAGATTTTTTAAAGTTTAGCACTAAAGAGAAAAGAAGAAAACCTCAGCACAATCACCAGCTAATGGCTTCTGCAGCCCCTAAATTGCACATTTGCAAAGCTAAGTCAAAGCTCACGTCCAACCACGGTGAGTGGAATAAGTGAAATATATCAGTTCTGCCTCTATTGTTTCCTGTTGCTGCTGATTATGTTGGCATTAAGTTCTTAAGAATTCTTTTCCTCTAGTATCTCTTCTTTACCTCCTGAACCAAACGTTGATGGTGATTATGCTGATTAATTTTGTGTATCGACCTGACTGGGCCATGGGGTCCCCAGATATTTGGTCAAGATTATTCTGGATGTTTCTGTGGGGGTATTTTTGGATACGGTTAATATTTAAATTGGAAGTCTGAGTAATGCATACTGCCTCCCCCCTAAGGTGGGTGAGCCTCAGTCAGTTGAAGGCCTGAAGAGAATAAAAAGGCTCAACCTCCCCCAGGTAACAACAAATACCTTTTACTTGATTGCTTGCAAACCGGGACATCAACTTTTTTCCTGCCATCGAATTTGAACTGAAACACTGGCTGTTCCTGGGTCTCAAGCCTGCCAGTCTTCGAGCAGGAACAACACCATTGACTCTCCTGGTTCTCATGCCTTCAGGCTTGGACTGGAACTAAACTATCAGCTCTCCTAGGTCTCCAACTTGCTGATTCATCCTGCAGTCCTTGAGACTTTTCCACCTCCATTACCACAAGTCAATTCTTTATAATAAATCCATATATATGATATTTATTGGGGGGGGATAGAGAGAGAGAAATAGAGAGATACAGGTATAGAGATATAGATACAGATCTCCTATTGGTTCTGTTTCTGGAGAACCCTAACATAGTGATGTTACAGTTTCACTGATGCATTCCCCAAAGGTTTGTGCACTGCTTGCAGAAGATGTAAACTATTTTCAGAAGCAAATTTAAGACCCTAACTTATTTTTATTTCTAATATATTTGCAGGTCCTTAATGTTTCACACATTTGAGAAAAATTTGTCTTTAAACCCCAAACAGAAATATGTGGTAATGGAGATATAAACTTGAGTTTCAAGATAACAAAACTGTCTCCAAATTGCCAACTGCAATTCAGTTTTCATTGCATATATACACATTTTACCTTTTTTCCTGGAGTAGAATAGGAGGAGGATCAAGCAAGCATTATGTAACAAAATACCTGCCCTCACAAGAAATTTCAGCAAGTTCTGGTAAAATGAACTATTTTTTCCTAGGCCAGCATTGATTGTTCATATGTCTATCCTGGTATTAGTAAACCATTTAGTTCATAGCTATGTAAGTAATGTTAACTGCAAAGTACAGTATTAAAGCTATTTGTCTCAAGCAGTGTTTTTTACATGTAATTGCAGTTATTCCAAATTATCTGAATATCATAAGGCAGTTCTGAAATTTCTTGCATATCATGCAGTTTGTCTATGACTGAAGAATAATGATAAAGAGGCCCACTATCTCTCTCGATATGACCAGTAATTCTGGAGTATGTTCTGTGCTATGTTTTCTTTCTGAACACCCAACTGAAAAGTGTGCATAAACATGAGAGGCTTCCCATATCCTTCACAGCCCTCACCATGTGCATTGCCATTAATAACACTTCTATGATGTTAAAATACATATGCAGTTACTCAGTTTCCCAAAAGGTAAGCCATATAGCAAATTTGTGCAGATACTGAGACAAATCTAAAACTAAGATTTAGTGGCATCCCAAAAGTCAGGCTGGGAGAGTAAAGCAATTAGGAGCCAAAACTATAAGAAAGGCTGGCCCATCCTATCTCCTGGATCTGGCAAAGAATAGCCACTTGCCAAAAGTAGTAAGCAATGACTCCGATCTCTGGGTGGTGATCAGTGCTACTAGAGGTGACCCACAGCTAATGCCCAATGACAGTGCACCATGAGGACATTCCAGGGACTACATGGGCAAGAAAGAATCCACGACAAACCTTCCGGTTATACCCACAGGTTAAAGGACAGTTTCCTTTAATGAGAGAAGGGACCATAAGTAACTGAGTTGCAGTTCAGATTATCTTATTTACAAGGTGACCGACATATGTGTTTCTACATACATCCGTAATGGACATATCACAACCTGGCAATAAAAGATGAGAGTACTGATGATAACATCAAGGCTTCCTTTTTTTTTTTAAATCTCTTTAATTTTGGTTTATAAATGAAAGTGAACTCAACTTGATTAATTAAAACATAAAAATAGGAGTTAAAATGGCTACTTGTCATAATCATGTAGAAAAATGGCTTCTAAAAGTAAAACATCCCATTATTGAAGAAAGGTGAGCAATTCCCACGATGAAAAGTTTGCTCCCTTGTTTGATTTGGTTGTGACCAAAACTAATCTGGAATCAAACTCAGGGCAGATAAATAATGAATCGCTGAGTTTTTTTTTTTTAACCAACTGAACCATTTAGGTAAGAAAAAAGGGCTTATCTTTTAAATGCTGCACTCATTTCAGACATTTTGCTTCACTGATTTGGGGAAGTAAGATATTTATGTGCTTTTATGAGCTTTGTGATAAGACTTTATACAAAAATGTTACAATATGCATTTGCTTTACTGTGAGAACAGCTCTTGTATCATTGAAAGAGGACCATAAGTCACAATTACCATTCCTTTCTACATGCCAAGTTTTCTGGGTTATTTTCTTTCATAACTCTACTTGGCTACTGACCAAATAGATCACTAATTCTATCAGAGTCAACAGCTGAAGTTGAGTGTGGGTAAATTTAACTTCTCCTGGGTCATTACAAAATTCTCACCTATTAATATGTTTATTGAATTTTGCTTATTACTCAAATATATGTTCAATGGAGAAAGTTTAGAAAACATGGATATATAAATGGAAAAAAACAGGCACAAATATGATAAACTCTACGAAAAATAATCATGAATAAGTAGGTTTATAAAACTATATTCATGAATCACCAAAACATTGTTACACAGAAGGTAGACACAAAAAAGTACATATAGTATGATTCCATTTTTATGAAGTTCAAATAAGTAAAAATCACCTATAAGAATAATCACAATGGCTGCATATGGGGATGTTGACTGGAGGAAGGCACAGGGGAACTTTCTGAAGTAATGAAAATGGAAATATTCTGTATCTTTATAAGATGTGGGCTACATGGTTCTATGCATTTGTAAATCTTATCAAATTTCATACTTCAGATCTGTGCAATGCATTACGTGTGAGTTATAATTAAAAACATGATGCTGTTATGGATTTTCCAGGAAGCCTAAATTATTTGCATCATTGTACTTTGTTGTCAGGTTATTTATAAACTTTTTTTAAAAGCTTACCTTAAAATTATACATAGAAAAGCTTTATCAGAATACTGTTAGTTTGTTTTAAAAGTGAACTTTAGGACCACTAGCCATTTCTTTGGAAGTTGGACACAACAGTGTTACTAGAAGAACTTTAAATGGTCCCACCACCAGCCTGGTTAAACAAGTTATCTTAGAGTTATTTGAATCTATAAGAATAACTTTATTTATTGCCTTATTATAATTAATTAGGGCATGTGAGCCAATATGAATGAGCCAAATTCAGTCAATTGCCATTTAAATATTTGCTACAATTTAATTTCTAGCAGTATTAGTACCAATACCTAACACAGATTAACCATTTATAAAATTCTTTCACACCTGTTATCTTACCTACTGCTCTTAACAACTCCATATGGTGTGTACTTTTAGCCCCATTGAATTGACCTGACATGAAAATGGGCAATCAGTCAGGTTAAAGGATTTTTCCAAGAACATGTGTATCAAGTATGAGAGTCAAGATTCAAAACGAGATCTTCTGTTTCCATACTTTGTGCTCCATCCAACAAACTAGATCTGACTAGCGGATGAAAACAAGGTTATTTCTCGACAAATTCATAAAAGCAAGAAGAGAAATGACACACTCTGCTGCTTTAGGGTTAAGACAGTCGCCATGTCTTAAATCATAGACTAACAAAATATCTGAAAAAAAATTTTAGATGACTTTAAAGAGTATGCAAAATTAAATTGTTTAAGCCTCAAAAAAAGATAACACTGAACTTCATTTTTCTAATCTTTACCTATCCAAACAATGTTCTTATAAAAATTATTTTATTATATAGCTTTTTCCTTATCTTGTTAGTTTAAATTAACTACATATGGTGTACTCATTGCAATTGTATTAACTATTCTTTTACAAAAGCATTTTAAGAGCTACATAGCATTCTACTGTATGAGTATGCTATAAAAATATTTAGCCATGGAATTATGCATTTGTAATTTGAAGATGGATATGTTTAAGTTTTTAAAAATCAATGATGATTCAAATTGCATCTTTGATGCATTTGACCATTTCTCTTCTAATTACTGAAAGTCATAAAACTGGTAGAGATTTTAAATTATCCATCAAAGTCTATTCTCCCCTTCTTCCTGGAAACATAGCTGGGGACCAACTACATCCTCCAAATCCCCTTGCTTCTAAGTGTGGAATGTAACAAGAAAATGTGCCATTTCCAGGCCCTGACTTTAAAACATTGCACATGGGCTTCCCTGCATTCATCTCTCCCCAACCACATCCCATCCCACACATGCCTCAACTGAAACCAAGAATTCACAGCAACCCATCTTTAATCAAAACAGATGACTACATACCCTAGAATAGTGCACTGACTTGAAAGGAACCTGATTCCCTGAATGACTGAGTGGAAGATAACTTCCCCATACCGTTCCAGGACGACTGTGAGGGAGAGAAAATAATGTACAGTGGCCCTTGGTATCCACAGGTTCTGCATCCTCAGATTCAACCAACTGCAGATTACATACTATTACTATAATCTGCAGTTGATTAATGCGTGGATGAAGATCCACAGATACTGAGGGCTAATTATGAGACTCGAGCATCTATGGATTTTGGTATACTGAGGTAGGACTATATTTATTCTTTAATAGTAACTTTTTATTGGCTCTCTTTGTTACAGGAGCAGTTACACCTAATTCACCTTTTACTTGTCCAATGGTGGTTTATCTAATAATAAATAGTAACCCCATTTTAGCTTGGTCTGTAATTCATTTCATATTGGAATTTCTTCTTCCTAAAGTCCTAAGATCTATGTGAAGCAACTCAATCAGTTTCCATTTCTGCATCTAGTGGTAATAATATGGAATAAGCAACATTCCTTTTGCCACAAATATGGAAGGTTCTCAATGTTATCTGCTTCCACTACAGCTTATTGACATTTGACAAAACAAGGCAATACCCACCCTCACCTCAAGAAGCTCACTAGCCCTGTCACTGATATCAAGTTGCTATTCATATAATAATAGGATACATGTGCAAAGAAAGCCTGGAAATCAAGTTAAGGGCCTACTTTTCACATATACAGAAACTGATGTCCAGAGAGGTTAGGAAGCTTGCCAACGGCACATAGATGTGGATGTCACGTAAGTACCAGAATTGGAATTCAAATCCTGATCTGGTCAAGAAAACATTTGACCGCTCTAAAATACGCAAGCATAAAAATTTTCCAAATGTTCTGACTTTGAATATCCAGCCATATTTCCTTTTTTCCCCAATGTTACCCTTCTTTGAAGCCAAATATACTGCAGTCCAGTACACACAGTCCTATCAGTTCTTCCAAGCTGAGTGATAACCATTCATTCATTGATCAATTATTACACAACCACCATGAAGTTAGTGCTAGTGAGTCAGATAAAATTCCTGTCTAAGGAAGCATACATCTGGAAAGCTAGAAATTATAATACAATACTCTGAGTGTTAAGAGCTATGTAGGATGGGGGAAATACAAAATGTTTATGGTTTTATATAATCACAAACCCTAACCCACTCTTGAAGGTCATGGAAGGCTTCCTGGAAGGGTTGCCATGAAGTTGATTCCTAACAATGTATAGATGATAGACAGAGAAGGAGGGAAGATGGAAGCACCACATATAATGGAACTCCAGATGAATCCAGTTGAACAGCTATGCCCATCTCCTTCAAATCCATTACCTTCTTACCCTCCCCATATGCTTCTCCTCATATTCCAATTTCTGTTCTAAGTGGTGAGACAATACTAGTCATAACCATGAAAAAAAAAAGTAAAACACCTACAACACCACAGACTCCAATTTAAATTAAAATTGTTGGAAATAACTTCATTTTACTGCCAATTTACAATTCTTCTTACCATCACATTAATATTCTCTACAAAACTGAAATATATGTGCTGACAATATTCAGGGTTTTCATGCATCAAGGACCATGATTTTGAAACTTTTCTCTGGAGTTCCTTAAAAGCTTGATGAAGCCTGTAATCATTTGTCTGGATGGAGGTGGTAAATGGGCCTGCAGTGGTGTCCCTGGGTCATGTAATCATCTGCTTCTCTAGTCTCTAGAGTTAAACAAGGAACGTTCCCGATTGATAGCACAGGTGCAAGTTATCTCACGTAACACTAGCTTTCCCAAAAAACCTCTTAGTTATAGATGTGGAGGTTTGTTGCATTTTATTAAATGTTTAAATAACTATGAAACAGATTTATACTCCATGCTTGATAATAAAATAATAGAGTTAAATATCTGTTAAAACATTACCAATAAAACTTTTAACGCAGCTTAATATAGGTAAGGAAATATGATATTGTATTTGAAAACATATCATGGAATGTGATATATATATAAAATGATGATGTACAAAATACCTAATGTGTCAACATAATGAAGTCTTCTTTTCAAGGATGTACAGATATATACTAAAAATTCTTTAATGATATAATCTTGTGATTATGCCAATTTTGAAACATTCCAACCTGACATAACAATCTTAAATAATTATTAGAAACATGAAACGGAGCAAAATTAAATATTTTCTACCAATTACTGAAAAGCCAATTTATTAATGATGCACACCAAAGAAACTGTGCTCTGAAAAGATATGGAGAAAATTCAGTATGTATCAGTACTATGAAAAGTTACTGAATGAAAAAGTTAAAATTTAAAACCAGACCAAGTGATCACATTAGCGTAGTCCAATTTTAAAGTAAAAGTTTACACAATGAAAAAGCCTCATTAAGAAATCCTTATGCTAAAAGCCACAGATGTAATAATACCATGATAAAGATGCAGTTCTTACGAACCAAACATTTCCTGTTTTGTGGGAAGGAGTACGCTCAAAGAGCAGGATATTTAAAAGATTTAATAATTAAAGCCTTCATTTTACAAATAGCAAAAGGGCAATAATGGTGCTGTTTCCATCACTATCGTTAAGTGCAAGTTGTGTTCTACTGCTCTCAAGAGAAAGTGAATGTTCTCCAATGGGTTCTGCTATCCTCTCTTCTGCTTCCAATTGATTAACTATCACATGGTTTGAAAAAATTAGTAGTTACACAGGTTTAAGCATAGAAAGTTGGAAAAACAATAAGCCACCACCTTACACGCTCAATGTTTTTATATAATGCCATATAATATTTATATAAAACAAAGTTCTTTATTCACTTTTATATGTAATAAGACAAACCAAAGAGGAAAAAAACTTAGAATTCAAAAAGATGGACTGCATAATGTCTCACCTTGACTGTAATAATTACTTTGATCCAGTTTATCAGAGATGTCTCTCAATTGTTTTAAGTATCAACATCAACAGTTCAATTCAAACATTAACAAAATGTTCCTTCTATAAGATAAATGTATTCCCTCAACCCCACCTCACCTTACTAAGTCTCTCAATTTTATCTAGTGTTTTAGATCCAAACAAATGCCATTTCCATGAGCACATCCCCAATAATTTGAGAAATTCAACTCCTAGTCATGTCCCATGGAAGTTCCTTATTCACTCTAAGGCAGTGGTTCTGCTGCTTGAGTCAAATTTGATGAGCTCAATAACAAACCAACCCAAAAAAAAGCACATCTTTTCCTCTAATGACCATATCCTGACAAAGGTAAAACATCCCACCCTGAGTGTTATGTACTGGTTGATTACTAAGTACCCCTTTCAAATACACCATTTGAACAGCAAGCCTTCAATTGCATGAGCTGCCCTTTGGGAGCTGTACAATTTACGTCAGGCTTAGTGTGGCGTTGTTTGCCTACTTTCCTTCTGTCAACATCAACCAGATGACTACACCCCACCTGTTCCAGT
The DNA here is from genome assembly GCF_003676395.1 of Aethalodelphis obliquidens. Classification (NCBI taxonomy): domain Eukaryota; kingdom Metazoa; phylum Chordata; class Mammalia; order Artiodactyla; family Delphinidae; genus Aethalodelphis; species Aethalodelphis obliquidens. The sequence goes on from NW_020837955.1 coordinate 2,755,021, forward strand.
GTCCCAGATAGTCCAATAAGTCCTGTCTTATTCTGATTACCCAATATCAACCCTTCTTCTCTGACTTAACCCACCTTTTAGTCCAAATTCAACTGCATTAATCATTTTACACACCTGATTTGACTCTTTCATTAGTCTCAGAGCACCTAGATTGCACTCAGCTGTGTACCCCTGTCTGGTGTCATCCTGTGCATCTGATCTTGCTTTGGTGATGCTGACACCTTTTTGCCTGTTAACATGGAGGTGAGCAGATCCCCCTGCTGGCTCACGTTGGACATGCAGAATTAGCAAGAAAAAAACTTATGTCAAGCCACTGAGATATTTGGAGCGGTTTCTTACTTCTGCATAACACTGCCAATTCTGTCTAATATAGGAATTAAAAGAAGTGTAAAGGATAGATTTAAACACACTTGTATATCTAACAGTATCTGTAATTAGTTACAACTAAGTGGGTCCTTTCAGCATAAAGCAGTCAGCCAAAAATCAGTTTCCATCTACTTAATTTTAAATAGAAATTGATTGACATTTTCTCATTTCAACTGAAAAAAAATGGTAGTGTTTAGACTCCAAACTTTCATCATTTCTTCTAAATTAATAGTATAAGAAATAGTATTTTTATTCCATAACATCTGTAAAGACTGCAACTCTACAAGGACACAGTTAACCAAAGGAACAACACTCAGTTTAGGGCTCTAGTCACACATTTGATATTAAACTAGCTATAAATTTATCTGCAGATTCATTATCTACAGATTTACAGATTATAATGATACATTTTATGGAATTATTGGAAATCTGTCTCTGAATACTAAAACTATTCTCAATGTTCTTATTAATAAAATGCTAAAATATATTATTCATTTGCATTAAACAATGAAAAATCTCATGATCAAACCACCCAATGATCAAACTCTTTAGAGCAACATGTTATCTTTGACTAAATACCGCAACCTGAAAATATCTACCAAAGGATATTTAGTCAAAACGTGTACCCATAGCTTGTTAGGTGTTAAAAAAGATCAGTTTTGGAACTATCGCCTTTTGACTATGTGGGACATGATTAAGCAAATGAAAAGAAAGGTACTTGCTGCTGGAATAGCTTAACCAAATTCATTAGTGCTCATAATGGGAACATATTTTTCCTATTTTATATTTTTCCACTTTGTTTTAAATTGTTTGCATCCAGTACTTCTATTTATAGTCCTTTAGTGTCTTCAGACATAGAGAACAGACTCATGGCTGCCAAGGCGGGGTGTAGGTGGGGGAGGGATGGATTGGGAGTTTGGGATTAGCAGATGCAAACTATTTTATATAGTCTGGATGAACACCTACATCCTACTGTATAGCACAGGGAACTATATTCAGTATTCTGTGATAAACCATAATGGAAAAGAATATGAAAAAGAATACATATATGTGTATAACTGAATCACTTTGCTGTACATCAGAAACTAACACAACATTGTAAATCAACTATACTTCAATAAAAAATAAACTTAAAAAATAAATAGTACTTTAGTGTCTTGCTCTTATTTCTTTTCTATTTCATTTTCCTCTGTTCAACTTAGTCATCACAGAATTTCATTGGATTTTTATAGTCTGATATTTCTTCTAATGATGCAATAATTTTTGCATTTCTCAGGATTTCTATGCAAATTTCCACCTTTTTATAATTGTAAAAAAAAACAACAGTGGGAGAGGTTGTGCTTCTGCGGAGGTAAAGGGCATATAGAACTCTATTTTCCACTCAATTTCACTGTGAAGCTAAAACTGCTCTAAGAAATAAAGTTTCTTTTTTTTTTTTTTTTGTTAAACCAGCCCAAGTCCCATAAGGACAGACGCACCATACGAGGGCTGAGGATTACCACCGTTCAAACCTCATCAATGTCGCATTGCGGGGTGGGGGGTGGGGGCGGAGCAGAGCGTTAGCCTCAGAAAGACGGCCTGCTGGGCAAAGGCGGGCAGATTACCCAACAAGCCTGGAGAGCACAACTACAGGCCCAGGTGCACAGGAGCGAAATGCGCATGCACGTACCTTGCTGACTCAGCATCCAGGCTCCCGGGATCCATCTCTGGGCCTGAACCATGTAGAGATAGGGCACAAGCGGAGATTTCTGGGGGGCAGAACGGGCTACCAGGGTCCTTCTCGCTCCTAAACAGAGTTGCTAATTCCCCTGAAGCCAGCTCTCACCGGAATTCCTTACCCTCGTACTGGGCCGTGCAGGGGAGTCCGCTGATGAGAGACACCTGGGAGACGTGGGTCCCGCAGACGGCCTGTATATCTTCCCAGAACAGGGCCAAATTGGTCTGGCTCAAACTACCTTCACTGTCCTGTATCAGGCGTGCTGTCCGGGGAACCGCTGGCCCAGGAAGATGGCCTGCTGGGCGTGGGCAGCCCATGTCCATGCAGAGCTAAAGGTCCTGGTGCCTGAGGTTCGGTGAGCAGAGTGAACTCCACCGGCGCGTGCTGTGTCACTCTGCTTCCAGGCTCCTCGGGAACAGTCCCAGGTCCAGGCGTGTAGGGGCAGGCTGGGGCCACAGGTGAGGACTTCAGGACGACACACCGGCTGTCCGCGTCCAACCCAGGACAGAGTTGCTAATTCCCCTGAAGCCAGAATTCGCAGGATTTCCGAAGCTATTAGAGGCCTGACCAGGGCTGCAAGAGGTGGGAGACAGCTGCGAATCAAGACTGTCAGACAGGCCCCAAGTTCCATAAGGACAGCAGGGCCACATGCGGTCTAACGGCTGCTACGACGCACTACAGAGAACTGCTCGCCCAGAAAGACTGACTGGTGGGTGCTACCAGGCAGTATATAACAGGCGGAGAGGTGCTAATGAAAAGCAGGTGCGTCGACGCCAAAGACGCTGCGCCTGCGCAAACGATGCTGACTCAGCATCAAGGCTTCTGCGGAGAGATCCCCGTGCTCTAGCCACGTCAGAATAAACTGGCCACAGGTGGGGGCTTCTCCGAGACACGCCGGGCTGCCAGGATCCATCCCGCTCCTAAACAGAGCTGCGAATTCCTAAATCTCCCGTAAACTCCTTTGCCTGGCCATCACAGGTAGTACGGGGAGTCCACTGATGAGAGACACGTGGGACATCTACCCACACAGAGGGCCTGTTTATCTTCCCAGAACAGGGCCTTAAGTGGTCTGGCTGAAACGGTTTCCCTGTTCCAGAGGGAAAAAAAAAAGAAGAAAGAAGGAGAGAGAGAAAGAAAGAAAAACAAGTCACCAGTATTCTACAGGCCATTTGTATTCTTACTGTGTTAGGATAACGCAGACACCTCTATGTAACGGAGCAGGACCCTATGGGGCCTGCCCAGAGCAGGACTCCTCTCCGCGCCCTCCCCCCCACCCCACCATATCCTCCACTGCCTTTTGTCTGTAGAAAAATGTAGTCAAGGAATCAATTTAATCAGAGAAGTGAGAAAATGCAGAAAGGAAAACAGTCAAGCAAGACAAATGAGTAATAGTTTAGCCTTTAAACAAAGTCAAGGACATTTAGTTCCTCCTCGAGGACTATAGGTAATATTCTGAGTCATGTCCTTTAAGCTGTTTTGCAGGTACGGAAACCCCCACCAGGTGGAAGAAGTTAACTTCCTCCAAATGAGTTTGCCCATAAGCACGGAGACCCCAGACTGGCTGGAACCAGAAGCTTGATGATGTTGATTCCTGATTACCTCACCACCAACAAATCAGAAGAATGTCCATGAACTGATCACATACCCCACACTCCCCTCCCTCAACCTGTCTTTAAAAACCTTTCCCTGAAAGCCTTCGGGGAGTTCGGGTCTTTAAAGCACTGGCTGCCCTGGACTCCTTGCTTGGTGCCCTGCAATAAATGCTGCACTTTCCTTCCCCACAACCCTGTGTCAGTAGATTGGCTTCACTGCGCTCGGGCAAACAGACCCAAGTTTGGTTTGGTAACACCTAGAGAGCCATGGCTACTAAAGGATGGATATAGCATGGGTAATAATATTCAAAACCATAATTATGATTTACTATGGTTTTTAATTTTTTTTCCACGGGGAGTGGGTAATGACCTTAAAGGTAGGCATGATTATTTTCTTCACTTAATAATATTGATCAGGGGCTTCCCTGGTGGGGCAGTGGTTGAGAATCCACCTGCCGATGCAGGGGACACGGGTTCGTGCCCCGGTCCGGGAAGATCCCACATGCCGCGGAGCGGCTAGGCCCGTGAGCCATGGCCGCTGAGCCTGCGCGTCCGGAGCCTGTGCTCTGCAACGGGAGAGGTCACAACAGTGAGAGGCGTACCGCAAAGAAAAAATAAATAAATAAAAATATTGAGCAGTATTAGTGAAGCCATTTGCAGCAACATGGATAGACCTAGTGATTATCATACTAAGTGAAGTAAGCGAGACAGAGAAAGACAAATACCATATGGTGTCACTTATACATGGAATCTAAAAAATGATACAAATGAACTTATTTACAAAACAGAAAGAGACTCACAGACATAGAAAACAAACTTACGGTCACCAAAGGGGAAAGAGGGTGGGGGGAGGGATAAATTAGGAAGTTGGGATTAACATATACACACTCTATATATAAAATAAATAACTAACAAGGACCTACTGTGTAGCACAGTGAACTATACTCAATATTTTTAATAATCTGTAAGAGAAAATAATCTGAAAAGGAATATATATATATATATAAAAACATAACTATATATATTTATATATATAAAACTGAATCACTGTACTGTACACCTGAAAATAACACAATATTGTAAATCAACTAGACTTCAATTTAAAAAATCTTAAAAATAAAAATTTTTCCTCAAAATTAGAGTATCTAGACAAAGTTTTACAAATGAAAAACAGATTAAGGATAAGGGTGGAGTGAAGTGGTAGTAGAGTAGAGGGGAAGGGATGGTGTTTTAAAATGTCCACCTAAGGGATACATGTGGTGATGGAATTCTGTTACCTTGATTCTGTATTGTGATGGCAGTGGTGGTTACATGAACCTACATATTTAATACAATTTTATCAAAGTAAAGACACACACATAAATAAGTACAAGTAAAACTGGGGAAATCCGAATAAGATCAGTGGATTGAATCAATCTCAATATCCTAATTGTGCTGTCATTTTATAAACCGTTGCTATTGGGAAAAACTGAGGAAAGGGTATACAGGCTTTATCTGTATTATTTCTTACATCTGCATGTGGATCTATAATTATTTCTATAATATTTCAATTGAAGTTATATTATTTTTAAAATGTCATATTACAGTTAATTAATTTATGATCCACTTTAAGATTACTTGAATGTAAAAATATACAAGTTAAATTATTTTTGGTAATTATACCTAGTCATTATAATCATAGATCATAGATCAGACACCTAACAGGAGCTTAGACAAACAAGTATGGCTTTGCCTGTTGTGAACAAAGGATATTCAAATCTATGAAAAAATAACAATCTCAAATATTAAAACTAATTGCATTTTTAAAAGATAATATTTCAACTAGACATACTGTTTATTTTTAAATATAACAAATTTGATATTCTATTTGATATTTTATACTATTAAGTTATCAATGTTTATGATGAGCAAAAGGCAAAATTGGGCCTAACCATAACCATTTGTCAAAGTTTCTTTTATACTTTCATTAGAGACTAACTAATAACTAAACCAATTATAACTTCTAAACATTTCTTGAGTCTTCACATTTAATTTTTCTGAAAACATAAAAACTACAGATTCTAAAATGATTTTGACAGTTTTCATTCTCTTTTAACCAGTTACTGTATTTTATCATAGGAACTTGGAGAGCTTCTGATTCTTGAGCATGCTAATCTAGTTCTCTGAAGATGACTTTTTATAGTTATTTATAAAGCTCACTCTTTGGTTAAAAAAAGAAAGTGGTAGCATTTGTCTTTGTGGTCCTTAAAAAGAGAGTGATGGGAGGGTAACTGGAAGGTTAATTATGAGGAAGCTTAATCTGTAGGCAACAAGTGTAATTATTGTTTTTCATAAAATTAAAATCTTGTATCTTTGAACTGTGCTCATAAAAGCTCACAAAACCCTAGAGATTGGGATTGTTGACATTGTGAGCTCTTCATTTAATTCTAGCCAATGTAACTATATATGAACGTTTCCTAGAATAAGACTAGAAATATTTTATCCTAGCTTTTGTTTTTATTAAAGCTCAAGGCCAGGGATGTTTAGCTAATTATCTCATAAGATCACAACCTATGGGCTTAAAATATAAAGTCAAGCTCACAATCACACTACAAGTTATTTTATGAATAATTCTGTGTCTCAGGTCAGTATGTTGGCAACCACTGTTAGAGTTACTGAGTTCATTACAAATTCACATTACAATGTTAATGTTATATAATACACAATATTAACATTTTCCTCGACAGTATTCTTGTGTCTCTAAACTTCAAACCTGAGAAAACTCTCAGAAAGATCTGAATGACGATAGACTCAAAGTCATAAAGTCCTGTCCATGAAATGTTACTTCCTTATGGATCTGGCAACAAATTATTAGTGCCTTTTAAAAAAATCAAACAAAATAAAACACAACAAATTTTTTTTAAAAAGAGGATGCTGGTGAATTAAGGGTTTTGTTTGTTTTATTTTGTGATAGCTGCATGTTAAGATTTTTATTTATTTTATTATTATTATTTTTTTTGCGGTACGCGGGCCTCTCACTGCCGTGGCCTCTCCCGTTGCGAAGCACAGGCTCTGGACGCGTAAGCCCAGCGGCCACGGCCCACGGGCCCAGCTGCTCTGCGGCACGTGGGATCCATCCCGGACCGGGGCCCAAACCCATGTCGCCCGCATCGCCAGGCGGACCCTCAACCACTGCGCCACCAGGGAAGCCCTGCATGTTAAGATTTTAATCACCTGCACCATCTATATGGGCTGTGAGGAAATTGTAAAACACCATGGAAACATTTAAGTTTTAAAGCCCTTAGAACAAAATAAGGGGCTATTTTTAGATGTCTAAATTGCCTCTGGGAAGGGAAGGAGTGGCTCTTAATAAATTTAATTATTATTTGGGGGCTACAGGAAGGAGTCATATGGTAAAGCTTACAGAGTTCCAAATCTCGATTTGCTATCTCTTCATAAACTCTTTCCATTTGTTTCTTATTCCCTACATCTCAGATTGATCACAAAAACAACTAAATGTTCCATTTTTTACTTTAGCATCAATTGATAAGCAGGTTTAGAAGCTTCATACTCCTACACCAATCCCAAAGAGTTTCTTAAAGTATTTTTCATCTAGACTATTCTCTCCCTTGAATTTTTTTTTTTTTTTTTTTTTTTTTCTTCTCACCGCTGCGGCCTCTCCCGTTGCGGAGCACAGGCTCCGGACGCGCAGGCTTAGCGGCCATGGCTCACGGGCCCAGCCGCTCCGCGGCATGTGGGATCTTCCCGGACCGGGGCACGAAGCCGCGTCCCCTGCATCGGCAGGCGGACTCTCAACCACTGCGCCACCAGGGAAGCTCTCTCCCTTTAATTTTTTTTCCTTGTTACATTGAGATATGCTTTTTTTGGAGTAAGAGAGGAAGTAAGATTTGGGTTAGAATTAATGAGCCAGAAATTGTCTGCCTGTGTGTACCCTTCTCCTTGCAGTTAAGTTATGCATCCATCTTAAGTGTCTTAGAGAAAAGGTGAAAGTGCTGATCCTCTCCAGCACTGAAATGCTACCTTTCTAAGAAGACACCTATAATCTTTCCCTATCTTGATAACCTTCACAGTCTCAACTTAAGGGGCTACTAAAAACAAATAAACAGCAAAATGTTTTAAGCCCTGGTGAAAATTTTAAAGCACATGTAAATATGTAAAGAAAAATCAGTCTATAATCCAGTCCTATGCTTTGCTTGGGTGAGTGGGAAGATCTTCTCATAGAAAGATGAAAGAGTAAGTTGATTAATTAATTAATTAACATGAAAAATTGAGAATTTCTTGTTTTGTTTTGGCCCCTTATCTGATGTTTTCTTATTGGCTATTTGACCTTGATGGGATAAAAATCTCTCATATATAAATTTCTCATTTATATAAGTTAGATTGTTTCTAAAATGTCATTCATTAATCAATTATTATGTTCTCATTCAAAAATCCAGCACCATTATATTATCAATACATCCAATTTTTTTCTGTCATACTGGTGAACCCAAAACAGGTATTATTGTTTTCCAGATCTCTAGCTATAAGTGTACTTATTCTCATTAGAAAAAGCTGATTATTATTGTATAAAATGAACATGAATTTTAAAAATATGGTCAAAACAAAGCTATAACCATGATAGTTACCTCATATTCTAGGTGGTTCTAACAAACACTATCACAATGGTAGATTTTAATAACTTGCCCTTTCCCCACAATGAATTGGGTAAAAACACTATTTTTTATTAAATAACTGAAAAGTCTATTTTTTTAAACTAAAATGTCAGAAATTACCCCTTTAAAACTGCAAAACAAGCAGTCATTAAACTCTTAAAACTGCAGGTTAAATTTGACACCATATCTAGGTAGAAAAAGAATGCATAAAGTCGGCAGATTTTGTTTGAGTTTAGGTGCTTTTCTTCTCTTCTCACAAAGGCCCCAGCCATGTGAGTAGTGAAATTTAAGTGCCATTAAAAAAATCAGTGAATACGGGGTTCTCAAGAAACTTAGATTAGCCAGTGTGAGAATTTTTGAAATTAGTAAAACCTCCTACATGGTTAGGGACATTATCCACACTGAACATAAATGTGATCATTTTGGAGTCCTTTGAAATCCATTTCTCATAAAAGTATTTGGGTGATAACAACACAAATGATTACAAAGTTTTGGCATCACTCTTTCTTAAAGCTTTCCAGAAAAGGAATTCTCACTTTCCATAAATAATATTTTATATTTACAATGAATGTAATCTCTTGTAGTAGGTTAAATTAATTTTTTTTCTTTTTGTGATCAGAGGACATGGAGAACAGTTGGCTACATTTTAATCACAAAATAAATCATGGTGTACAATCCACAATTTTCAGTTCTGGTTTGCCCCAGTACTCCACAGTATTAGGTGATTTAGAAAAATCACCTAATTTTTCATTGCTTTCTATTAAAATGTTCACCAAAGTTCAATGCATGCCAGTATTTATTTTTGCAACAAATTAATTGGAGTTAAATAACTGAAAACAAAAAACTGGAACTTAAAAAAGTTATTAGGAATCATCATGTTAGATGCAATAATCACATTTTCAATCTGTGTTGGCTTGGGTTAATATATACTTAAAAGTCATGGGACTTTCCTGGTAGTGCATGGTTAAGAATCTGTCTGCCAATGTAGGGGACACAGGTTCCATCCCTGGTCTGGGAAGATCCCACATGCCGAGAGCAACTAAGCCCGTGAGCCACAACTACTGAGCCTAAGCTCTAGAGGCCACGAGTCACAACTACTGAACCTGCATGCCACAACTACTGAAGCCCGCATGCCTAGAGCCCGTGCTCCACAAGAGAAGCCACTTCAATGAGAAGCCTGCGCACCACAATGAAGAGTAGCCCCCGCTCACTGCAGCTAGGGAAAGCCCGCACACAGCAATGATGACCCAATGCAGCCAAAAATTAATAAATAAATTAATTAATTAATAAAAAAAATCATGGGGATCTAATAGTTGGAAACTAACTTCATGTTTAACACACACATACACACACACACGTGTACACACATACATGGAACTGAAACAAAAGATTCATGGAGATATATTTACCTATAAATCCTATGCAGTGTTTTCTTTCGTATTTCATTAAATAATGCTTTTTATAACACACTAAATTAATAATTTAAATAATGTGTTGTTAATTTAACAACACATTAATAGATGTGGATGCAACCTTCAGTCTGAAAAGAGCTAGACTAGAAAAGAAGGTAGATGTGTGCTGAATACTTACAAAGTAATATTGTATGTATGTGCTAACAGAGAATGTACCAGCTGCAACTAGAAAGAGAGGGAAGTATTTTTATTTAGGGTGGAAATGTCAAGAAGATCTGCTGTAAAAGGTGACGTGCTGATTCTTAATATATAAATAAGAATCAACAATGGCAGGGATGAGAATGTGGGTAGATGAAGAAAGAGGAAGGAATGTCTGTAGAGAGAAGATGATATTTGAGCAGCATCTTGAAAACTGAACGAGAGTTCTCCCAAAATCCAGTGGCTCTAAATTATAAAAAGTCTCATATACCATGCTGAGGAGCTTGGCCTTTATTTTTTAATAAACAGAAAGATGTAGAACACACATAATTGTTATGACTGTCTAAATTGAAATTCTGCCCTCACTACCTAGTAGCTATGCAACCTTGAGCTGGTTACTGCTTTCTGTGCCTGTTTTCTCATGTATAAATGGGGACAATAATACTGTTTACCTTACAGAGTTGTAAAAGTTAAATGAGTTAATACATTTAAAATTTTGTTTTGGCCTATAAAAGCCACAATAAGTTTTAGTTGATATTTATTTTATTATTAAAGGAGGATGCCATATAAAGAAGTGAAAGAAAATGACTTATTGCTGGCTGGTTTGTAAGGGATTAGCAAACTACAATCTGGGGGCCATATCTGGCAGTGGCCTGTTTTCTTGGGGTCAGCCAGCAAAGAATGATTTTAACATATTTCTAAGGGTTGCAACAAAGAAGAAAAAGAATATGCAACAGAAACTGTATATGGAGAATAAAGCCTAAAATATTTACTATCTTGCAATTTCCAAATAAGTTTGTCAATCCCTAATTCCCAGAGTGGGATTTCTTCCACAAGGGTAATAGCAAGTATTTCATTAAACTTGAAGTGTCTTGTTGTCACTTCAAACTATTTGTGCCAAGAGACTAGCAAGCAAGGAAATGGGTCACCATCCAGCCAGGAGTTACTGACCCTGTTCATATTGTGTGCTGTACACAGTAAGGACAGGGAAAACATGTTTGTCACACAGGGGACTTATTGTTGGTACTTTTCTTGCACAATTTTGATGATATGTGGACAAGTGTAGCAGCCAGTTTGAGAATACTGTGGTGACTAGGGGACTAAGATCTCTCTGCAGTGGTGTGGCAGGCAGAATTATGACACCCAAGATGATTACACACCCTAATCCTGTGAATGTGAATATGATGAAACACTACCATCGACAATAGGTTGCCTCATGTCATAAAAGGAACTCGTGATGTAATTATGGTTACTAATTAATTGAATTTAAGATAGAGATTCTTCTGTACTACTTAGGTGGATCTACTGTAATCACATGAATTCTTAAAAGTAGAAAAGAAAGGAAGGAGATAAGACTTTAGGACTCCAGGTGGTACAGCTGAGAGAGCATGCATTTGAATGCAGACAGTTACTAGCCAGTTACTAGCTCTGAGACCTTGGGCTTGTTGCTAAAATACTCTGAGCATGTTTCCTCATCTGCAAAGTACAAAACAGAATATCTGCACAAAGAGTTCTACCAGAAATAAATTAAACATAATAATTCATGAAAGGGGGCCATACACAAGGTACTCAACAAATATTAATTTCCTTCTCTCCTCTAATTTATTGAATACTACTACATGCAAAAAAACTATGAGGGAATACATAAAATGTATGAGGTTCTACCTTTTAAGGAGCTTAGAATCTAATTAAGGATAGATTTTATATATATATGTATATATGTATATATATATATATATATATATATATATATATATATATATATATATACACACACACAAATATGGCAAATATGACATTTTAGAATAGCCATCTAGGCCTTTGTGAAATTTTATCTCTATTTGAAACTAATATTGGAATTAGATCCATACAACCTTATAGTAATTCTTTTTTATTATCATGCCTTTGCTTCCTGTGTTCGGTTTCCTTCGCACCAAATTTATGCACTGAGAAGTGTATGCCCTCTCTCCCTAGCATTGCATCCATAGCCTTTACTGCATTCGCACTGTGTGTGATGAATAGATCGAAGTAGGAATGTTTGTCTTCCCAGCATGTTGTTCTCTCTCTGCACCTGCTCCTCTTAACACTTCACTCCCAAACACAGATAATTTCCCCCTGTGGCAACTGTTTCTGGAATGAGCCAAACACAGAGCCAGCCAAATGAACCCATTTGAGATGAATAGGAAATCAAAGGGATTGGAAAAGGAACCATCCCAGGAATCCTGAGCCAGTCTGACCCAAATGGGAGACCTTTCAGACTAGGGGAGCTGCCTCACCAAGGTTACTGCACGTGATCCTGCAGCAGAGCCTGCGGGATCCAGGGAACACCGAGTCCTCCTAACATTGGTAATTACGTGCTGCTGTTTTCTCACTGTGAGCATGGCAGGACTCGTATTGTCACTCTTAGGAGGCTTCGTTTCTCACCTGTCCTCGGATGTTCATGGAGCTGCAGGTCTGAGCCAGACAATAACACTGCAGCAGAGACTGTGCATGGGGTTTTGATTTTTACTTGCTACAGGCAGCCTTGTAGATTACACTGGGGGCCTGCAATTTTTTTTTTTTTTTTTTTTGTTGCTTGGCTCTGATTCTGAAAGAATTTCAATATCCAGGCAACGAAAACCGAAATTAGAACACTCAACAGGCATCACCAAGACTTTGTAGACATCTCTGTTAGCAGATGGAAAATGACTCAACATCTAATGACTGTAAACAGACCATGGTAAGGGTTGTCTGTAGCCCAGCAAGGAAAGACTTTTCCATTTCAGCAGTGGACTTCTATAGCTAATAACTACTACAGGGTTAACTCCTTAGTGATTTTTGACTTGGGGAAAGACAGGTTATTAAGGGGGATATTTTTACAATCTTCTTTTTAAAGAGGGTTATCTCTGATTAATCCTTTAAAATATTTTAAGAGCTCCTGTAAACTAAATGTCCACTTAAAAAAACAAAAGCAAAACAAAAAGAAGACTCAGAATTGCCATCAGTCCTTAGGTAGAATAGTAATACCTATGTGCAGTTAGTCAGGGATATTGGTTAATAATTTCTCTGGTTTGGATACAAACCAAAGAGAGTAAGACAAAAATATTTCGAACTCATGTATTTTTTAAAATAACATTTGTTTTACTTTATTATGAAATTCACATAGATTATTGGGGAACACTTACAAAATGCAGACAGGTAGTAAGAAAAACAAGTGCCAACTGTAATCCCAGCATGCAGAGATAACAACTTTTCTGAAATGTAACTTGAGAGCAGGGACCATACAGTGGTCTTGTGCCTTGCATAAATTAAGTCAGCACTTCTCAAACTTGATTGACTATTGGGTCAACCCTGGAACTAAAACACAAACAGCAACCAAACCTACAAACTTACTAAGTCACATTTTCCAGGTGACTGTCCTTGTTGTCTGTGTTTTCAGAAAGCTGCATAGGTGATTCTGGTGCACAGTCATGGGTGAAAATAACTGGATTACATACTAAGAATGATTTTTTAAATGGTGATAAGTAAAATGAAAAGATATTGCATCAAAAGAAATGTGAGTGCATAAACTGGATATGTGATTTCTTTTTCTCAATTGCAGAATGTCCTTATATTGCTTAAAGCCTTAAATCAGCAGTGGAGAACTCCTGCTGCTTTGTGTCAGAAGAACTCCAGCCTTAATCATCTTGAGACTGTTCCATCTACCTTTGACTAGCTCCTGACCAAAAGCTTTAAGCATCAGATGTCTGTTTTCTGGCTATGGCCTCAAACCTCTCCATTAACTGGTGACGTGCTGTCTGGTATATTCATTTCCTAGTTTTCAAACTCCTGACTCCAAGTCCTGGATTCAGCATCCCTTTTGTATTATTTTTTTCTTTGGAAACAGTTATAACTCATCTTTTTTTTTTTTTTCTGCAGATTAGGAAGAGGGTCTATAGTATGTCTCTGGTTTTGGTTTAGGCTTTTTGTTTTCTTCCTCTTAGAAATTCCTCCTTCCTGCCCTGGCCTGGTGGAACTAGCTAGGCTAACCACCTTGGGCTATTCAAAGGCCAACACTCTTGCACATGAGGTTCCTTGGAACTCAGATTCTAAGCCATAAAGAAGAGTTAAATAAAAGTGCCCTATTGGAGATCCTCTTTGGAGGGCCTCTTTCATTCTTCTTCAAGACTCTATGCATAGGTTTGTATTCACTGAAGTGTACCCCTTTATTCATTCCTTAAACAAAGCGATCTCCAGAGGCTACACTGAAAGGGGAAGGACACATGGCAAAATCAGAGGCCAAATCCTATATGGAATTCCGAGGTTTTCCACCAGTAAGCCAGCAATAATAAAATGTAGGTTGGGAGATCGCTTCAAGATGGTGGAGGAGTAAGACGTGGAGATCACCTTCCTCCCCACAGAGACATCAAAAATACATCTATATGTGGAACAACTACTACAGAACACCTACTGAACGCTGGCAGAAGACCTCAGACTTCCCCAAAGGCAAGAAACTCCCCAAGTACCTGGCCGTGTGGCTGACAGGGTCTTGCTGCTCCAGCCAGGTGTCAGACCTGAGCCTTGAGGTGGGAGAGACGAGTTCAGGACACTGGACCACCAGAGACCTCCCAGCTCCATGGAATATCAAACGGCAAGAGCTCTCCCAGAGATCTCCATCTCAATGTTAAGACCGAGCTCCACTCAATGACCAGCAAGCTCCAGTGCTAGACACCCAATGCAAAACAACTAGCAAGACAGGAGCACAACCCCAAACATTAGCAGAGAGGCTGCCTAAAATCATAAGTTCACAGACACCCCAAAACCACCAAAACAGGACCAAACGCAGTCCTGCCCACCAGAAAGACAAGATCCAGCCTCATCCACCAGAACACAGGCACCAGTCCCCTCCACCAGGAAGCCTACACAACCCACTGAACCAACCTTATCCACTGGGGGCAGACACCAAAAACAACAGGAACTATGAACCTGCAGCCTATGGAAAGGAGACCCCAAACACAAGAGTTAAGCAAAATGAGAAGACAGAGAAATACACAGCAGATGAAGGAGCAAGGTAAAAACCCACCAGACCAAAAAAATGAAGAAGAAATAGGCAGTCTACCTGAAAAAGAATTCAGAATAATGATAGTAAAGATGATCCAAAATCTTGGAAACAGAATGGAGAAAATACAAGAAACGTTTAACAAGGACCTAGAAGAACTAAAGAGGAAACAAACAATGATGAACAGCACAATAAATGAAATAAAAAATTCTCTAGAAGGAATCAATAGCAGAATAACAGACACAGAAGAACGGATAAGTGACCTGGAAGATATAATAGTGGAAATAACTACCACAGAGCAGAATAAAGAAAAAAGAATGAAGAGAATTGAGGACAGTCTCAGAGACCTCTGGGACAACATTAAATGCACCAACATTCGAATTACAGGGGTCCCAGAAGAAGAAGAAGAAAAAAAAAAGGGACTGAGAAAATATTTGAAGAGATTATAGTTGAAAACTTCCCTAATATGGGAAAGGAAATAGTCAATCAAGTCCAGGAAGCACAGAGAGTCCCATACAGAATAAACCCAAGGAGAAACATGCGAAGACACATATTAATCAAACTATCAAAAATTAAATACAAAGAAAAAATATTAAAAGCAGCAAGGGAAAAGCAACAAATAACATACAAAGGAATCCCCATAAGGTTAACAGCTGATCTTTCAGTAGAAATTCTGCAAGCCAGAAGGGGGTGGCAGGAAATATTTAAAGTGATGGAAGGGAAAAACCTACAACCAAGATTACTCTACCCAGCAGGGATCTCATTCAGATTTGACAGAAAACTTAGAAACTTTACAGACAAGCAAAAGCAAAGAGAATTCAGAACCACCAAAACAGCTCTACAACAAATGCTAAAGGAACTTCTCTAAGTGGGAAACACAAGAGAAGAAAAGGACCTGCAAAAACAAACCCAAAACAATTAAGGAAATGGTCATAGGAACATACATATCGATAATTACCTTAACCGTGAATGGATTAAATGCTCCATCCAAAAGACACAGGCTTGCTGAATGGATACAAAAACAAGACCCATATATATGCTCTCTACAAGAGACCCACGTCAGACCTAGGGACACTTACAGACTGAAAGTGAGGGGATGGAAAAAGATATTCCATGCAAATGGAAATCAAAAGAAAGATGGAGCAGCAATACTCATATCAGACAAAATGGACTTTAAAATAAAACTATTACAAGAGACACTGAAGACACTACATAATGATCAAGGGATCAATCCAAGAAGAAGATATAGCAATTGTAAATATTTATGCACCCAACATAGGAGCACCTCAATACATAAGGCAAATGCTAACAGCCATAAAAGGGGAAATCAACAGTAACACAATAATAGTAAGGGAATTTAACACCTCACTTTCAACGATGGACAGATCAAACAAAATGAAAACAAATAAGGAAACAAGCTTTAAGTGACACATTAAACAAGATGGACTTAATGGATATTTATAGGACATTCCATCCAAAACAACAAAACACACTTTCTTCTCAAGTGCTCATGGAACATTCTACAGGATAGATCATATCTTGGGTCACAAATCAAGCCTTGGTAAATTTAAGAAAACTGAAATCATATGAAGTATCTTTTCCTACTACAACACTATGAGACTAGATACCAATTATAGGAAAAAAAATCTGTAAAAAATACAAACACATGGAGGCTAAACAATATGCCACTAAATAACCAAGAGATCACTGACGAAATCAAAGAGGAAATCAAAAAATACCTAGAAACAAATGACAATGGAAACACGATGGCCCAAAACCTATAGGATGCAGCGAATGCAGTTCTAAAAGGGAATCAGAGAAGAAATAGAAATTAAATGAATCCAAACCGAAAAAGAAGAAGTAAAACTGTCACTGTTTGTAGATGACATGATACTATATACAGAGAATCCTAAAGATGCTACCAGAAAACTACTAGAGCTAATGAATGAATTTGGTAAAGTAGCAGGATATAAAATTAATGCACAGAAATCTCTGGCATTCCTATATACTAAGGATGAAAAATCTGAAAGAGAAATTAAGGAAACACTCCCATTTACCATTGCAAAAAAAGTAATAAAATACCTAGGAATAAACCTACCTAGGGAGACAAAAGACCTGTATGCAGAAAACTATAAGACACTGATGAAAGAAATTAAAGATGATACAAACAGATGGAGAGATATACCACGTCCTTGGATTGGAAGAATGAATATTGTGAAAATGACTATACTACCCAAAGCAATCTACAGATTCAATGCAATCCCTATCAAACTACCAATGGCATTTTTCACAGAACTAGAACAAAAAATCTTAAAATTTGTATGGAGACACAAAAGACCCCGAATAGCCAAAGCAATCTTGAGAAAGAAAAACGGAGCTGGAGGAATCAGGCTCCCTGACTTCAGACTACACTACAGAGCTACAGTAATCAAGACAGTATAGTACTGGCACAAAAACAGAAATATAGATCAACGGAAAGGATAGAAAGCTCAGAGATAAACCCACGCACATATGGTCACCTTATCTTTGATAAAGGAGGCAAAAGTATACGATGTAGAAAAGACAGCCTCTTCAATAAGTGGTGCTGGGAAAACTGGACAGCTATATGTAAAAGAATGAAATTAGAACACTCCCTAATGCCATATACAAAAATAAACTCAAAATGGATTAAAGACCTAAATGTAAGGCCTGAAATATAAAACTCTTAGAGGAAAACATAGGCAGAACACTATATGACATAAATCACAGCAAGACCCTTTTTGACCCACCTCCTAGAGAAATGGAAACAAAAATAAACAAATGGGACCTAATGAAACTTCAAAGCTTTTGCACAGCAAAGGAAACCATAAACAAGACGAAAAGACAACCCTCCGAATGGGAGAAAATATTTGCCAATGAAGCAACTGACAAAGGATTAATCTCCAAAATATACAAGCAGCTCATGCAGCTCAATATCAAAAAAACAAACAACCCAATCCAAACATGGGCAGACGGTCTATACAGACATTTCTCCAAAGAAAATATATAGATTGCCAACAAACACATGAAAGGATGCTCAACATCACTAATCATTAGAGAAATGTAAATCAAAACTACAATGAGCTATCACCTCACACTAGTCAGAATGGCCATCATCAAAAAAACACTAATTCTGGAGAGCGTGTGGAGAAAAGGGAACTCTCTTGCACTGTTGGTGGGAATGTAAATTGATAGAGCCACTATGGAGAACAGTATGGAGGTTCCTTAAAAAACTAAAAATAGAACTACCATATGACCCAGCAATCTCACTACTGGGCATATACCCTGACAAAACCATAATTCAAAAAGAGTCATGTACCACAATGTTCATTGCAGTACTATTTACAATAGACAGGACATGGAAGCAACCTAAGTGTCCATCAACTGATGAATGGATAAAGAAGATGTGGCACATGTATACAATGGAATATTACTCAGCCAGAAAAAGAAACGAAACTGAGTTATTTGCAGTGAGGTGGATGAACCTAGAGTCTGTCATACAGAGTGAGGTCAGAAAGAGAAAAACAAATATGGTGTGCTAAAACATATATATGGAATCTAAGAAAAAACAAACAGTTCTGAGGAACGTAGAGGCAGCACAGGAATAAAGATGCAGAATTAGATAATGGACTTGAGGACATGGGGAGGGGTAAGGGTAAGCTGGGATGAAGTGAGAGAGTGGCATGGACATATATACGCTACCAAATGTAAAATCAATAGCTGGTGGGAAGCAGCTGCATAGCACAGGGAGATCAGCTCGGTGCTTTGTGACCACCTAGAGGGGTGGGATAGGGAGGGTGGGAGGGAGACCCAAGAGGGAGGGGATATGGGGATATATGTATACATACAGCTGATTCACTTTGTTGTATAGAAGAAACTAACACAACAATGTAAAGCAATTATACTCCAATAAAGATGTTAAAAAAAATGTAGGTTGGAAATAAAATTCTCTAATGCAAAAAAGAAACAAAAAAAAAAAAAACAAAGAAAACAAAGTGATGAAGCACTTACTATCTGGGGCCTTGGGGATATACTAGCCAATAAACCATACAGTTTCCTCTTGCACATGAGGTCTACAATCTAGTGGGGGCTCACAGACAAGAAACCAACAAGTAGGTAATATGTCCGGTGGTGATTAGTGCTAGGAAGAAAAATAAAGCTGCTTAAGAAGATGTGTTGAGCGGCCATTTTATATAGAATATTTATGAAAAAGTCCTTTTTGAGAAGTTGGGTGACTGTTGTTAATAGGGTGTGCAGATATATAGGATGAGGGAAAGCTATGTATGTGTAGCTGGAGCACAGTGGCAGCAAAAAGGACAGGAGCTGAGGTCAGTGAGATATTGGAGGAGTGAATTCAATTTGAATCTTATAGACTAGAGTTTGGAGTACCAAATTTACTCTTAGTGACTGGGAAGCCACTGGAGTGTTTTGAACACAAGAGCAACATTATCTGACATATTTTTTAAAGAAGGACACTGGTTGCTGGGAGAAGAGCCTGTAGAGGAGGCAGAGTAGAGGGTCTTACAAACATTTAAGTGAGGGTTAATGGGTACTGGATGGGAATTGTGGAAGTGGAGGTTGGGATAAAATGTCAAGTTTTAAAGGTAGAACTGACCAGATTTGTGGGTGGATTGGATGAAGATATGAGAGAAAGAGTAAAGGAGAACTTTAAGGTATGTTATGTTTTTCTGTATCACAAATAATGCTGTTGTAAATATTTCTTGTACATGTCTCTTTATTTAAAGATGGAAGGTCTCTATGGTGTATATCTAGGAGTATAATTTTTGAATAATTTTATGTATGTTTTAATTATTTAATATTTCAATATTGCATTCAAAGTGGTTATAAAAATTGATATCCAACTGTTTATGGGTGTCTCAGTCCATTCAGGCTGCTATAACAGTACAGAATAGACTGAGTGGCTTATAAACAACAGATGTTTATTTTTCACAGTTCCAGAGGCTGAGAAGTCCAAAATCAAGGCACCAACAGATCTGGTAACTGGTAAGGGCCTGCTTCCCAGTTCATAGATGGCTATATTCTCCTGTGTCCTCATATGGCAGGGATGAGGAAGGCTCCTGAGGAAGGCTCCTGAATCACCTCACAAAGTCCCCACCTCCAAATACCATTACACTGGAGATTATATTTCAATATATGAATTTTGGGGGGGACACAAACTTTGTCTATAGTAATAAGAATTTCTGTTGCTCCAATTCTTCACCAATATTTTGAAGTGTTGGACATCTTAATTTTTGCCAATCTGATGGATGTGAAAGAATATTTTATTACTGGCTTAATTTGAATTTCCCTATTAATGAGTATGTTTTAGATTTATTTACCTTTCATCTTCTCTGTCTTCCTGGTTCATATCTTAGGTTAATTTTTTTTACTGGATTGCTTTTTATTATTATTAATTAATGGAGAGTGTGTGTGCGTGTGTACTTAATTTGTGATATATTTTGTGCATCTCTTCTATCTGGCTGTTCCTGAGCTATATCCTTTTATAATAAACTGATAATCTAGTAAGTAAAATGTTTCCCTGAGTTCGCCGCTCTAGAAAATTAATCAAACCCAAGGAGGGGGTTGTGGGAATCTCTGATTTATAGCCAGTAGGTCAGAAGTACAAACAACAACCTGGGCTTGGGACTGGCATCTGAAGTGGGGGAGTGGTGGTGCAGTCTTAACCTGTAGAATCTGACACTATCTCAGGATGGATAGATGTCAGAACTAAGTTGAATTCTTAGACACCCTGCTGGTGTCCCAGGAATTGCTTCATGGTGTTTGGGGAAGCCCAACTTCTCCCCTCTCCACCAACACAAATTGGAATTGGGTCCAAGAACCCAAAGTAGAAGTGCTCAATATTGATGTTTCCAAATTTATCAACTTTCCTTTTTTTGTATGTATTATTTATCAGATCCTTCTAGGTGCTGAGTTCATAAAGTTATTCTTGTTTATCTTTTTTTCTTTTTTTTTAAGTTTTGCTTTTCTATATTTAGGACTTGATTCTACTTAGAAGTATTTTCTATGTGGTTTGAGATAGGGTCGATTCTTTTTTTATTTGAATGATTGTATCCATCAGGATGAACTACTTTTGCAATGGTAACAGTTTTTTAAATAAAAACATTTTTTTATATTTAAATTTTTAAAATTTTCTATACAGTTTTTCAAGGTTACGTAAAATTATTACAAAATATTAGCTAAATTCCCCGTGATGTAATACAATACATCTTTGCAGGCTATCTTACACCTAATAGTTTGTGCTTCCCACTCCCCCCCTCTATATTGCCCGTCCCCCCTCCCCACTGGTAACCACTAGTTTGTTCTCTATATTTGTGAGATTGCTTCTTTTTTGTTATATTCACTAGTTTGTTGTATTTTTTCAATTCCACATATGTGATATCATATGGTATTTGTCTTTCTCTATCTGACTTATTTCACTTAGCATAATGTTCTCCAAGTCCATCCATGTTGCTGTCAATGGCAAAACTTTGTTCTTTTTCAGGCTGAATAGTAGTGCAGCGTATATGGATACCACATCTTCTTTATCCATTCATTTGTTGATGAACACTTAGGTTTTTTCCACAACTTGGCAATTATGAATAATGCTATGAACATTGGGGTGCATATATTTTTTCAAATTAGTGTTTTTGTTTTTTGGGGATATATACCCAGGAGTGGAATTGCTGGGTCATATGGTATTTTTATTTTTTTGAGAAACCTCCATACTGTTTTCCACAGTGGCTGCACCAATTTACATTCCCATCATCAATGTACAAGGGTTGTCTTTTCTCCACATCCTCATCAACATTTGTTGTTTGTGTTCTTTTTGATGATAACCATTCTGAGAGGTGTGAGGTGATGTCTCATTGTGGTTTTACATTTCCCTGATGATTAGTGATGTTGAGCATCTTTTCAAGTGCCTGTCGGCCATCCGTATGGAAAAATTTGGAAAAATGTCTATTCAGTTCCTTTGCTTATTTTTTAATTGTGTTGTTTATTTATTTATTTATTTATTTATTTTTTGCATTACGCGGGCCTCTCACTGTTGTGGCCTCTCCCGTTGCGGAGCACAGGCTCCGGACGCGCAGGCTCAGCCCAGCCGCTCCGCGGCATGTGGGATCTTCGTGGACCGGGGCATGAACCCGTGTCCCCTGCATCGGCAGGCAGACTCTCAGCCACTGTGCCACCAGGGAAGCCCGTGTTGTTTATTTTTTGATGCTGAGTTGTATGAGCTGTTTATATGTGTTGGATATTAATCCCTTATCTGCAATGGTAACAAATTATTGCCCAGATTTCAATGTCAAGACTAGTTTATTTCTTGATATTGGTATGTATGAGCTGTTTGTATATTTTTGAAATTAATCTCTTATTGGTAGCATCGTCTGCAAATATTTTCTCCCATTCAGTCAGTTACTTTTTCATTTTTCCAGTGGTTTCCTTTCCTGTGTAAAAGCTTTTAAGTTTAATTAGGGTATTCATTCCATATTTTTATTCCACTGTTCTATTGGGCATGTTTTGTACTATTATTATTACTGTTACTTCTTAATAAGTCCTTGTGTGTGGCAGGTGGGCCGACTTCTTCAATATTGTCTTTTTGCCTATAATTAGCTCTTCACTAATGTATAAATTTTAGAGGCAATTTGTCAAGTTCCGTAAAAGATCATGATGAGATTTCAGCTAGAATTGCATTGACTTCATAGATTTACTGGGGATAAATTATACGTTAAGATACTAAGTCTCATGGTGCATGAACATGTGTATCTCTCTCCATTTATATAGATTTTAAGTCCTTCAGTAACGTTTTATGTTTTTCTTCATAAATATCTAGCAAATCTTTCACTAAATTAATTTCTAGGTACTTTGCCTTTCCTTTTTTTTTTACCTGTTCTATTTTAAATGGGGTATTTAGTCTGTTTACAGAAATGCTATTGACTGAACGTAGATTTTGGGTCCAGCAACCTTGCAGAACTCTCTTCATTTTTAATTTTTTTGTACACTTTTTGGCTTTTCTACATGGATAATCATATCATCTTCAAAATCTATGCCTTTTCCCCCTAATTCTTCAAATTTTTCTTTCATTCTTTGTATTTCTTGATTCTTTAGCTAAGATCTCCAGTCCAAAGTTGGGTAGAGTCATTGATAATGTCTTCCTACTGACTCTAAAGGAAATGCCTTCAACATTTTACTATTCAGTGTGTTGTTTAAGGTCGGTTTTCTGATACACCTTTTAGCAGGTTAAAAATTCCCTCTCTGTTTATATTTACTTGAGAGTTTTATTATCAATAATTAATGTTGAATTTATTGCACCAGAATTTCATGTGAATAAAATATCCTATATTCTTTGACTTTTTTCCTCAAAGATTAAGATGTAGCTTTTTCTATCTATTAATTATTTTCATATCTGGCCTTTATATTACCCTCTGGTTAATTTTCCAAAAATATTTCCAGTTGCATATGGCAGTTTAATGTTTTTTGCTTTCTAAAAAGTGATATCTCAATGAGTTTATGGGCACAGATTAGTTCTTCTTTAAAGTTGATACAATTTAGTGTTTTATGTTTGTAAATCTATATGTGTGAGTAAAACGCATGTACCCCCTACAAGTTCTGGCTCATAATATTGTTTGCTAGAGAGACCAATTTAAAAGTCAGAATTTTAAGTTAAGCTAGTAATGCCCTATTAATTTCAAATTCATGATAATTTAATAAAATTGAGCTGAGATCTTTGAATATTCAAAAGACCATTTTGGTTAAGACATTATCAGGCAATGGAAAGTGAGCTAGAGTAAAGGAAGCAGCCAATTACTTCTATTTTCTTTTGCCATAGTTATAAATGTCTCTCAGCTGCTGCATTGCTGGGGCTGTATATTAATAGCAGGTATTCCAAGACATGGGCATCCTTTTCTGAATTTTGCTTGTTGAGGGCAGAATCAATATCAGCTTCTTTGTGGCTGCTTCCTCATTAGAAACCCTATCTCTATCACCAAACTTTCTTAAAGAGCCAGATGACTGTGGAAGTTCATTGGAAAAACAAAACAGAAAACAAACAAAAAGCCGGAAGTGGATTTTATTTTTCATTCCACCCCTGCAAAAGGAAGAGAGAAACAATTAAATTTAAATCAAATCACTAGTTCAGTCTTAGGTCCTTCCTCCTCAGAGTTCAGGTCCAAATATTTTGGTGTGAAAAACAGAACCTTCTCAGACTCCTATTTCCTGACTGGTTTACTGCTCCAGTGTTATCACGTGGCTGATAATCTCCCAGTCATTTTTACTTGAGAGCAGGTTCTATCCATGTATATAAATTAGTGACCATGGGCATTAAGTCTTAAAAATTGCCTGGGTGGTAGAAAATATCTGTCTAAAAATATGGTCAAATCTTCATTGGCATAATTCCTAAGTGTCATGTAAAATTGATAAATATGGTATACAGTAAGTCCCCTACATACGAACGAGTTCCGTTCCAAGAGCACATTTGTAATTCCAGTTTGTAAGTCCAACACAGATAGCCTAGGTACCCAACTAACACAATCGGCTATATAGTACTGTACTGTAATAGGTTTATAATACTTTTCACACAAATAATACATAAAAAATACAAAAAATGAAACATTTTTAATCTTACACTACAGTACCTTGAAAAGTACGGTAGTATAGTACAACAGCTGGCATACATGGGTTGGCATCGAGTAAACAGGCGAGAAGAGTTACTGACTGGAGGAGGGAGAGGAGGTGGGAGATAGCAGAGCTGTAGGATTGGCAGCAATAGGAGATGGAGGGTAAGCTGCAATTTCGCTCACACCTGATGCTGATGGCACAGGTTCTGTTTCCTTGCTGGATTCAGTTATATCTACTCTCTTAAAAAATTGATCCAGTGATGTCTGGGTAGTAGCTTTTTTTTTTTTAGTCATAGATGACATCCTGGGCTTGAAATAAAGATACTGTACTACTGTACTCTATACCGTACTGTACTGTAAAGTACACAAAAGCACAACTTGAAGGTTCGTATGTAGGGGACTTACTGTGATATGGGATGAAACGTTCTAGATGTGTTGCAAAACTTTGATCCTTATTGAAATTTTTTTTAGGAAAAGAGGAAATAATCACTCATTAACCACTTTTTCTTTTTATAGAAGGTATAAAATGACACTTAAAGGAAATGGAATAGCCTGGACTCTGTTACAAGTTAATAAAATCTCTACAACCTCTACCTCTGGTATCAACTTAGGAACTATGTTCCATATAATTACCAGACTGATGACTAATTAACTCACCAGAGTTATCAGTTTGTCTTCCAAAGTATATTACTTTGTAAATGAACAGCTGAGTGTATTGAAAGAACTGTGTATATACCCTTGCTTCTCAGTAGAGAGCACTGTCAGGTCAATTGCCTGTGCAAGATCTCACCTAAGATGTGCGTATTCTAGGCCAGTTAAACAGTAACTGCTGGTGACACCAAGCAAGGTAGGGTATTGCCAAATCTGTAAACCTTGATTATTGCCATGCCATTGTCTGTTTTTCCTTAGAGTTTATACCTCTATTCCCAAATAACTTATTCTGGCAATCCATTTGCTTAAGAATGTTTATAGCATTCTTGATTATGGTACATTACATCAGTGTGGTTACTTTCTCATTTCTCATTGGGAGAAAACAGAATCAACGTCCAAGTGGCCATAAATACTACTTTTTCTCCTTAGTTTTCCAGCCTTTTGGAATGGTTATTTATCTGCGAACACATATCACATTAGCTGAAGTTATTTGTTTGGTTCCACAAGCTATAACGGACTCTCAACTTTTAAAGAGCAAGCACTTCTTCATGTTCATCTTTGTATCTCCAATTCCAATCATATAGATAGCATTCAGTAATTCTCTTCATACCTCACATACCTTGAAGTGCGCATTACAGTGTAAAACAATGCTTTTTAATTTTTGGTTTGCACCAGATAGTTACAGTTTAGGCCAGTGTTCTAGTACAACTATTATTTTTTTTAAATAAATTTATTTATTTAATTTATTTATTTTTTACTGTATTGGATCTTTGTTGCTGCACACGGGCTTTCTCTAGTTGTGGTGAGCGGGGGCTACTCTTCATTGTGGTGTGCGGGCTTCTCATTGTCGTGGCTTCTCTTGTTGCGGAACACAGGCTTTAGGTGTGCGGGCATCAGTAGTTGTGGTATGCAGGCTCAGTAGTTGTGGCTCGTGGGCTCTAGAGTGCAGGCTCAGTAATTGTGGTGCACGAGCTTACTTGTTCTGTTGGCATGTGGGATCTTCCCGGACCAGGCATAGAGCCTGTGTCCCCTGAATTGGCAGGGGGATTCTTAATCACTGTATCACCAGGGAAGTCCCTCTAGTACAATTATTAACAATGATTCCCTTCTTACTCAAAAGTGTCCCAATTTAGATGGTAAATTATATGGTCACACCATTTATGTATGTTTTTCTGCCACTTAATGGAGTTCCTTTATGGCAAAGGCCATTTTTGCATCCTCAGGATTTAGCTCAGCATCAAACATAGTGGACCCTCAATAAAGGTTTTCAAAACTGATTAGGTTAAAAAATCATGAAATATCATAAGTGATTTTCCACACATGAAAAATTTTTGAGAAAGAAGTAAAAAAGTATCTATATCATTCAGGGAGCTGGCAAGACACAGAGTGCACATTCAGATTGGGTGAGAGTTTAATAAATGGACTCTGTATAAAGAGGTGGGGAAAATGAGGGAAAGAATAAAGGTTAAAATAAAGGAAAGAATAAAAAACATAAAGGAAAAAATAAAAGTTATTCTGTGTAAAGATGTGAAAAAAAACGTAAGGGAAAGAATAATGGTGATTAATAAGGGAGGAGCAAGACATGACTCTCTAGGCTGATGTAGGAGAGGTGGAAACAGTTAAATTCAGGGAATAGGAAGATGCTTGGAGAAGGCTTCATTATAAGAGCTATGGTTTTCAGTTAGGGAATGCAGCCAGCCCGTGTTGATGCTGCTGACAGGAAACAAAGAGATTACATAACCTATTCTTACTCTTCTCCCTTTCTTCAATCTTTTATTGGCTAAATGCAAGGAGAAGCCAGAGGGCAAGGAAGCTTGTTGATATCCATTCATGTCAGCCTCTTGGAATATAGAACATGGTAGAGAAAGAAGAAAGTGAAAGTGGGCCTTTTGGGGGTACACATAAGACTAGGAGCAGAACTAGGAGGAGAAAATTAAATAATATTAGACATCTGTCATGAGATGGCTGGCCAGGGCTAGACTTCCCTGCATGAAGCAGTACCATCTGTGTGCAGCTAATACCTAGCAAGCAGTGACAATACATGTGTTGATAGATAATATCATTTGGTTTCTTCAGAGCTTTAAGAAATAAAAATAATATTCTGACTCTACATTTATTAATTCAGTGATTTTCCCTGTGGTCATCTCTGATTCATGAGCATGTAAAAACAGTAATCCAGGGGCTCCTAAATATGCCTTCTTTCAAAATGGAAATATTTTTATTTCTCTGATTGAAAAAATAATGTTTTTTAAAAGTGATGGAGAAATTTAAGAAAAATAGTAAGTAAAGAGCTATAATTCCACCATTCAGAGATAGTTTCCTTATGCATATATGTGCCTGCATATGTATGTATTTTATATTCATGTGGGCATATACACATTTGTAAGTTTTAAAAATATATTTCTTAGATTGACATATACACACTACTACATATAAAACAGATAACTAATAAGGACCTACTCTATAGCACAGGGACTACTTAATACTCCACAATGACCTATATGGGAAAAGAATCTAAAAGAGGGTTGATATATTTGTATGTATAATTGATTTACTTTGCTGTACAGCAAAGTAACACAACATTGTAAATCAACAATACTCCAATAAAAATTTTAAGAAATATATATTTCTTAAAATATATTGTATATATATATATATATAATAACATACTTTTAAAGGAATATTTCTGTGTAGATCTTATCCCCTTGTACCTAAGAAATAACTGAGGTTAAAATAGATTGCATGGCAGCTCCATGGGCAGATCTGAGGTTTAAACTAAGACATGTCTGATTTCAAGACAGTCATTGGCTCTTTCACTTTAAAATCTTATCTTCTGCAATAAGGGGTGTTCACAGAAGCACAAAATTTAATATCACCTTTTCAAAGTACCCATTTTGTGAATGGTGGGATTAGATGCTGTGGCTCAGTGATTAGTCAGTTTTGAGGTCTGCGATTGAGCTGGTAGGCACTTAAGATCAATCAAAAGACTACATATGTAGCAAATGTACCAAAGTTGCCTGAATAAATTGTCATGACTTGGAATACATCAGAAACTCTACAACTAGTATTTCCTCAGGAAAAGACATATAAAGCAAGCAAGCAAGAAAGAAAACCCACCCACATCCCCAAAATAAATAAATAAGTAGAACAACTTAAATTCTGAAATTTTCAAATAGAATTTTTAGGTTAGGTGCACTAAACATTTCCCTTCCATTTATTGTTCTATCAATTTCTCTTGTTTCTTTCTTTCTTTCTTTCTTTTTTTAATGCCAAGGAAGAATTACAGGGAGACCATATGAAATAACAGCAAATGTAAATAAAATAGCAGTGATTTATGTTTTAACAGGTGCAATAAGTTGATTAGAAAATTGTACTGGAAACTGCTTATTTGATAAAATATATATTTGAAATAACTGGTAAGGAGTTGATAATAAAGTTTTTTTTTTTAATATTCTAGCTATTGTACAATAGCTTTCACTTACGGCAAAAAAAGAAGAAAATCATGATATTAGTGCTGAGTTGTTCAATCTTGTACATGACTTTTCCAAAGTCCAAATTATGACTTTGGCCAGTCAGAATAGTTTGCTTTATTTTGGTTGTAATTACGTAGTAATGTTTTCATGAAAAAGGCTTAGAAATGAAAAAAAAAAATTATGTTTTGGCAAGTTACAACTCCTGAGATCCTCAGTTTCCCAATCTAAAGATGAAAAGAAAGCATCAAATATACACATTCCCTTTGACTGGAAAGAGACCAAAGAGTGGATATGTTGACATAAATATATATCACTATATATTGTAGAATTAACCAAAACAACTGCTAGAAACTACATTGAGAATGATGGTGCTAAACTAATAGCAATTTATAACTAAAAAACAACAGCAGTTAAAACCATGAAAGCCTCAAAATGTACTGTCTTCCTAAAAATTTTGGAATTCCCAAAGTTCATGTGGTTAGTGGGAACTTTGATATGTTGTTAAATGTTGCCAAGATTTAGCAGTAGATTAATGAAATAGGTTCTTCAGTAAACTCTTGCAACGTGAAACTTTTTGTAACAATTCATAACTCAGCAGTCACAAGTAAGAAGCTTTCAGTTCTTATAAGTGAAAATTCATGGTTTGCAGTAAGTGAACTCACAGATCACCTGACCCTCTTCACCAAAATGTGTCTTTAGCTCCCTTGATTTGAAAATGCAGTGTGTAAAAATGAATCGTAAAGGCTTCCTAGGGACTTAGAATTGCTACAGTGCACCATAAGTTACAACCAGCTGGGGATAAACTCCTTTATGCTTTACCAATTTCTACCAAAGATCACAGAGTTAATTTGTGATTTTAGGGTTAGGCAGTTGCACACAAATATGATATTTACTTTGTCTTAGAGTTTGCTTATGATACGAGATATGTGTAAAATTGGGAAATTGTCAAAGGAGAACTAAAAAAAATGGGATGGTTGTTTTTTATAAAGTGGATTTTCATGGAACATTTTGGCAAAGGCCAGTTCAGACCACACACCTTCCAAACTTGAGTCTTGTTAAACTGCAAAGCCATGGATGGACCCAGTATAATTCAGAAGTTTCACAAGTCTCCTAAAATGACTTCTCACCTGAGCCAGGCATTCAAGTGCAGGCCACTTTGTATTGTTTCACAGCAGGATCTTGCATTCTTTGAGTGATGTTGCCGTTTGTTGGAGTTCCCAGCAGGGCAGCTCTTCCACCCAGTTGCAACCAATTTCACTGATCAGTAGTTCCTGGTTAGCTTCACCCTATATATTCAATAATTCATTTGGCAGGTGCAAAGTAGACAAATCTTTAAGAAAACTCAAGATTTTAGGAGAATCAGAAAAAGACTCACTGATTATTTGTTTCTTGATTCTGACATTTAATTTGGATATTGAGGAGGATTTACTAGTCTCAAAGTGTTTATACTACAGAGATTTTTATTACTTAATTTTTATTCTTCTTTTAAAAAAAAACTTCATCCCTGTTGTCTATTTAATGCCTTGGATATCAATAGGTTGTTCAGATCTGCCCAGTCATTGGACTGTAGATTTAGATTTACGAAACATGGAAACAGGGAGTATTTGCTTGCAGAAACCTCTGCCCCAATATGCCCAACATTGTCTGGGTTTATTTCTTAGTTCTGCTACTAATAAGTGGGGTAAACTTGAGGGAGGTAGATAAACCTCTCTGTACTTCATCAATAACCTGGGGTACTAATAATATCACCCTTGTACTTCAGGAGACTAATGATACTAAAGTCATTTAATTAATTAATATATGTATAAAATACCTTAAAGCAGTAGTAAGCATATAGTAGGCACTTAGTGAGTGTTAACTCATTATAATTATTATACTCACTTTTGAATAAATATGTATCTATCATTTGGTAATTGCTTTCCTATGTGACCACAAATTGCTGTTTCTGTTTTATTTTTAACATATATTTTTCTTAAATAGGTAATACATTTTAAAAAGGTAAAATGCTAAAGGATATATAGTGAAAAGTAAGTTTCTTGTCCTCACAGTGCCCCAATTGCTATTTCAACCAGTGATGTTTTATGCTAACATCTATTTATTTAAGCTTTCATTTGAAGCATTAAAAGAACATGGTGAACACAAAATGAAGGATGTTATTCAAAAGGAAATACATTTTTATCTCATTTTTGTTGTTTATAATGATAGTAATAATAATAGAGTAATCTTGAAAAAAAACTGTTTTTGATAGGGTACTTGTTATGTAGCAGGCATTCTGCTACTACTGTGCTTAATGCATTATGTCATTCAGTAATCACAATTTTGTGAGATAGGTGCTATTATTAACTCAATTTTATAGATAATATCTTAAGCATAGCCAACTGGGATTAAACATTATGCTTTTAAAATTTAAGTTGTTTAAGTTGCCAGAGAGTAGAGAAATCCAAATACATTGTGTTTCTTTGAAAGGAATCTTATAGTCTACCTTTGTTTTCTATTCCCTTTTAAATACCACCCACTTTTTTTTTTATCAAGTTTATCTAATTTTTCTTGTGCTTTTGGTGCCAAATCTAAGAAATTATTGCCTAATCCAAAATCATGAGGATTTACTCCTGTGTTTTCTTCTGAGTTTTTGTTTGTTTGTTTTGTTTTTTTATTAGTTATCTATTTTATACATATTAGTGTATATATGTCAATCCCAATCTCCCAGTTCATCCCACCACCACCCCCTTGCCCACTTTCCTCCCTTGGTGTCCATATGTTTGTTCTCAGTATCTGCATCTCTATTTCTGCCTTGCAAACCAGTTCATCTGTACCATTTTTCTAGATTCCATATATATGCGTTTATATATGATACTTGTTCTTCTCTTTCTGACTTACTTCACTCTGTATGAGTCTCTAGGTCCATCCATGTCTCTACAAATGACCCAATTTAGTTCCTTTTTATGGCTGAGTAATATTCCATTGTATACATGTACCACATCTTCTTTATCCATTTGTCTGTTGAGGGGCATTTAGGTTGCTTCCATGTCCTGGCTATTGTAAATAGTGCTGCAATGAATATTGGGGTGCAAGTGTCTTTTTGATTTATGGTTTTCTCAGGGTATATGCCCAGTAGTGGGACTGCTGGGTCATATGGTAGTTCTATTTTTAGTTTTTTAAGGAACCTCCATACTGTTCTCCATAGTGGCTGTATCAATATACATTCCCACCAACAGTGCAAGAGGGTTCCCTTTTCTCCACACCCTCTCCAGCATTTGTTGTTTGTAGATTTTCTGATGATGCCCATTCTAACTGGTGTGAGGTGGTACCTCATTGTAGTTTTGATTTGCATTTTTCTAATAATTGTTGATGCTGAGCAGATTTTCATGTGCATCTTGGAATACCACCTACTTTTGACGGAGGAAATAACCCCAATCTAGACTCCTTGTCCAGTCTCCAATTCATTTTACATTGTCAATAGTTTGTACATTCCAAAACTCCAATGTTATGAAGTCTCTTGTTTGCTCAGAAGACCTAACTCCCCTCTGCTGAGATATTTACAAACCACTTATCCTGACTCCCAAGGTCTTGATTTGCCTACATCTTAACTAGCAACTTTATTTCCCATAATGCACCTACTTTGGCTTAATTAATAAAGGTTACTTAAAAATTTCCTTATCACACAGCTAAAAAATACTAAAACAATTCTCTTTAGGATGTGGAATGATGAAATTCAATCTTTCGGTTTGGATAATTTGGATAGTGTAAAACAAAGTTTTCTCGCATCTACATTCATTTTTTAATTAGGAGATATTGATGAATTACTGCTTGAGGATTGGGAATATAAGCAAGCACACATTCTGATTAGACTTTTCCTGGGAGCCAGAGCTGTACCATGACTGTATTCCTCGTCAGGCTGATCAACTCTTGGTGTTCAAGTTTAAAATGTGTAATAGTCCGGTGTGGCCTTGGGTGCTAGGGTCTGATTTGAAGATAGTTTACTCTGTAGTGTGGAGAATGGAAACCATCACTGAAGAGCCCATTTTAGAATTCAGAGACACACCTGCTACCAGAGGAATTTTACATAGAGGCCTACTTAAGGGAAAACACATTGCTGATAATTTTTTTCTGTTGTGATTTTTGGCAAGGAATATTTCACATTTTTTGGAAGCACAGATCATCTGGTCAGGTGAATAATTTCCTCTCCAGTAAATCAATAGTGCCTTGTATGAAAACATAAAAGTCTCATCCATCCCTTTTAAATAAGAATGTTTTGAGATCCCCAAAGGCTGGAATTATGTTTCAGTCATCACTTTATTCCCCTTGCTAAGTGCCTTTCCTGGCACCAAGGAAATGTATTTTGAGTAAATGAATGTGTTCATGCATTGTCTGTCTGTAAAGGGGGCTTTGGATATCAATCTCTTGGAGATGAGTCTACGAGGATTGCTGCAAATTCCCTGGCACTAGAGAATTCTATGATGTAAAAAGAATTTCTGGCTCCTTAACAAAGCCCAGGGATTTATAGGACTAGATAAAATTGCTTCCAAGGCATGCTGGTGATGTACATGTGTTGCACATAAAGTATCTTATTTGAGTCCCAAATGCTCACTACTATATCATGGAACAGTGCCCAGAAGTGTACTTCTGAGCAGAGGCAGACAATGTACACTGTGTTTACTTTGATCTGTGGTGTCAGTGAATCATTTTGTTTTGACCTCTCAATGATTGATCTCAACAGAGAAACAGATCTTTAAAGGAACGTCATAGACCTTAAATAGAATTTTTTATTTGTTTTCTTAAGGGTAGGCTTGGGAATTCAGAAATGTGGAGGAAAGAAGGGCAGATGGTTAGTGTTGAAAGTTCAAAGGAGTTTAAGGAAGAAATTAGTAGAACAGGGCAAAATAATGAAACAAGAGAAATTGTGTTCAGCCCATGTTCCAGAGCTTCTCTTTTTGTTTCCTATCAGATGCAATGGTGCCCTTTTAGTTCCCTTGGTATCCAGGGAACTAATTTTCCCTCTATTTTTCTATTAAATCTTGCTCTTGGGAACAGCAAAATAGCTCTATGTTAGAGTAATGATAATCTACTTCCTCTCCAAAAATACTTTCATGTTAATGGGAGAGAAACTTTGGATTAAACAAGGAATAAATTGCTCCATATGGTTTTAGACAACAGTGAAGTAGGTGGAGGAGATATTTTAAGGTACATGAAAAGAGACTTACCCAGGCCCTCCTGAAATGATGTACCATAGACAACTCTAGCAGTAATGTTGCTCCCCCCTTAGAAACCAACAGCTGCCTTCCAGAATTGCCCTTGACTCCTAAGAGTTGGAAGCAATTCAAATTTGTTCATGGGATTTTCCCTAATCTGCACTGTGAAGACTGTCCAAAATAGTTGCTTTCTCTGAATTCAGATACTTCCATAACGTAGCAAAAGTTTAATAATTTTTATAGTATAAACTTGAAAAAATTATTTCCTTTTCTTTTCAATTTTATTTTATTTATATTTTTATACGGCAGGTTCTTATTAGTCATCCATTTTATACACATCAGTGTATACATGTCAATCCCAATCTCCCAATTCATCACACTGCCACCCACACCCCCTGTCGCTTTCCCCCCTTGGTGTCCATATGTTTGTTCTCTACATCTCTGTCTCAATTTCTGCCCTGCAAACCGGTTCATATGTACCATTTTTCTGGGTTACACATATACATGTTAATATACGATATTTGTTTTTCTCTTTCTGACTTACTTCACTCTGTATGACACACTCTAAATCCATGCATGTCTCTACAAATGACCCAATTTAGTTCCTTTTTATGGCTGAGTAATATTCCATTGTATATATGTACCACATCTTCTATATCCATTCATCTGTATATGGGCATTTAGGTTGCTTCAATGAACATTGTGCTGTAATGAACATTGGGGTGCATGTGTCTTTTTGAATTATGGTTTTCTCTGGGAATATGCCCAGTAGTGGGATTGCTGGGTCATATGGTAATTCTATTTTTAGTTTTTTAAGGAACCTCCATACTGT
Organism: Aethalodelphis obliquidens; assembly: GCF_003676395.1. Lineage (NCBI taxonomy): Eukaryota > Metazoa > Chordata > Mammalia > Artiodactyla > Delphinidae > Aethalodelphis > Aethalodelphis obliquidens. The sequence continues at coordinate 2,789,749 of NW_020837955.1, forward strand.
TCTCCATAGTGGCTGCATCAATTTACATTCCCACCAACAGTGCAAGAGGGTTCCCTTTTCTCCACACCCTCTCCAGCATTTGTTGTTTGTAGATTTTCTGATGATGCCCATTGTAACTGGTGTGAGGTGATACCTCACTGTAGTTTTGATTTGCATTCCTCTAATAATTAGTGAAGTTGAGCAGCTTTCCGTGTGCTTCTTGGCCATCTGTATGTCTTCTTTGGAGAAATGTCTATTTATGTCTTCTGCCCATTTTTGGATTGGGTTGTTTGTTTTTTTAATACTGAGCTGCATGAGCTGTTTATATATTTTGGAGATTAATCTTTTGCCCGTTGATTCGTTTGCAAATATTTTCTCCCATTCTAAGGGTTGTCTTTTTGTCTTGTTTATGGTTTCCTTTGCTGTGAAAAAGCTTTTAAGTTTCAGTAGGTCCCATTTGTTTACTTTTGTTTTTTTTTCCATTACTCTAGGAGGTGGATCAAAAAAGATCTTGTTGTGATTTCTGTCAAAGAGTGTTCTTCCTATGTTTTCCTCTAAGAGTTTCATAGTGTCCGGTCTTACATTTAGGTCTCTAATCCATTTTGAGTTTATTCTTATGTATGGTGTTAGGGAGTGTTCTAATTTCATTATTTTACATGTAGCTGTCCAGTTTTCCCAGCACCACTTATTGAAGAGATTGTCTTTTCTCCATTGTATATCCTTGCCTCCCTTGTTGTAGATTAGTTGACCATAGGTATGTGGGTTTATCTCTGGGCTTCCTACCCTGCTCCATTGATCTATATTTCTGTTTTTTCTTTTTTTTTTGCCAGTACCATATTGTCTTGATTACTGTAGCTTTGTAGTATAGTCTGAAGTCCAGGAGTCTGACTCCTCCAGCTCTGCTTTTTGTCCGCAAGACTGCTTTGGCTATTCAGCATCTTTTGTGTCTCCATACAAATTTTAAGATTTTTTGTTCTAGTTCTGTAAAAAAATGCCATTGGTAATTTGATAGGGATTGCATTGAATCTCTAGATTGCTTTGGTTAGTATAGTCATTTTCACACTATTGATTCATCCAAATCAAGAACATGGTATATCTCTCGGTATCATCTTTAATTTCTTTCATCAGTGTCTTATAGTTTTCTGCATACAGGTCTTCGGTCTCCCTAGGTAGGTTTATTCCTAGGTATGTTTTTCTTTTGTTGCAGTGGTAAATGGGAGTGTTTCCTTAATGTCTCTTTCAGATTTTTCATCATTAGTATGTAGGAATGCAAGAGATTTCTGTGCACTGATTTTGTATCCTGCAACTTTACCAAATTCATTGATTAGCTCTAGTAGATTTCTGGTGGCATCTTTAGGAGTCTCTATGTATAGTATCATGTCATCTGCAAACAGTGACAGCTTTACTTCTTCTTTTCCAATTTGTATTCCTTTTATTTCTTTTTCTTCTCTGATTACCATGGCTAGGACTTCCAAAACTATGTTGAATAACAGTGGTGAGAGTGGACATCCTTGTCTTGTTCCTGATCTTAGAGGAAATGCTTTCAGTTTTTCACCATTGAGAATGATGTTTGCTGTGGGTTTGTCGTATATGGCCTTTATATATGTTGAGGTAGGTTCCCTCTATGCCCACTTTCTGGAGAGTTTTTATCATAAATGGGTGTTGAATTTTGTCAAAAGCTTTTTATGCATCTACTGAGATGATCATATGGTTTTTATTCTTCAATTTGTTGATATGGTGTATCACATTGATTGATTTGCATATACTGAAGAATCCTTGCATCCCTGGGATACATCCCACTTTATCATGGTGCATGATCTTTTTAATATGTTGTTGGATTCTGTTTGCTAGTATTTTGTTGAGGAGTTTTGCATTTATATTCATCAGTGATATTGATCTGTAATTTTCTTTTTTTATAGTATCTTTGTCTGGTTTTGGCACCAGGGTGATGGTGGTCTCATAGAATGGGTTGGTAGTGTTCCTTCCTCTGCAAATTTTTGGAAGACCTTGAGAAGGATGGGTGTTAGCTCTTCTCTAAATGTTTGATAGAATTCACCTGTGAAGCCATCTGGTCCTGGACTTTTGTTTGTTGGAAAATTTTTAATCACAGTGTCAATTTCATTACTTGTGATTGGTCTGTTCATATTTTCTATTTCTTCCTGGTTCAGTCTTAGAAGGTTATACCTTTCTAAGAATTTGTCCATTTCTTCCAGGTTGTCCATTTTATTGGCATAGTGTTGCTTGTAGTAGTCTCTTAGGATGCTTTGTATTTCTGTGGTGTCTGTTGTACCTTCTCCTTTTTCATTTCTAATTTGATTGATTTGAGTCCTCTCCCTCTTTTTCTTGATGAGTCTGGCTAATGGTTTATCAGTTTTGTTTACCTTCTCAAAGAACCAGCTTTTAGTTTTATTGATCTTTGCTATTGTTTCTTTCATTTATTTTTCATTTATTTCTGCTCTGATCTTTATGATATCTTTCCTTCTGCTAACTTTGGCTTCTGTTTGTTCTTTCTCTAGTTCCTCTAGGTGTAAAGTCAGATTGTTTATTTGAGATTTTTCTTGCTTCTTGAGGTAGGCTTTTATAGCTATAAAATTCCCTCTTAGAACTGCTTTTGCTGCATCCCAGAGGTTTTGGATTATCGTGTTTTCATTGTCATTTGTCTCTAGGTATTTTTTGATTTCCTTTTTGATTTCTTCAGTGATCTCTTGGATATTTAGTAACGTATTGTATAGCCTCCATGTGTTTGTGTTTTTTATGGTTTTTTCCCTGTAATTCATTTCTAATCTCATAGCATTGTGGTCAGAAAAGATGCTTGATATGATTTCAATTTTCTTAAATTTACTGAGGCTTGATTTGTGACCCAAGATGTGATCTACCCGGGAGAATGTTCCATGCCCACTTGAGAAGAAAGTGTAATCTGCTGTTTCTGGATGGAATGTCCTATAAACATCAATTAAATCTATCTGGTCTATTGTGTGATTTAAAACTTGTGTGTCCTTATTAATTTTCTGCTTGGATGATCTGTCTATTGGTGTAAGTTAGGTGTTAAAGTTCCCCACTATTATTGTGTTACTGTCGATTTCCTCTTTTATAGCTGTTGGCAGTTGCCCTATGTATTGAGGGGCTCCTATGTTGGGTGCATATATATTTATAATTGTTATATCTTCTTCTTGGATTGATCCTCTGATCATTATGTAGTGTCCTTCCTTGTCTCTTGTAACATTCTTTATTTTAAGGTCTACTTTAACTGATATGAGTATTTCTACTTCAGTTTTCTTTTGATTTCCATTTGCATGGAATACCTTTTTCCATCCCCTCACTTTCAGTCTCTATATGTCCCTCGGTCTGAAGTGGGTCTCTTGTAGACAGCATATATATGGGTCTTATTTTTTGTATCCATTCAGCAAGCCTGTGTCTTTTGGTTGGAGCATTTAATCCATTCACATTTAAGGTAATTATTGATATGTATGTTCCTATTACCATTTTCTTAATTGTTTTGGGTTTGTTTTTGTAGGTCCTTTTCTTCTCTTGTGTTTCCCACATAGAGAAGTTCCTTTAGCATTTGCTGTAGAGGGGTTTGGTTGTGCTGAATTTACTTAGCTTTTCCTTGTCTGTAAAGCTTTTTATTTCTCCACTGAATCTGAATGAGTTCCTTGCCAGGTAGAGTAATCTTGTTTGTAAGTTCTTCCCTTTCATCACTTTAAGTATACCATGCCACTCCCTTCTGGCTTGTAGAGTTTCTGCTGAGAAATCAGCTGTTAACCTTACGGGAGTTCCCTTGTATGTTATTTGTCATTTTTCCCTTGCTGCTTTCAATAATTTTTCTTTAATTTTTGCCAATTTGATTACTATGTGTCTCAGCGTGTTTCTCCTTGGGTTTATCCTGTATGGCACTCTCTGTGCTTCCTGGACTTTGGTGGCTATTTCCTTTCCCATGTTAGGGAAGTTTTTCACTATAATCTCTTCAAATATTTTCTCAGGTCCTTTCTCTCTCTCTTCTCCTTCTGGGACCCGTATAATGCAAATGATGCTGCGTTTAATGTTGTCCTAGAGGTCTCTTAGGCTGTCTTCATTTCTTTTCATTCTTTTTTCTTTATTCTGTTCTGCAGCAATGAATTCCACCATTCTCTCTTCCAGGTCACTTATCCGTTCTTCTGCCTCAGTTATTCTGCTATTGATTCCTTCTAGTGTAGTTTTCATTTCAGTTATTGTATTGTTCATCTCTGTTTGTTTGTTCTTTAATTCTTCTAGGTCTTTGTTAAACATTTCTTGCGTCTTCTCGATCTTTGCCTCCATTCTTTTTCCGAGGTCCTGGATCATCTTCACTATCATTATTTTGAATTGTTTTTCTGGCAGATTGCCTATCTCCACTTCATTTAGTTTTTTATCTGAGGTTTAATCTTGTTCCTTCATCTGGTACATAGCCCTCTGACTTTACTTCTTGTTTTCCTGTGAATGTGGTTTTTGTTCTACAGATTGCAGGATTGTACTTCTTCTTGCTTCTGCTGCCTGCCCTCTGGTGGATGAGGCTATCTAAGAGGCTTGTGCAAGTTTCCTGATGGGAGGGACTGGTGGTAGGTAGATCTTGCTGTTGCTCTGGCGGGCAGAGCTCAGTAAAACTTTAATCTGCTTGACTGGTGATGGGTGGCCTGGGTTGCCTCCTGTTGGTTGTTTGGCCTGAGGTGACCGAACACTGGAGCCTACCCTGGCTCTTTGGTGGGGCTAATGGCAGACTCTACGAGGGCTCATGCCAAGGAGTACTTCCCAGAACTTCTGCTGCCAGTGTCCTCATCCTCACGGTGAGAGAGAGCCACCCCCTGCCTCTGCAGGAGACCCTCCAACACTAGCAGGTAGGTCTGGTTCAGTCTCCTATGGGGTCACTGCTCTTTCTCCTGGGTCCCGATGTGCACACTACTTTGTGTGTGCCCTCCAAGAGTGGAGTCTCTGTTTCCCGCAGTCCTGTCGAAATCCTGCAATCAAATCCCACTAGGCTTCAGAGTCTGATTCTCTAGGAATTCCTCCTCCCATTGCCAGACCCCCAGGTTCAGAAGCTTGACGTGGGGCTCAGAACCTTCATTCCAGTGGGTGGACTTCTGTGGTATAAGTGTTCTCCAGTTTGTGAGTCACCCACCCAGCAGTTATGGGATTTGATTTTATTGTGATTGTGCCTCTCCTACCGTCTCACTGTGGCTTCTCCTTTGTCTTTGGATGTGGGGTATCTTTTTTGGTGAGTTCCAGTGTCTTCCTGTCAGTGACTGTTCCGCAGTTAGTTGTGATTCTGGTGTTCTCGCAAGAGGGAGTGAGAGCACGTCCTTCTACTCCGCCATCTTGAACCAGTCTCCTGAAAAAATTATTTCTTGACCAATTCTATTGACTCTTCACTCTGAGGTTCCCCCACGCTTCCTGTAGGTCCCGTGGTACTTTGTAGACATCACACTCTGTGAATCACTTCATGCTTAAATTATTCTCATTTTTTTTGTCACCTAATCTATTAAACTTTTGTGTCTTTTTTGGACAGGAGTGATATTATCGTCATCTCTGTATCCCCAGGGATGGTACAAACTAGCACAAAGGAGTTGCTCAAGAAATGTTTGAACAAGTGAATGAATGATCTCCTCTCACGTACAAGGTACTAACATGGGGGAAAATGTTGTAGAAATAGCCAGTACTTCTTTAGTGCATATATAACTGCATCTTTGGACAAGCATGACACATCAAGGGATATACTTAACACAGCAATTTATTTTTATCTCCTGGAGACTTTTTTTAAAAATAATTAATTAATTAATTTTAACATCTTTATTGGGGTGTAATTGCTTTACAATAGTGTGTTAGTTTCTGCTTTATAACAAAGTGAATCAGCTATACATATACATATATCCCCATATCTCCTCCCTCTTGCATCTCCCTCCCACCCTCCGTATCCCACCGCTCTAGGTGGTCACAAAGCACCGAGCTGATCTCCCTGTGCTATGCAGCTGCTTCCCACTAGCTACCTATTTTACATTTGGTAGTATATATAAGTGCATGGCACTCTCTCACTTCATCCTAGCTTACCCTACCCCCTCCCCATGTCCTCGAGTCCATTCTCTACGTGTGCATCTTTATTCCTATCCTGCCCCTAGGTTCTTCATAAGCATTTTTTTTTTTCTTTTTTAGATTCCATATATATGTGTTAGCATACGGTATTTGTTTTTCTCTTGCTGACTTACTTCACTCTGTATGACAGACTCTAGGTCCATCCACCTCACTACAAATAACTCAATTCCATTTCTTTTTATGCCTGAGTAATATTCCATTGTATATATGTGCCACATCTTCTTTATCCATTCATCAGTTGATGGACACTTAGGTTGCTTACATGTCCTGGCTATTGTAAATAGAGCTGCAATGAACATTGTGGCACATGACTCTTTTTGAATTATGGTTTTGTCAGGGTATATGCCCAGTAGTGGGATTGCTGGGTCATATGGTAGTTCTATTTGTAGTTTTTTAAGGACCCTCCATACTGTTCTCCATAGTGGCTCTATCAATTTACATTCCCACCAACAGTGCAAGAGGCTTCCCTTTTCTCCACACCCTCTCCAGCATTTATTGTTTGTAGATTTTTTGATGATGGCTATTCTGACTGGTGTGAGGTGATACCTCATTGCATTTTGATTTTCATTTCTCTAATGATTAGTGATGTTGAGCATTCTTTCTTGTGTTTGTTGGCAATCTGTATATCTTCTTTGGAGAAATGTCTATTTAGATCTTCTGCCCATTTTTGGATTGGGTTGTTTGTTTTTTTAATATTGAGCTTCATGAGCTGCTTGTAAATTTTGGATATTAATCCTTTGTCAGTTGCTTCATTTGCATATATTTTGTCCCACTCTGAGGGTTTTCTTTTCATCTTGGTTATGGCTTTCTTTACCGTGCAAAGGCTTTTAAGTTTCATTAGGTCCCATTTGTTTATTTTTGTTTTTATTTCCATTTCTCTTATCTCCTGGAGACTTTAAAAAAATTCTCTCTGTTGAAATGTATCTTCCTCTGGTTCATTAAGTTATAGTTACTTGAAAAGAAGAGGAGATTCTTCAGTCAGTAAACAAAATGTTCATGCTTGCATTACAGTCATACTTTGAACTTTTTTTTTCTTTCAATATGGAGCCTTCTTCTCAGGCCTGCTGTAGGGGGTCAAAGTGGGGGTTTGAGAAGACCTGGAGCTGTGTGGGCCAGGAGTCTCTTTGGAGGCCTGTGTGTGCAGCTGAAGGGTGTCTCAGTAAAGGTTTTGACATTTGGGAAAAGATGCTAAGGTCTCAAAAATTAATCCCAATCCTGTGCATTTATAAGATATCTTATATTTTGAGGCTAAGAAAAGTTTTTATTCTCTACTAATTTTGATACTGGATAGTGGTTATTGAGGGTAAGCAATCAGTTTGCCATCTTGAGACTGTTTTGTGGAGCTACGTGTTTTATTATTGTTTTTATTATACTTTTTTATTATTATGTGTAGTGGTTTCCCTCACAGCCTTTGGAGTGGCAGGAACTGATAGAGGCAGATGGAGTTCAGGTCCAGCTGGAAAGAGCTGAAGCCTCTGTGGAGTTATCTCTGAGAAGCCAGTAGGCCCAGTGGAGGCCTTTTTACCTTTGCAGCACCCCTTCCTCAGGAAGAACTATAAAACACATAGTCAAATGGGAGATGCTGCTCTGTCATGTTCTAAGGTCAGAACCGCCCTGAGGACCTCAAGCACCTGTCAGGCCTTTCCTGGGCCTTGAATCCACTTCACAGAGACATTAGGAACCTGGCTCTCCTGCCCCAGAGCTTTTGTCTTTGAGCCCAGTGGTGTTTTGTTCATACATCTGCCTTGTGGGGACTTTTTGCCAAGGGAATGTGGGAGTTTTGTACGCTGACTCCTTCTCCATGGAAGAGGCAGGACTAGGTGGGAAGCCTACTTGCTGCACTGTATAGAAAAGATGCCTGTCACAGATGCTGACCTCCAGTCTTTCAGTGCAACCCTGCTTTCATCGTCCCCTCTCTGGGTTAGTGAGGCAGTGACAATCTATAATTCATGCTAGAATAATTCAGTTACAAGTGAAAACCATTTCCTCTAAGTGTCTGGTTGTGGCACCTTTTAAGGAGCTTTTAAATTTGGTAGGTTGAGTAATAGTCACTTACCACAGCAACACAGCACACAACTTGGATGGTAGTCACAATGCTTTGGTTGTATCCTCACCAAGGAAACCCAAGTCTTCCAGACATACCTCTTTGGTCTTCATTACTTTCTCTTGTGGGGGCCAGCATCGCTCAAAAAGTTTCCTCTGGGTCTCTCCCTTTATCCATATTTCATGTGAGATTGACTTCTAGATCCACCAGTAACCAGTGGCAGGATCTTGAACTGTTGCCTGGTTATAGCCGCAGTTTCTTAATCTGTAAAATTTATGATAACAATATACCAATATCACAAGGTTGTTGCAAGGATTAAATGAGATCAAATACTCAATATACTAAACCAGTGCCTGGCATGGTAAATTATAAAGATTACGATTATGACTGTGATTAAGTTTAACTCTGTTCTGTTTCAAAGATATCCACTCGTAATTTAAGTACTACTTAAAACACAATCCCTGTTTTTCAAAAGCAAATACATATGAATAAGGTGCATCATTCATGTACGTATGAGTGTAAAGAATGAAAATATAGAAGCCAACCTGTCAATAGTGGCAATCTCTCTGTTGTAGAGCTACAGGTGTTCTTATTTACCTCATCTTGACTGATTTAAATTTTCTAATTTTTCTAAAGTTAGCTATTAAAATAATTTCAGTAATAAGGTAAATGATATTTTTCTTTATTTTTAATTATTTAATTTTGTAGGTAGAGAGTTTCAGAGAGCAATTTTCCCAATCAAGGGTTCTAAATCTGGTCAGTGTTTTCTGTTACCCTGAGCACTGAAGAGAATTCCACGATGAGACACTAACTATGTCAACAGGTAATAAAAATACAGAGGGAGGGAAAAGACAGTGAACCCATTGTATACTATTGATGATATTCTATTCACTGTTGAAGAGATGTGGCTTTATTCCTAAACAGGAAACACTAGTAAGCAGCTACTAACTTCAGATCTGATCTGACTTCAGAGTTGGAATGAAGCCCTTTCATCTCCCCAGAGCTTCTCTCCCTCCAGATCTCTGAATCCTATAATTCGAGATCCTCTGCAGTTTGCAGGGTTTGATAGATTTATCAGCCTACAAGACAGGGGAAAAATCTTTCTTATTTTCACTATTATCTTTCTTAGCACAGTAACATGTATGTAGGAGGATTTGAATAAAATTTTTGGATAAAAGAAAAAACAAACTACTCTTCTACATATTTGTGCAAATGAGTTCATCAAGTTTCTTCCAGAAAGCAGATTTTGATGGAGGAAGGTTGGAAGGAAATTGAAGTCTACTTTGAGTATATGTGCCCATTATGGAAGGTGAGAATGGGAAGAAACTGCAAAGGAAAGACATGTGACTGAGGATGGAATAGGCTGTGCGGGGAGTGGGGAGGAGTTGTGGGGTGGACATCAAGCTACCTCAAAACTCAAACAAGCCCTGTCTAACTCTGCACGTGGCCAACTGTTTATTGTGGTTGTTTAATGGTGGCAAGCAATAGATTTGATTCCGTTAATTAAAGGGAATAAAGGGAGACTTGCTGGGAATGAAAGAGACTCATAGAAGTGAAGGAAAAACTGAAGAAGAGGGTTCAGCATCAGAGAGGTCAGGGGCCAGTATGATCCCCAAGATGGTGAAAACTAGTTGATAATCTCAACAGAGACATGCCTCTGGGATGAATTTGATCATTTTGTTTTGCCATCTTGGTGTATCTATTCAAGATTCAAAGTCTAGCAAGAGTGTGACTTTGGCCTAGTTTAGATCCTATGCCCATCCACTGCAGGGGGAAGACAGAGAGCTTGGTTAGTGCTTCTCCAGACAGTATGCAAGGGAGAAGGGTATACCCCTTACTCTAGCAAAATTTGAGTTTTATTACTGAAAGAAAAGTAGTTATTCTGTGGCAAAACAACCAGTAATGATGACACCATTTTTTTCTCCTCAGCCACGTGCCTTGTAATAGCTTACACGTTTTCTATTTTGAAAATGGGCATAGCAATACATGTCCCTCTGTAACTCCTGGTTTGGTTTGAGGTCAAGAAAGATAATGAGTTTTGCAGTGAGATGTTATTTAGTAAGCTATAAAGCAGAGATTACAGCCTGCAAAACAAATACGATAAAATAAGAATAATCACTGTTCTCTCCAGAGTTTAGGATCTGAAATAAGGTGAACATTTATCTATCCAATCTGGTAAATAAGAGAACAATCTTTAATGATCCAGTATTTATATTTTACTAGCTTGTCTTCTGCCTAGCAGGTAAACAGATATGATAAATTCAGTCAGAATCTTAATTCATTGCTCAGAATGACTTGCTACTCATCCTGACCTGAGGCTGTGGCTATCATCTCTTTCTCTCTCTCTATTTTTTTTTCTCTTAAATATGTTAGAGGACATTTATTATTTAATTGTCATCTTACAAGGGAGGAAATACCTATACAGTATTTCAAAAGAGTTGCTAACATTGTAGAAACTATGTTCCTAAGCCTCTTTTCTATCATTGAAGAGGACCGTGAGGATTGAATGTCTACCCTGATATCTTTCAAAGGAGCTCCCTCAGAAGGAGTGATTCAAATGTGGAAGAACTGACATTTTCTAGGTTGCTCTGAGATATGTTTTTTTAAGGAAGAGAATCCTGAATGGAGGGCCTCTGAGAGGTCACAGTTGAACTCAGGGATCAGGAGACAGAGGCTCTGTAATCTTCATAAAATTTATTCTGTTTTTTATAGCAAGGTGTGGTGTTTGGCTCTTTTAAAGAAATAAAAAAAATAATTACTTTTTATTGATTATCTTCTATAACTTGCTTTGTACTCCCAACAATAAGCCTCTGAGATTTTTTTTCATGTCAGTACCTTATTTTTTTATATATTAAATAGCATTTCATATTTGAAAATGCCATAATTTGTTTCATGATTCTAGTTTTGATGGACAATTTGTTTCAGAGTTTTTATTATTATAAATAATCATGAGATGATTTTTCATCTATGCACCTCCTTGTGCACATGCATAAATACCTCTAGGGGTAAATGTGTGTAAAACACACATGCACACACACACACGTAGAGTCCTTAATCAATTTCAAATTTTTGTTTATGAATGGATAATCAAAATTTTCAACACTTCCTGAGCTGTTCATCTTTTCTCCACTGAATTGAAGTTCAATTGTATACTAAAATAATAAAAGTAGCTGTACATTTCCACATTCATCTAAACTGTCTAGCCTGTTCAATAGCTCTATTTAACTTTATTCAAATATTTTATTTGCATTATTATAATTTATCATATCATAATTTGAAAGTTATCTTGGCTATTTTTGTACATGTACACTTCTATGAGAAGTGTTGAGAATTTGATTGGAATTGAATTTTCAGATAAATTTGGGAAGAACTGCCATGTTTCTAATACTGTCTTTACATTCAAAAATATTTCCATTAAAAAAAAATATTTCCATTTATTCAATCTTCCTTTACATCCTTCATTATATATTATAGTGATTGTAATTCAGTCCACATGTTCATTGTTAATACAGAAATGCAATTAATTTTTGTGTGTTGATTTTGTACCTGTCAATTTGCTGAACTCACTTATTAATTCTATGAACTTTTTTATAGATTCCTTGGGATTTTTCTACATAGGTATTCATTTCATCTGCAAGTAGAGACAATTTTATTTTTCCCCTTCTTATCTGTATGCCTTTTATTTTTTTTTTGCCTTGTTGTAGTGGCTAGCACATCCAATATTATGTTGAATAAGAGTGGTGATAGAAGTCCTTGCCATATTCTCAGTCTTACAGAGAAAATATTGTCTCTTACAGTTATTTTTGTTAACTGTAGTTTTTTTTCAGATGCTTTTTATCAAGTTGAGGAAGTCCTCTATTATTTCTCATTTGCTGAAAGTTTTTATTGTGAATGGGTATTGAATTTTGTTAAGATTTATTTTTCTGCATCAATTGATATGATGATATGGTTTTTCTCTTTTAATCTGTTGATTTGATGAAGTACATTGATTGGTTTTGAAAGGTTTAATCAGCTTCATGTACATGAAATAAATCCCACTTGGTCATGGTGCATAACTCCTTTTTCTATATTATTGGATTAAATTTGCTAATATTTTATTTAGAAATTTTGTGTCTATATTCATGAGAAATAGTGGTGTGTGTGTGTTTGTTTCATATTAGCTTCTCGGCGTTAAATAAGTGGAATGGGGAGGGCTTCTCTGAAGAACTGAGTTTGAAGCTAAGACCCCAATAATGAAAAAGGCTGACTTGGAGAAAATTTGAGGAAGATCAATCTAGACAGAGGGAGCAGCAAGGGCAAAGGGTGTGGGGACAGGAATGAATCTGGAGTCTTTGAAGAAAAGAGGGAAGGTCATTGTGATTGGAATACAGTTATGGGGTGGAGGGGGGGATGATACAATATAAAAGTCAAAGAGGCAGGAACAGGACAACTCAAGTTGGGTCTTGCAAGATAGCTAGCTAGCTTACTTGCTTTCTTCCTCTCTTCTTTTTTAATTAAAAATGCAAAATGAAGACCTTAGAGAGTGTAAGAAGATGAATGAAATGATCTGATATACTTTTTTAAAAGCTGCCTCAGGCTTATAAGAATAACTGGATTGGTATAGAGTGAAAGAGAGAAAGCAAGCAGGAAAACAAGTTGGAGGATGCTGTAGTGGTTAGAAAGGGTATGGTAGAGTAAGTGTTGTCATTTTCATTTTAGAGTTGAGTAAGAAGCATAATTAGTTCCAAGATCTTAGTTTCCAAATACCACGCTCTACCAAATGAAATCAGGTCTCCTTGGAGAAATGTTCAAACTTTACAAGTACAAGGTGAACTTGGAATATCTTGTGGTAGATATTAAGAACATACTAAAAATATGATGGAGACATATCAGAAAGATGCCATCTTGAAATGGTTCACATTGGCCAAATATAGTATAATTAGAGCATCAAAACAAATAATGACATTATCACAATACACAACACTGAATAAAATAGGAATACACAAGTCCATTGTAAATATAATAAAATAATAAGTAAACAAATATGGGAAAAGGAAATATCTTTAGTGTAGAATGCCAATCAATAAGCAACATATGCCTGAGAAGCTTAATACCCATTCATTCATTCATTGACAGCAAATTTTTTGTGTGTAACCAGTGGATAACTCCATGTAACAAAGCTCTTACAGAACTAATTTTCTCACTGTTACGAAGTGTTAGCAGGAAAATTGTATAACAATAAATTTCAGCTTTTATTTTCTCTTTCCACTTTTTCTTGACGGTAGTCGGGGGAGGGGGGAGAGATTCATTCTGTAGGAAGTGATTTTTTCCACACAAAAGTTTTCAATCATTAAAGTTTTCTAATAATAAATTGCAATACATCACAGTGATTATCAGCTGATAATTTTCTTAAAAAATAGCATCTATTTGGATCAATCCCTTTATAACCTTGTTTCCCTTTCCAAATGAGTTAATAATCAATATAAAATTGTTTCTAACTGAGCAGACATTAGGATTCCAATACTGAATTTATTGACAAAAATCAATATAATCTAATTTTGCCTGATGTACGTTTGTAATTTTAATGCTTATAAGAAACAACTTGTTATGTCAAGGCAGAAGCTGATGAGGCAAATATTTTGTAATAAGTTTTTATTATTATGGATTATTTTGTATTATAATGTAACTATTTCATTATATCTTGGCATATACATAAAATTAATTTTCTTGGCAATTTCTCAAGAATGACGGTGCTGGTACTGTAAGGGTTTCTAGTGAGTCATTTACTATAATTGTTCTAGTAACTACTTTATAAATGTTTATTTTCAAAGACTTCCCCACTTAACAAGTAATACCATATATGTTCTACCCAGGCAAAGGGAGGTGGTAATAATGATACACTGACAGACAAAACAATTCCTTCTAATTTAAGGTTTCTCTTTCAATGATTATACTAGGTGCATTAGAAATATCATTTATTGGAAGCACATTAGTAAAGCATGTCATTTATAACTGCAGTTGCATTTTAATTGAGTTCTGCAGGATTCCAGAAGTGAAGTAGCTTGCTAAACCATGTCACTTATCGTCTCTATTTCACCACTGACTTCCCCACTTTTTACTAATAAACCTTTCCCATATTTTGCATTTAGGGAAAATTATCTGCAAAATTTCTCCAACTATTTAGAATCTTTATTATATCACTTCATTATTTTCTACATTGTAGAACCTGTTCTTCTAATGCCATCATATGGGAAAGATATTTTAGAAGGGCTAAATGACAAGGTTACTGTGTTCCTTCTTTTCTCTTCTTTGTTTTCACTGTTCTGTACTGCTAGCAAAATAAAGAAGTTGATAAATCAGACAGTGTGGGCAAAGATTTATTGAAATAACTTATTTATTAATAAGCTAGACCGGGTACCCAGCTGCTTATTACTGTATTAAAATACATTTTCTACCACAAGGGCAAATCTTCATTGCAAATAAGATTGAAGTATTTTTGAGAGTACATGAAAATAGTGCTATAATAACAATTTTCAAATGTGTTAGATTATTTACATAAAGAAATTGTGAGAATTCAGATTTAAGAGACAGAGGTTCAATAGATCTGAGACCTTCATTTTGTGTGTAGGTATTGGACTAAATGGTCTCTTGGCCTCCTTAAACTCAAACGTCCTATGAATATTGGCATTTCTAATTTTGAAATTTATGTTTCTTATTAAATTTTCAAATCATTCTGCTTAAGCTTGGGAACAATTATCTACTTGATGATTGCAATTTGATAAAGTCAATTCAAAATAGCAAACTTTATGGCAAACCTATTATGAGCAAGGAATAATAAAGAAATGTCCTTATGAATCAGGTCAATGATATTATTGCATCAGAATTACTGGACCTGGACAAGATCTTAGGGAGTATGACATATAGAAAACCTTGCTGGTCTTATGGGGCTGACCTGTGTTCTCTCATGCGGTGGTCTCTATAGTTCAGAATTGGACTTTTCTGTCTTTTGAACCAGCAACCAACTCTCTCATATTTGGGATTGAAACAGCAGGCACTACGTCAAACACTAGGAATCTAACTTAAAAAAAAAATTGTCCATTTAAAAGTAAAAGGAAATCAAAAAAGGCTTGTTCACCTGAGGTGGTTACTGTTGAATCTACCAGGTAGTGTCCTGAACCTAGTCTTGACATGGAATGAAAAAAATTCAGATTATGCCACAGTTCTTTATGTATGTGTGTCCTTTAAGTGTGAACAGACTTCAGGGCAAAGATCAGGCTAGTGGTAACTCAGGGGATCAAATAGTGCCCACAAACACAGCACTGTGTATCTGTTCCTAATTTTCAGTGAAATGTAGTTTGAAAGTATGGTGGGGAGGAAGAAAGGAGGTTATTTCTCCCCTTTTCTCCAATCACTCCTGCAGATTACTCACCCCCCAGCACTGGCCTCCTCAGTCAGAGGTCCCCCAGCTTGACTTTCATTTCCTTCCCCCCTTCTTTCTGCAAGACCCAGCTCTGCTGCTTTAACTTAGAACTTGGGTTCATCTTTGTGATAAAAAAATCAGTAAATGTGAAGTCTGTTTTTCTTTTTACGTGCTAACTGATCTTTGGGTCTTTAGAAACCCACAGATTTATGATTGCCAAGATGTACAGAATATAAAAGGCCAATCATAAATGTGGGAAGACATAGAGAGAGAAGCTTTATTTCCTCATTTTTATATTTTTGTACATAAAATGTACAATACACTGTGGGTGTTTAGTTCAGAGATGACTTGGTTGGGGAAAAACTATGAGACTTTCTTCTGTTCCACAGAGTGGAAGAGAGAAGAGGGAGGAGAGAAACACTGGCCAGAAACAAGAATTTTCACAGAAGAATAATGATGAGGGCGGAAAAGGCCGCATCTCCTGATGCTCCTTGCTTAACACCCTTGGGAGGACCTGTCTCTAACATTCAGCCACTACCTATCAACTAGTCTCAAGGAACATCTCTCCTAGAACAACATACATGGTTTGGAGTAAGGGAAAATATCAGAAGCTAGAAGGGGCTGCAGTTGCTGACCTTGCCATAGTAATAAGACAATTGAAAGGATGTTCCAGTAAGAATCTCGTTAATAGGCCAGGTTCTACAGAGCAACGTTTTGCAGTCAATAATTTACCTCCAGGAAATTAATTAACAGCTGTCCTGATATTTAGATGTTTTATAAAATACTCAGGAGAATTTCAGAAAGTCACAATTAAGGAAAATGTGTTTTTCTTCAAGGGTATATTCTATCCTTGTTACCAAAGGCCTAAATTCAATATTTAACACCCTACTTTCAGAGTTGATTTGTATTAAAAAAGGAAATGTAGAAAGCTCTATTTCTCAAAAAAACAAATTTGATTGTACACAACTACCTTTCTCTGCATGCACTTGGGACAACATATACACTGTCTTGTCATTCAGGCAGATTTATGAGATCCACTTCTCCTTTATTCATACAAAAAGGCTGGCTAAGGAAATAGGTTTGAAATCCAATAAATCTGAGTCAAATCCTTAGTTGGCTACTTGTTAGTTGAGTGATTTCAGGCCATCTACTTAGCTATTTTGGGCCTCATTTGCAGATGGGAATTCCATTTCC
Organism: Aethalodelphis obliquidens; assembly: GCF_003676395.1. NCBI lineage: Eukaryota > Metazoa > Chordata > Mammalia > Artiodactyla > Delphinidae > Aethalodelphis > Aethalodelphis obliquidens. The sequence continues at coordinate 2,806,464 of NW_020837955.1, forward strand.
ATGTATAGATGGGAGTAATGAGAGTACTAATCTCATAGAGTTGTAAGAATTAAATAAAACAGTAAGTTTTAAATAAATGTTAGTTATCATTATTATTAATAGTTTGGGTCAATACCCGTTATTGTTTTGGAGGTAAGATTCAAAATCAGGTAGTCTGGCTTGATAGCTTGGTCTCATAACCACTGCATTATTCTCTATATAAGACATGAGGAACGTTTGGAGAAGGAGAATGGCCAAGATGAAAGAGGAAGATGCTTTTGCTCATTGAAGTATCAAAGATCATCTTAGAGACAGAAACATTTAGCTTCGTAAAATTTCTATTAAAACGCTAAAAATTTGGAAGCCGCAGGGGGAAAATGGTGGACGGGAAGGCTGGAGAGGAGAAGCCTGAGAAGCTGCAGCAGACTGGAACCGCCGGAGGACCTGAAGAAGGAGCAGAAAAACCCGTGAAAACTAAGACTGTTTCTTCCAGTAATGGAGGGGGAAATTCCAGTCGCAGCGCTGAGAAGCGATCCGCTGAAGAAGCTGCAGACCTCCCAACAAAGCCTCCAAAGATCTCCAAGTTTGGATTTGCCACAGGTAGTCAGACAACAAAGAAAGCCTCAGCCATATCCATCAAACTTGTCTCAAGTAAGCCTAAAGAAACCGTTCCAACTCTTGCTCCAAAAGCCCTTTCAGCAGTAGCAGCTTTTAAGGAAGATGAGGATAGTGAACCAGAGTAAATGCCTCCAGAAGCAAAGATGAGGATGAAGACTACTGGAAGGGATACACCAACATCAGCAGGACCAAATTCCTTCAATAAAGGAAAACATGGGTTTTCTGATAACCAGAAGCTATGGAAGTGAAATATAAAATCTCATCTTGGAAATGTTCATGACCAAGACAATTAAATGATGTGTTTGGAAACTGGGGTGTGGAGTGGGTGTAAAGTTAAAAGGAACAGCTTCCTCTTTTTTAAAGAATGGTATAAGACTATTTTTGAAGCCACCGTTTTTTCTTTTCTTTTCTTTTTTTTAAAGATTGAGTGGTACACTAATAAATGAGAATTTGAAATTAGAGGTAATTTATGTTTTATATACAGATTTCAAGACATTTACTAATTTTGTAGTTTCATGTGATTACTTTCCAAAGCTTATAGATAATAAAAAAATCAGAAATGAATGGTACCTTTCTAAGAATTGCATATTTTACTACATGCAACTGTTAACACATTAAGAGGGAAGCAAAAAGTTGTCTATATAAACTGTAGGCAATTACTCTCTAGCTTAACTCCCTTATTTACCTAAACTGTCTGGCTCCCAGGAACAGCCTTATAGAGAAGGGAGTATTGTATTGGGAGAAAAATGTTACTGGACTATTAACTGAGAAAGTAAGTTAGATAAAATTAAAATACAGCTTTTTTTTCCCCCCTAATGGGCATTTTTTGTTTCAAATCATCATAAGCTAATTATTGCATTGCTATCAGTGGATACAGATGCTTAGCTCTTTAAAAACAACATTTAAAATTTTTATGTAAACTGTTGAGTATTTAAAATAGCCCACTTCACTTGAGAGGGTCTTGGCTACCTTCATTACTCTTCAAAGAACAACCATTTGCTGCCAAAGTAAACCAATATTTTGAATGTGCTTCTCTTGATTTTTGTTATTAGCTAGTTCCTGTAAGCATTTCCACCAGATCTGGAGGCAAATCATAAGGAAGCTGTTTTTTTTAAAATAACAAACCACCACCAAAAGTTTAAATGGACATGATAGTTAAATATTTGGCTGCTCTTATTTTTTAAAGGGTATAAACACACACACACACACAAAGGCAACACTGTATGAGGATGGAAAATAAGAAAGATGCACTTTCTGTAACTTTATAAAAGTATTTATGTTACTAACTTGTGAAATCCAATTTGATTTGCACTTATTATAGGAATTCTTATTTAGCACAGTAATATGGTTTATTTTAACTGTATACATATTAACCAGTGAACTCTCAAAAGCACATTTTAGATACTGAAAATAAAAGGAAAGAAAATGCATCTTTAAACATATTTTATGGAATCTTTGACCACATATAGTTTGTTAATCTACGTGTTGTAGGATTGTGTTTATTTTGTATTTTTGTCTCGTATATGAATTCTTTTTTAACGTGACAGTTAAAGACATCTTTAAAAGCATAGTCACACATAAAAGAAACATATAGTATAATGATTACCTTGAAAACTCCTACAATGTTAGGTTTGGGGGCAGCTTCAGACTGATTGGTGGTACCTACTCGCTGAACTCTTTTAATAGGTAATAATTCCAGAGAAGCAGCCTGTATATATTCCTAATACTTTGTTCACTTGCATTTGAGTTTGGAGTAAGCCCCAAGTAAAACAATGGAAATGCATATAGAACTATTAGTTCTTACTTACATGATTTAATTATATCAAGATACATGAATTTAACTTGCTTTAACATAGGCAAACTTTCCATTTTTGTTTATTTTAGGGTTTATGTTGAAAAAACTTCCCTCTTCTACATTTTCTTTTCTTGACTCAAATGAAATATTAACTTAAGGTCAAGATGGGAGAAACGACTGAGATGAATGTCTTTACTAAAATACCAATAAATTTGTCAAATTCTAAATAAAATAAAATAAAATAAAACAAACATTAAAAATATGCTTAAAAGTTTACTTGTAAAGAATGTGAGTCAGCCTTCAGATAGACTGGTCGGCCCAGTTGAATATATTATAATTTAGAGAAAAAAATTCAAAAGTTGCTAATGTCACCAATTAATCTGTTTATAATAGAAAACAGTGACAACCACATGAGAATCACATTCACAAAGGTCATATCAAATCTGTGTATACATCAGCAAAACCAGAATCAGGGCTTGTTTTTGTGGAAGTCCCGGTATATGGGACATATTTAAGGTTCTGTTACTTAGAACCAAAAATAGAGCCACCCTGTATTTGTTGGGTTTTTTTGACATTGTAATTGCTTTTTTTTTTCTTTTTCTTTTTCAGTACGCGGGCCTCTCACTGTTGGGGCCTCTCCCGTTGCGGAGCACAGGCTCCGGACACGCAGGCTCACCAGCCATGGCTCATGGGCCTAGCCGCTCCGCGGCATGTGGGATCTTCCTGGACCGGAGCACGAATCCGTGTCCCCTGCATCGGCAGGCGTACTCTCAACCACTGCACCACCAGGGAAGCCCTCTAATTGCTTTTTTTTTTTTATTACTCTCTTGCTATTTGTTTTATATCAAGATGAAAATACATTTTTCTTCTATTTATTTTTAATTTATTAAAAATAAAATGATAAAATAATAAAAATTAAATAATAAAAAATATTTATTTATGTATCACTGGTAGATGTCATACTTTGTGATATTCAAAGTGGGCCAAATTATTAGGTTTTTCTTTTTCTACAGATTCTATAGTGCCTTGGAATTAGAAAGTATGTGAAAGCAAGGCGATTTAGTGTGGTTTTAAATTTAATTTTTAAATTCTCAGCACCCAGTATGTCATATAGCTCTGCAGTAGTTTTGTAATTATTTACGCAATTGCTCATTATTTTAAAAAACAACTTATATGGTTTGTAAATATTCAGCATTTCTATTCTGTATTCATGGTATTTGTGCTCATGCCAAATCACCTTATTTTAATATATACATTTAGTTATTTCTGATTTGATTGTTTATTCCAAGAGCACATTAAAAAGATTATTGATTTGGAGTGATGGACTTCAGTGACTCTCACCTTTCACTTCTCATTGTTTACAGTTGGGACTGTAAATCATCTATAATTTCTTACATTAGTCTGTACTTCACTAGAAGAAGTTGTCTTAGGAAGAAGTCTGATTTTGGATTCACCCTGCTGAGCATGGTTTGTTCATAGTTATATGTCAATTCTAAATCAGGGTCAACCACAGCACAAAATTGAAATTGCTGCTTACAGCTAAGAGAGTTGCAATAATTACTGCTGGTTGTCTTTGGTGCCCAAAGCTATAATTATTAAGAGAAAATGATGTGGTTTTATTAGAGGTAACATTTTATAACACTAATATTCTTGTTTCAGGGCAGTAAATAAAATGTCTTTAAGCCTATTTGTGAGTAGAAGTTTCAAACCAAATTAATGACAGACTATACATGGGCTGTCCCAGGGAATTTACTCTTGCCACAGAGGAAGGACCAGAGATAACTTTTTGAAAAAAGAGGTACATTGTATTCTTCTCCTAAAAGGACATTGGGGACTACTCTGACCTGAAATGATGTCTCTTGTACAAGAGGATCTCAGCTCAGCTTAACAGACCAAGCTACAAGCAAGCAGTTATTACTCCCATCTCAAACTTGCTATTTTAGTTCTCCTCCTACAAAGTAACATATCTCAGTCTGTCTCTTTGGTAGTTGGACTAAATGACTTACAGACATGAGTGCAACAAAACTAGCACAACTAATGCTCAGCCATTTAGCTTTTTCCTCAAACTCACCCACATAAAAGAGAGAACATTAGGCAGACTGGATTTTCTACTCCTGTTTTCATTTCTCCTCTCAACATAGTGCACAGGCGCTGTGAGAAAAGATGAATGATAAAAAGAAAAATGACGAGAGGACATTGACCTCTATAAATTAAAAAATTATTTCTATCAATGTCTGAAAATACAGAGAGAAGGACCTCAGAGGGACATATAAACAATTAACAATTGCCCAGAGCCCTGATACTACTCTGTCCTGAAGCTAAGTCAGTATCTGCCTCCACCCAGTCACAGTATTATATCAGAATTACATATGGTGTATTTAAGCCACTGTGAACTTATCTGGACACTGAGAAAGACAAAATGCACTAGACAATTAAGATGATGTTATTCAGGCTATTGCAATGTGGAGAATGCTCATTAATGAGGAACACCTCAAAGAAAAGGAAAGGAAGGTTTTATAGAGGCAGGTAAACAAGGGATTCATCCATGAGGCTTATGGGAGTCCTGAGGAATGGAGGGGATGATATTTTCTTGGAACATGCAAGACGGGGTGGCCCTTTGAGGTTGGCTGCTTCACAGAACACAAAAGGTGGAGGCATTTTGGAAGACAAAAGGGTGAGAGGATTTCATAACTATCACTGTTTTCTGGGAGCACAAGGCTCAGGTAAAGTTCAACATTGTCAGGACCATGTATTCTTCAGATTATTTCATTATGAAGAATCTTATAATGGGGATGTTCACCTCTTTGAAAAAAACAGTTTTAAGAAAACAGCTTTATGGAAGTAGAAATTACATACAACAAACTGCACGTATTTAAAGTGTACAATTTGATTAGTTCAACATGTGAAGCCATCACCAGGTTCAGGATAATGAACATATTCATGACTTCTAAGACTTTCTTCATGGCACCCATTTTCAATTCCTCCCTCCTACCCATATTTACTAGACACTGATTAAATGCCAGATATTTTTCATATACTCATGTTTACTGAGCCTGGAAGGAGTGGAAACACTGGAAGCCTGGAAACACTTATAAATCTTTCCTTATTCTTCACATTCAAGTCTCACATCCGCAGAATGCAGTGTTTAATATCTTCACTCAGGAGTCAGAGCTACATTTGAATACTAGCTCTGCCCTTTATAAGGTAGTGACATTAGGCACGTCACTTAACCTGAGTCTTTGTAAAGTGAGGATATATTAGAAGTGGAGTCATAGGGTTCATAAGAGGATTAAGCTATATAGTTAGTACATTTAAAGTGCCAAACTCAGTGTACGATATAAAGAAGTAGTAGGTAGCTATTTGTATAAGTATTACACTTCTTCTCTCCTGGTTAATATGCTACCCAAAGCCATACCTCTGAGTAAGTAGAGCAATAGTGCATGGCAAAATTTCACTAATTCAGATTAATGGGAATGTTTAAACTGAATTAATAAAAAAAAGAACAATGTATGGATTATTTTAAAAGAAGTATACATTTGTAACTTTTGAATTCAGGCATTATCTGGAGCTCTGCTAACAACATATTGAATAGAGTCTTTGTTCTAAAAGTATAAAAGAATAGTCATTAATTAGCATATCAAAGCACCAATTAAATGGTAATACTTATTCCTTGCTGGGGACTCTGAATAGAGCAGCTCCCCAGAAAGAGATAATCCTTCACTTAAATAAACTAGAAACAGGAGTGGGCAGGATCAAGATGGTGGAGTAGGAAGACTCTGAGCTCACCTCCTCCCACAGGCAGAACAAAATTACAACTACTTGCAAAGCAACTATCTATGAGAACAACCTGAAGACATAAAAGATTTTCTACAACTAAAGATAAAGAAGGAGCCACAGTGAGATGATAGGAGGGGTGGAGATATGTTCTAGTCATGACTCACACCACCAGGTTTGTGACCCATTAAAGAGAGGGATCACACAACCACAGAGGTTCTCCCCAAAGAGTGAGACATCCAAGCTCCATACCGAGCTCCCAAGCCTGGGGGTCCTGCACCAGGAAGGACCAGAATGTCTGGCTTTGTAAACCACTGGGCCTTACCTTCGGAGACAGCCAGAGAGCTATAAGAAATAGGGACTCTGCTTTTTAAGAATGTGCCCCAAATCTCACATACTCTGAGTCCTAGCACAGAGGCAGCAGTTTGAAAGGCTCCTGGGTCACTTTCTGATCTCAGAGATAGATTCCCAGAGAGGCAAGTGTCAGATAGAACTCCCCATGGGGACAGAGACCCTGGTGGTAGCCATTTTTAGGATCTTGTTCTACCACCATAATACTGGCACTGGACAGCACCATCTTGGAATCCTTCCTCTGTCCTATTAGCACCAGGGGCTTATCCTGCCCACTAGTAAGCCTGCAGCAGAAGCACTCTGCTGGGCCACATAGCCAGTCATTTGGGGAGACTGCCTTACCCACCAGCTGGCTCATAACACTTGCACACTGCCAGGCATCATAACCAGTTGCACCAAGAGCCTGCCCTGCCCACCAGTGCACCTGCAGCAATCTCACAAGGCAGGGCCATGCAGCCAGCTGGGGTGGAACCAGCCCCAATTACCAGTGTGCCCACAGTAGTTGGTCTTGTCACAATAATCATGAGGTTAACAATCACAAAAACTAGAGGAAATAATCTGCAGAAAAATACCAAGGAATACATAAATTTAAAATGTTTTAAGGAATAAAAATGAACAGACAAATATAAAGAAAGAACAAGACACTATAAAAAAGATGAAGAAAAAAGAACAAGAAAGAAAAAAAAAAGAAGAGAAAGAAATGAGGAAAAGGGAAATTAAAGTAAATTCTTTTGGAATTCTAGAAATAAAAATAAGTCATTGAAATAAAAAAAAAATCCCGAGCAACTTTACATAACCCATACACAAGAACACTCCGAAAACTGGAGAAAAGCCAGGGAAATAAAAATGTTCTCAGATGAACAACTGAGAGGATTCGCTGTCAGGAAACCTGTCCTGCAAGAAATGTTAAAAGAAGTTCTTCAGAAAGAAGTAAAATGATATAAGTCAGAAAATTAGATCTCTGTAAAGAAAGGGAGAACATCAGAGAAGGAATAAATAAAAGTAAAGTATCATCTTTTATATTTTGTAATTGATATAAAAGATAACTGTTTAAAGTAATAACAGTAACAATATATTGGATGATTGTAGCTTATGGATAAGTGAAATAAATGATATCAATGATATAAGAGAAAGGAGAGAGGAATAGGAAATACTCTGTTATAAGGTATGTACACTGCAAGCAAAGTAATATAGTATCATTTAATGTGAACTGAGATTAGTTATAAATGTATGGCAACTTTATGGCAAACACTAAACAAAATTCCAAAGAAGTATAATTGATATGATCACAGAAAAAATGGGAATCATATAAAACGTTCATTTGAAAGCAGAGAAGGCAGAAACAGAGAAAGGAAAAATAATGTGCCATGAATAAAAAAATGTTACAAACAAAGTAGATATTAATTCAATTATACCAATAATCACCTAAAATGTGAATGATCTAAACATCAGTTAAAAGATAGAAATTGTTAGAGCAAAACAAAAAATAAGACCTAACTATGTGTTGTCTACAAGAAACCCAACTTAAATATATAGATATGGTAGCTTAAAAGTACTGAATGGAGAAAAGTATACTATGTTAACAGTACTCAAAAGAAAGAAGGAATAGCTATATTAATTTCAGACAATCAGACTTTACAACAGGAAAATTATTGAAAATGAAGAAGACGCTACATAGTGATAAAAGGGTCAAGACGTAACTGTCCTTAACATGTATACAACTAACAATAGAACATCAAAATGCATTTTTCCCTTCGAAAACCAGAGAAAGAAGAGCAATTTAAGCATAAAGTTAGCATAAGAAAAAAATAATATAAATTAGAGCAGAAATCAATGAAATTGAAAACAGAAAAACAGAAAATCAACCAAACCAATAGCTGCATCTCTGAAAAGATAAGTAAAATTAATTAGCCTCTAATAAGGCTAAACAAAAATTTAAAGAGAGAGAGAAGACACAGATTACATATTTTTTTAAAGTATCATAATGTTCATTGATAGATCCAAGTATATAAAATCAGGGCAGGAACATAACTTGCAAAATTAAGTAGACAATTTTAATACTATAATAAGAGGGAACAATTCAAATTCTCACCATTTGTATAACTTCCACAAAAAAAAACCCACTTAAGAGCATTTACCATCTTTTAAAACTGATCATTTTTGTGCAAGTAAACTGTTTCTTTTAAAAAGACTTGTGTACTTGCCCAGCTCAAGGATATTAAAGTCCAGCACATAAAGCCCATTACCAGAGGTCAAGCTACAGGCAATACTATTGAAATTTGAAAAATGTTTATCATTATTTATCTCATGGGCATTAAAAAGATAATAAAGATATTTCAACTCTATGCACACATATTTTATAAATTAGATGCAAAAGACCGACTCCTTGAAAGACACAGACTTAAAAAACCTCACACAAAGAGGAATTGATGATTTGAATATGCATATATCTATTAAAGAAATTTAACCAATAATTAATAATCTTACAAAACAGAAAGCACCAGGTCCAGAACAAAACAGAAAGCACCAGGTCCAGATGATTTCAATGAGGAGTTTTACCAAACATTTAAGGAAACAATGCTACCAATTCTCCACAATCTCTCAGTGAAATAGGAGCAGAGGGACTATTTCCTAAATCATTCTATGAGGCCAGCATTCCTTAACAGCAAAACGAACCAAAAAACTATTAAAAGAAAGTAAAATTGCAAACCTATATCTCTCATGACCAAAGATATACTAATCCTCAAAAAAATTAGTATTTTGAATCCAACAATGTATAAAAAGAAACATACTTCATAATCAAGTGGTATTTATTCCAGTTATGCAAGGCTTGTTGAACATTAAAAAATAAATCATTGTAATCCACCATATCAAACACATTACAGATGAAAAACATTTAAGAATTTGGATTAAGAAATGCACTTACCAGAGTTGATTTTCATAGTTTGGACATGTTAAAATGCTTTATTATCTTTATATTTGATATATTTTCCAATAATAAAAAATCCAGTTTTTCCAATTACCCTCTTTGGGTAATGGGAACCCCAAATGCCAAGTATCTAATCATCTCCAGGGTGGTAAGAGATGGGAGGCCTTTTAGGTATCAGTATAGTTTTATTAGACAGAAATATTTATTATTCAGTTTTCTGAGATGTTCTTTTTGTTAAGAACAGAACTGAATCAGTTTGCTGTACACCCGAAACTAACACAACATTGGAAATCAACTATATTTCAATAAAAATTTTTAAAAAGAACATATCTCACTCTATTAAACTAACACTGTTTTGTCATATAAGCAATAGCAGCAGGAGAGAGTAAGTTTAATTTTTGCACAAACAATTTCATGCAGTTGTCATTAATATCAAGGAAGTAAATGTTGGTCTTAATGCTGTCCTGGTTTCTAAATAAAGAGACGTCAAACTGTACCTTTGCAGAATAGAAATCTGTGCCTTATTTAGCACTGAGAGAATGACGAGAAATCGAAAGCTTCCAGCATGTATTTGCCATTCAAAATGTGCACAGAAATAAGAGTCTCTTGTAACAAGAGAAACATGAAGAGAAAAACTAGAGTTTTCTTTTCTTTTTTCCTTTTACTACATTATAGCAGTTGGAAGTCATTACAATGCTTGTCATTGCATTTGGATAGGGTGTGCCAACTTTTTACAATGAGATTCTATACAAAGGGGCAGGAACTTTTCTTTGGGTGGCATTTCTGCAAGAATTTCAAGGAAAGGAAAAAGAAAAGAGGAAAAAAAAAAAAAAAAAAGGAAATGAGGGTAGTTTTCCTTCCCAGCCTTGAGCATGGTCTCTTTCTTGCCTCACTTGGAGTTAACTTCTTGACTCCACAATTACTATGTGTAATAAGTTGACTGTATGCCACAATCTCTTTATAATTCAGTTTCTTTATCTTTAGTGAATAACTACAGTTCTATTCATGAAAATATTCTTATGTTTTGGAAGAAAATAGATAGCAAAATTCAGTTTCATACAATCCAAGAGTTGCAAGGGGCTCTAAGATTTAGTCTGTTTGTGTCATTGAAATGTAAGTTCCTTCCTATCCTTATACAGGAACATAAAAGTAGTGCATATAAGATTTGTAAACAAAAGGGCATTAAGTAGGAATTTGCAGACGTTCCTGTTCCTCTTCTTAGTTGCCCAGATGCAATCTATCCTCTGGAAACAGGCACATGGAATTTTGTGTCTTGTTTAAGATAAAAACTTCTTAAAGAAAGATTTCTCTAACAATTAGGGTCTTTCAACAAGTAAATGAACTGGAAGCTTTCAGGCGGCTGGAAATACTAAAACAGGAATTATGTAGGGGATTCTGGTACTGTGGAGGAGACTGACTTCCAAGGTCTATACACTTGCTATGAGTCTATGGTTTCTTCTGCCTAATTTTTTCCAGCTCCCTTCCTAGTTATACTCTACTGTGGGCCGTTACTAATGCCATAATAGCATTTTTAATGTAATTCATGAAAATTAAATTTTATGTGAAATTCGAAAACATTGCGTATGGCAAACATTTTAGCTTGCTCTTTTGGCATCAGTGAAAATACAAATTACAAAGGCAACAAACGTGACCATGGCTTGATATATGAAAGGGTAGTGTGTAAATGAATTATTCATGAGATTATCATGTAGAAAATGATAAACAGCTTTTATTAAGGGAAGGGAGTCAATACCAACACCAGGGATTATCTTTTTCTAATTGTTAGGTCTAGGCCACGAGACCATGTTTCTTAATATTCAGAGGAGATGCCTTGTGAACCACCTTCAGCATGGCAGCTATGATTCAGCATCATGACCCCCACTAACACAGAAGAGTTATTGCATCCTTCCTAATCTGATGCTTCTATGGCCTGTTTTCTTTGACTTTCAAATGAATGTGAAAAGACATTCCAAAGGAAATGAATCCAGGGACTTCCAAGGCGGTCCAGTGGTTAAGACTCCGTGATTCCACTGCAGGGGGCGCAGGTTGGATCCCTGATCAGGGAAGTAAGATCCCACATGCCACACGGTGAGGCCAAAAGATAAAAAAAATTAAAAAAAAACACAAAAAACACACAAAATGAATCCAGCATTACTGGATATTAGCTGTACTTATTATGACTTTTGCAGAACTTATTTGTGTTTTAGAGTGAAGTAAAATAAAATGTGAATCAGTACTTTTTGAAACAGGTCATGGCTGTCTGCTAGAATCACAAAGACCTTGTGTGACACTGAAGTGAATCTCTGTGTCTGGGAATATGGATCAATGGGTTCATTAAAAATCATTTAGCAGAGATAGTTTCCATTAATTTCCATTCTCTGTTCTTCACATTTGGGAGGGCCTAAAAAGAATCAATATGCACAACACTGTGTTATTTACTGGTGAAGGCAGAATTTTCTGAAAAGAAATAAGGTTTGTTCTGATGATGGACATGTATATTTCAGGCTAAAGTTGATTAGGATATAAATAAATGTACTAGGAAAAGTATGACAGTGATTATACTACAAATACAGGTGTAGGGGGTACTTCTAAAGACCTCTAAATGTAAATTAAATAACATTTACCTGGTTGGTCACATTGGACCGACCATTTATTTAATCTATTAATTTATAAAATGCAGGTGATAATTTCACCTATCTCCTACAGTTGCTGTCGAAATTAAATGAGAAAATATGTTTAAATTATGTAACAAACTGCCTGGAAGATAGTAAGAGCTTGATAAACATTAGCCTTTATTGCTGTTATTATTGTTGTTACAAATTATACAGGACAGAGAGTATGCAAGCAATGCGGTGATAGGAATAGTACCAGACTGCAAATCAGCAAGCCTGTATTCTAAACCTTTTTTGATGACTAAAAACCTGAATAGCTGTTAGCAAACCACTTAACTTCTTTGAGCTGAAGGTAATTTTTTTGTTTCTTTGTTTTGTTTCTTTCCTGCATTATTTTGTTTGTTTTCCTGCATTCCTGTTTTGTTTTCTCTTGCATTGTTTTGTTTTTGCCTATGTTATAGAGAAGTAGGCTAATGGATCTCTCTCTCATTGTCTCTCTTTCTCCTAAACGCTCTTTAAAAAAAAATAGTTGTAAAAGTCGTCTACATGAATATATATATATATATATGATTCTATAAAAGCCATCATATTGATTGCAAATCCACTTGTTAAATGTGTCTTACTAACTTTAAATACTGAAAACTTATACATTAGAACATTCTGAAGTGAATAGGATACAAGAGCATGACTTAATCAAGGTATTTAGAATAGCAGTTCTCAAACTGCAGCAATTTTTTCCCCCACAAGAGACATGTCTGGAGACATTTTTGGTTAAGATTGGGAGTGAATGAAGGTACTATGCCACTGGTTTCAAATAAATACAGGCCACTGATGTTACTCATCATCCTACAACACACAGATAGGGCAGCTCCATACAACAATACATTATCTAGGCGCAAACATTAATAGTGCCAGTATTGTGAAATCCTGATTTAAAGCATCGTTTAACAAAAGCAATTCCATAGACTTTTACTGAGGGCCAACTGTGTTCCAGGCATTGAATCTATATAGAGAGTTGGATAAAATAGCCTTTGTCTTCAAGGAGACAGTAAGTCATCTATCATTTCTTTGTAATCATATCCTTGCCTTTAAAAGTAAGCAAATATTAGTCATAAGTCCTAGAAGTACATATATGAAAGGATAAAGGTCACAGACTTTTGGCTTCTCTATTGGATCAAGATATCAACTGAGTGGGTTTAAATAGCAATAGTCCTATATTCATACATGTATATGGTCCAAGTCATTTGGAAGAAAATAAAATAAAAATAAGTGACATAAACTAAGAAGTAAGAAATACAGTACCCATTGATAACATAAATTCATATATTAATGTCATCTCTGCAAATATACTTGAAAATGACTAAGGAATAAAATCAGAGATCTCAGAGAATTTTTTGGGGCAGAGATCAGAGCACTTAACTGAAATTTTAGTTAAGAACTAAGAATACTTTTTATTCTAAGTAGAAATAACTTTTCACAGAAACTATTTTTGTGAAACTGTCAGTGTGTCACGGAAAAGAAAAGTGCACAGGAGGTAAGTTGAAATTAAACTTGTAATAACTGTCTGTTTCACAGGTTGTCAAGGGGGTAATTATGATTCACACTCACAAAGTGGAAGGTGGCAATGTACGGAAAGAGTGAAACTCCTTACAAAATACCAAATAGGATGGCAGAAATAATCATGTCAGATGCTATGTTAGGAACCTGATGTTTTATTAGGAGGGAAACTGTTAGAGCAGGGGCTGCAAGGAATGGTGCATAGATGATTTAAAAGAAAAGCAGTGGGATGACTCAATCTCTTTAATTTACTGTTTAAAAAAGTATTTTGTTGTCATAGGAACATTTAACATTAGATTTATTCTCTTAACAAATTTTTAAGTGTACGATAGTCTTGTTGACTATAGGTACACTGTCGTACAGCAGATCTCAACAGCTTATTCATCCTTCCTAACTGAAACTTTATGCCCCTTGATTAGTAACTCTCAGTTCCCTTTTCCCCCAGGTACTGGCAACTTGATCTCCCTAGATTAAGTTGACCATAGTAATGGTGTTTATGTGGAGAAACATCTGGGAAAAAAGTTGAAAGCTTACAAATAACTCAAATTTCTGTCTATAAAATTTTATTTTTTAAATGTTTTTTGGCCATTTGGAGCACAGGGACCATATTTATAGTCCCACCTTATACACATAGAAAATTGGGAAGACATACATAAAGCATTGGTTTTCAGACATTGAACAATGGGAAGTGCAGGACCATGATCCTTGAGTGAAATGAAACAAAACTAGGTGAGGTTTATGCTCACTTTGGCTTAAGGCATGAAGGCAATTTTCAGGCCACAAAATGGAGAGGAGAACATGAGCAGAGCCTTGTAAGAGCAATAAATTGAAGAGACAGATGTAGGTTGAAAAGGGAAGCCACAATGACTGAGGCAGAGTACATGAGAGGAAGGGGCTGCATAGAGAGAATGTTCTGTACACCTGCAGGGGTCCCCTGGAGTCATATGACTCCAATCTGGAGAAAGAAGCAGCAGAAAGCAATAGGCTAAGCAATTCCTGGAGCTCATTCAGGGGTGGAATGTGTGTGCATTCTCACGAGCCAGAGTAGAAAGACTCCAGTGTACACTTGACATCAGGTAGAGTCCTCAGAAATATGCTACCTTAATATTATGGCTGTATTAGCTACTGAAAGGCTAGTCAGAATCTGTCCTAATAAAGCAAGCCACAGAAGGATCCAACCAATTTCAATTTAACACATGACAGAGCAAAGTCTAACACTATTTAAAGAAATACATTAAAATCCAGCACATAACCACATAAAATTCACAATGTCAGGCATCTAATAAAAATTGCCCAACATTCAAATAAGCAGGGATACTTAACTCATGACAAGGAGGATAACTGATCAGTAGAAACAGACCCAGAAGTGACATGGGTTGTGGCATTAATAGACAAAGACATTAATTAAAAACAGCTTTTTAAAATATGCTCCCTATGTTCAAGAAGAAAGAGGAAAAGTTTGTGTTGATGAGGAGAAAAAATAAAGACAACAAAAAGACTGAAATAGAATGTCTAGATTTAACTGAAAGAAAAAAAATTAAACTCTGATAAAATAAACATGAGATTAGACATCACAGAAAAAAGGATCAGTGAACTGGAAGGCATAGTAACAGAAACTATCCAAAATCAGGTACAGAGAGAAAAGACAGAAAAAATAAATTAAAAGACCATGGGTGACCTGTGGGATAATATTAAGGAGGATAGTGTTAAGCAGTCAGGCTTTCATGTAACTGGAGTCCTAGAAGAAGAGGAAGAGGAAAAATATTTGAAGAAATAATAGCTGAAAAGATTTTCAGATTTGATGAGAACTGTAAACCCATAGATCCAAGAGGGTCAACAGACCACGTGCAAACAAATACAAAGAAAATCATCTCAAGTCATAATCAAATTGATGAATACTGGTGATAAAGAGAAAATATTAAAAGTGCTTGAGGAAAAAGTGTTTCATACAGAACAACAAAAATGATTGCAAATTTCCCATCAGAAACTTTGTAGGCCAGAGATATTATGCTAAGTGAGAGAACACAAAATGTTTTATACTGTATGATTCTGAAAAAAAAAGTTTTGGAGGCAGAAACTGGTACATTATTGCCAGAAGTCAGGGAGAGGGGGCAGAAAATGACTGCAAAGGAGCATGAGGGAACTTTTTAGTAACTGAAGTCAGGACAGTGATGGTAGGTACATAATTGAATCTGTTATAGAATTATATAATTAAATTTATCAAACTTATTGTATGTAACTAAGCCTCAGTAAAGCTGCTTAACAAGAGCAAAAACAATAAAGGTAGCCTGTAGTAAACTCTTTGGCAAAGCACAATTGTGTGATGCAAATCTTTATTTGGTAATTGATCTTCTCTATTAAATCAGATAATTAAGTATTTGATTTTATTATATCCAAGAATAGCTAAACTTGTTATCTTCTCATTTGTTCCTTGATTTATTTGCTGATTTTTGGTTAATGTTCATAGTCCAGAAGAAATTTTAATGTCAGTGAGTAAAAGAGGCATTCGAGCTCTTGAAATATTGCAAAGTATACAAGTTTCTTCTATGATATGAAAAATCCTTAGGTGCTTCAATTCATTGGTGTTCAAATTGGAGATTAATATTTTTTGTCATTAATTTATTGTTGGACTTAGATGGTTGAATGCTTAGAATGAAAACATTAGTTTCTTATCATTTTTCTTTCCTTTCTCACCAAATTTTTCTATCTCTGATGTGGAGCAGGTCAGAAAGATTTGCTCACTGGATGGCCTTGAGGTGTACATCCATTTGGTTGTAGGATCAAGGGACTTGTTAAAGTTATTAACCTGAAGATGCCATAGTCTTTCTGCACAAATTCACCCTGGACATGATATATAGTGGATATCCATTCCATGGCTTGGTCCCCACCCCCAAATTCCATGTTTTTGAACTGGGTCTGACCTGTGGCCTGGCTGTACTCTTATGGTTGTGATAAGCCAGAAAAAAAATGGTTTGTACCAACCTGGGCCATAGTTGGCCCAATGTGATGGCCTACTTAGACACTTAGCAATTGTAGTGTCATTCAATTTATTTTTTA
Organism: Aethalodelphis obliquidens; assembly: GCF_003676395.1. Lineage (NCBI taxonomy): Eukaryota > Metazoa > Chordata > Mammalia > Artiodactyla > Delphinidae > Aethalodelphis > Aethalodelphis obliquidens. Next base: position 2,823,136 of record NW_020837955.1, read on the forward strand.
AATGTGCTACTATGAAAGATTAGTATACTATTCTATATCCTGTAGATAAATAGTGAATAGTTATTAACTAGAAGATTTAATGGCATTTAAATGAAAGGTAAGAGAAAGTAGCCAAAAGTGAGGAAGTTTTCCATATTTTTGAGAATAGCCTAAAAATGTGCTAGTGAGATTTCACAGAGATCAGAATCACAGAATCTAACTTTTCTGTTATAACTTCCATCTAGTGCCAAAATATCTTATAATAGGTAGTCTTTAGTGAAAGTAAAAACCATTCCACTGTTAAGTCTGTTGATTAATGTTCTCAGACCTAGTGAAGTTACATGTAAACTTGTAGAATTTTACTCAGTAGGAAGCAAATCATATCTGTCCAGTGGAATAGATCATTCCATTTTTGTATGTAACCCAGCAATCCTAACATTCTATTATTAAATCGCCTAGAAATATCTTGCTCTTCAAATGCCCTTTTAATCAATTTTAACATCTCATGTGTACCCTCATTGATAAGTTAAATTAAATCTTTTCATGTGTTTATTTTGGACTTTTATGAGAGCCTTTTAAAATCTTCCTGAAAATTACATTTTACACCATGTTTCATGTTATTCCATAGCCCAGAAACTCTTCAGTTCATTATATTAACATTGACTAATTTCTCCTCTGTGCCAGACACTGTTCCAGGTACTAGTTCCATCCTTGAGATTTTCACAACGGTTACAGAGTTCATAATGCCATGTGGCAGGATCTCTAATGGAATTACTCAAACAGTCTGTGGGAAAACAGGTAGTGTACATGATTCTGACTGGACTGTTGAAATCAAAGAGAGCTGCAAAGGAGAAGCAGTATTACATCTGAGCTTTGAAATTTGAGAAGAATTTAACCAACAAGGCAAGGGAGAGAAGTACAAGGTGGGGAAGAGGAGGACATTCTAGGTAGATAAATGTAGCAGCAAAGGCAGGAATGTATATAAGAGTTTGGCACATTCATTTAATCAAGAATTTCAGGCTTGCCAGAGTAGATAGCATGTAAAATGAGGAGTGGCTGCAGTGACACTATAAACAAAGGCCCCCTATACTTGGTGAAGAACATTTTATTCCTTGCTAAGGAGTTTAGCATTATCCTTTTGGCAATAAGGATCTATGAAGGTTTTAAAGCACCTTCCTTCATGGTAATCTACATCTTTGGACACTCTGTGTCAGAGTGGAGAATTAATTGAAGGAAAAAGATGCTATATTTATGGAGACCAAAAAATGCTTCCTGAAAGAATTTAAGACAGAATTAAGATCCACATCAGAAACACTGCAATAGAGATGGAGTAATTTTCAGATTAATTAGGGAGATAGATTCGACAGGAGTTGATGAGGTGTGTGTGAGAAGGATGAGTTAATGAAGCCTCTTAGGTTTATTGCTTGGGTGATAAACTGAGCTGATAGTCTGGGGTGGCAGTTACTCTATAAAGGGAAGGCAGAATTAAGAACAACCTGGTGAAAGAGCTGAGTTTAAACCTTATAAAGGAAATGAAATACAGCCAGAATATATGACTAGGGAAAACATGTGCCCCATCCCCAAGACATCTTTATCTAAAGAAAATTGAGTTTATTTTAACATAAAGATGGCATTAAGCTCACAATATGCTTTGGAGCTGGGCAGACTAGGGTTAGAATTCTGGCTCACCATGAACTATGTGAAATGGAACTTATTATGTAACTTTTCTGGACATTAGATTCCTCATCTGTAAATTGGGAGTAAAAGCGCCTACTTTGTTTAATGTTGTTGTGAGCCAATGACTTTAAAGAAACTAACCCTGAGTCTGGCACTTAGTAGATCCTCAGCAAATGAGAATATGAGAGGTGAAAATTCCTTTACTCTCCTAGGAATAGTTAAGTTTTTAATGCTACTTCTTGTTTAGACCATATTAAATGAGCATTTGCCCAATTTCAGTTTCTGTGTCCTCATTCTTTCATTGACTCAAACTTTTCACAAATATTTTTGAGAGTCTATTAAGGGTCAGATACTATTCTAGGTGCTGAAGATACAGCAGTGAACAAGATAGGCTTGGTCTCTGCCCTCATAGAGCTTAATAGTCCAATTGAATACCATGAAGGAGATCCCTCCACTAATAAGACCTGGACAAATAAAGGAGAGAATTATAGCTTATCTTTGACTCTCTTCTCAAATAATAATCTATAAAATAAGTAGATGTCGGGAGTGGAAACTAACTGAATAGAGCTGTGTTTATATTTTTTAAATTCCTGCTCTATAATGGAAACCTGAGGGAACAAAGTGGGCAATTTGCATGTACTTAGGGTTTCACCTCAGATATGATGATGGTTAAGGAGGAATTACACAGAGGTTGAAGCTAGATGGTCAGAGCAAGAACAAATGCTACAAAATGTTTCAGAGGAGTAGATAGGAAGTGGATAGAAAACCAAATTTAAACTTTTAGTTCTCTATTACTCTCTATGCATTATCATGCAGTTCCCAACACTTGCAGTGCCAAGTTCTAAAATTAATGTGTCTTGTTACCAAAACTTTAAATTTAGAAAGGAGGGTGGGTTCTTGGGTGAGAACTCCAAGACGTAACTTCAACAGACATTTCTTGATCTGCAGTAGCAGGAGAACGTAAAAGTTCAGATGACTTATAAAATTAGATGACTCCCATATATTTTCCTGCTTATAATGCAATGCTCCATTTATCTAAGTTTGTTATAGATGGACTTTATTTGATTTGAAAATGACTGAAAAATATTTGAGCTCACTTTTGAACTTGGAGATTGCACTTAAAAAAATATCCAGATTTCTAGCTTTTATTGAAAAATCTAGGAATCTGGCTATTCTGGACCTGAACTTTGCATGTCAGCAGCTGTCTGAGTTGCTACCCTATTGAGATGTAGCCTATGTTCTTTCTCTCATGCTGTCTACTTCCTCAGCATAATATATCAGCAGTGTAAGCATTTGATTTTGAGAACCTGCCTAGTCCATAGAAGTTAATGGATACACTGGTGTGAGTTGTCAGTTAGTTGGTATAATTTACCTTCCCTTTGATGCCTGTGATCGCATTTTTGAGACTCCGTTATCAATTAGGTCGTAGATACATTTTGAGTTTTCAGATTCAATGCGGTCACATGAGATTCAGAAGAGAAGCACCAGGGAACAAACAGTGGTGGCCAGTGCAAGATTTTTTCTTTCACAATTTCTTTTAGAGGTATAATTTAGAAATAAACAAATGCTCATTATTTTCAGTGTTACAGATTGATGGGTTTTGACAAATGCATACACTACTGTAACACTTAGCTCTATTAAAATATAGAATGTTCCATCACCACAGAAGATTCCCTGTGGCCCTTCGCAGACACTCCTCTCAATATCTCCAGGAAGACACTCTTTAAAAATGTCTTTCACCATAATTAGTTTTGCCTGTTCTAGAAACTTGGTATAAATGGACTTATACACAATGCAGTCTTTTGTGTCTGGCTTCTTTTATTAAGCATATTTTGAGATTCATCCAGTTCACTGTGTACTAGTCCTTGGTTTCTTTTAATTGATGAAAAGAACAGCATTGCATAGTTATACCACAAGTTGCTCATGGTTGTCTCCAGTTGGGGACTTTTATGGGTGGTTATAAACATTCTAGTATGTCATTTTATGAACATATGTTTTCATTTTCTTTGGGTAAATGCATTGAAGTGAAATTTCTAAATGTTTAACATTTTAAGAAGAGGTCAAGCTATATTTCAGTTATACCATTTTACATCCCCACTAACAATACGTGGCAGTTCCAATTACTACACTTTCTAATCAATGTTTAGTATTAGATTTTCAAATCTTAGCCAATCTAAGAGGTGTGTTTCAATATTACATTATAATTGTAATTTTATTTCCCCACTTGATTAATGATATATAATACTTTTTCATGTATTTATTTTCACCTATTTCTCTTCTTGTTGAATTGTCTATTGAACACTTTTGCCCATTTTTTGATAGGATTGTTTGTATTTTTGTTATTAATGCTTAAGATTTCTTTATGTATTCTGAATACAGGTCATTCTTTGTACCTCTACCTTTATAGATATATGATGAGTTATTTATCATATATCTATATATATATCAATGACAATATTGATATAAAGATATACAGTTATATAAAATATATTCTCCCATTCTGTGAATTGCCTATTCACTTTTTTTTTTCAATTTTTTTTTTAGATTTATTTTATTTATTTATTTTTGGCTGCGTTGGGTCTTCGTTGCTGCGCACGGGCTTTCTCCAGTTGCGGTGAGCGGGGGCCACTCTTCGCTACGGTGCATGGGTTTCTCATTGCGGTGGCCTCTCTTGTTGTGGAGCACGGGCTCTAGGTGCACGGGCTTCAGTAGTTGTGGCCCACGGGCTTAGTTGCTCCATGGCATGTGGGATCTTCCCAGACCAGGGCTCAAACCCATGTCCCCTGCATTGGCAGGTGGATTCTTAACCACTGTGCCACCAGGGAAGCCCTGCTTATTCACTTTAATAGTGTCTTTTGATGAGCAGAAATTTTTAATTTCAGTGAAATCCAGCTTCTGATTTTATGTCTCGTATGGTTTGTATTTTCTGTGTCTTGTATAAGAAATCGCCTACCAATTAGCTAGAATCAGAAGTTAACAAAGCTTTGATGAATGCTGTATTGTCTCCAAATACCCATACTTTCCTTCTTCTTGCCCCCAAAGTTAAAATACTATTTTGAATTTTGTCTTAATCATTCTCTTGATTTTCATAATTTTTTTTATTATATATATATATACAAATACAATTTTGCTATTCTGATTACTTGTGGTCTTAAGTAAATCATATCTCACTGCACATAAACTTTTATAACTTTCAACACTACATTTTTAGGCTTCATTTATGTTCATATGCAAAGCATTCATTTATTACTTTTTTTTTTTTTTTTTTTTTTTCCAGTACGCGGGCCTCTCACTGTTGTGGCCTCTCCCATTGCAGATCACAGGCTCCGGACGCACAGGCTCAGTGGCCATGGCTCACGGGCCCAGCCACTCCACGGCACGTGGGATCTTCCTGGACCGGGGCAAGAACCTGTGTCGCCTGCATCGGCAGGTGGACTCTCAACCACTGCGCCACCAGGGAAGCCCCTAGTTTATTACTTTTTATGGGGTTATATAGTATTCAATTCTAAGACTATGCCACAATTTATCAGTTTTCTTGTCAGTGGACAATTTTTTCTGCTTTCCCTCTAACACAAAATTGCTACTGTAAACATTTTTGCATACATCCCCTGGAACACATATGCCAGAGACTCTCCAGAGTATATAGTTAGAAGCTGAATTACTAAGTTTATAAGTTACAACTTGGCTTTATAAGAGAAATCGTTTACCACAGTATTTGCACTGATTTATATTCTCACCAACAGTTTATAACATTCTCTGTAACTCCTCATCCTCATTGTCTCTTGGTGTGGTCTGCCTTTAATTTTTGCCATTTACCTCTTCTACTAATAACTGCTGAGGGCCTATTACATTTCAAGAACTTAATACCTGCTTTACAACGTTGTTTCTTAATTCTCACAACAAACCTGGGAAGCTAAGGACAATTATCCTAATTTAACCACATTAAATTTGAGGTTTAAGAAGACTAAATATGCCCAAAGTTTTAAGTTAATAAAAGGATTTTCTTACTATGTCCTATATACTGTGTTCAACACTTTGTAGGCATGATTTCAGTTTAGTCCCCACAATACCTCCTGAGATAAAATCAAGGTATAAGCAGGGCTGTATTCCCTGTGGAGGCTCCTGGGGTTAATCCATTCCCTTGCCTTTTTCAGCCTCTAGAGCCATGTATATTCCTTGGTTCATGGCTCCCTTCTTCCATCTTTAAAGCCAACAACAACAGATTAATTCTTTCTCATGCTGCCATCTCTCTTCTGATTTGTCCTTCCATTTTTATAAACCTTTGTGTTTACATTCAACCCACTTGGAGAACCCAGGATAATCTACCTGTTTTGTGATCAGCTGATAAGCAACATTAATTCCATCTGCAACTTCTTTGCCACGTAACAGCATACTCACAGGTTTCTGGGATTAGGACGCGGACATCTCTGAGAGGTCGTGGTTCTGCTTACCACAGTGAGAGACCAGAATTTAAAGCCCAATCTGTATGATTGCTGGATGTCCTCATAATCCTAAATCTTAGGCTCATATAGCTGGCAAACCCAGGTTGAGCATGAAGATATGTTAGAGTAGAGAGTCTGGTGATATACTATGGGAGGATTTCTTTAGGACCTTCCAGGCAAGATCAGAGCCATTGGATTCCCTCTTTAACAATTACTGTGAATACGTAAGACAGTGGGACAGGTAGAGGTCTTTATTTATCCTTGATATTTTTGCCTCACATTTTACTTCTGGCAACTTTCCACTCCGTGAATTCTCCTGGCCAGGCTCCTTGATTCATTTCAGAAACGAACAACATGCTGAAATGCATGGCACAAGATGATCCAGATAAACCTCATCTCTCAAATCTCACAAACTGATCCAGTCCTGCTCCTTAGAACACTTCCCAAACCACGCTCCTAGAAACACTGAAGACCAATGAGTAGGGATTAAAAAGAAAAGGTTCCTTGGGTAAATATTTTATTAAATAATTTGAGGGAATGCTGCATAATGTATTCACTCCGTTTTTAGATTAGCAATGTGCATTAGCATATTAACAACCCCAGGATGCCTGGCAGTAAAACAGTCTATTTAGCTTTCTTGTTTCTGCAACTAATTGGATATGGAATCCTTACTTCCGGAATTTTGCCTCTTGGCTCTTGGATCACTTCTAGTGGGACATTTGAGGAATCACATGCTATGGAATATTGTTTCAGCATATTGTCACTAATATTAATTGAATATCCATTATTTTGGTAGTCAACTAATATCCAGAATAGGTACTGGGGTACCTTGACTGAAGAGGGAAATTTAAGTGGGACGGGTTCACCTCATTTGTAAAACTTTCAAAATTAGAAATTAGTAGAGAGAGAAAAATCCTTTTTCAAGTAACATTTTAAGTTAGATCTACTCAACGAGATGCCCTTGCCTAGGTTGAACATAGAGCTCAAAGAAACTTGAATATTCAGCAAGGGATATGATATTTTCCAAATAAGCATTGTTGTGGCCAATGTTTTTTCTCTGTTTCTTTGAAGGAGAAAGTGCATCTTTTCTTTTTATAGTATTTCTAGAAATGATAAAGTTCAGATCTTTCATACAAAAAATGCTCAAGGAAGTTGCTTTGTGGGGGACAAATGTTTTGAACATAATTTATGTAAAGATATGGGACAAAAATGTAAGGAAATCATTACATAATAAGGGTGTAGATCTTAAGAATTGTACATGTAGAAATGCCTAGGTTTTTCTTTGTTGACTTTCCATACTAACAATTTATTATAAACTGTGAAAAAAATTAGAAAATTCAGAGAAGAGCAAAAGGAAAATGGAAAGGATCAGATGCAAATATTATTACTAATTATTGCTAATCTATCACTTCAGTGCATTTCCTTCTAAGTTTGTAGAGGATAAAGAAAAAACAAACAAAACCGAAACCAACCCTTCCTCCCAAAAAGCAGTGCTATTTGTGGCTTTTTATTACTTAATTTATATTATAACTATTAATTTGTTCATTAAAAATCCTTTGCAAACATCATTTTTAGTGCTAAAATATGTTCTCTATTGCATTTTATGAATATAACATTATTTTAATCTTAATTTAAGTTTGCAAATTAAAGAAAATCACCTGCATTACCGGCAAGAACTCACCATTTCTCTTTATATCCCAAAGTATATGTAGATGCAATATTGAAAAAATAGTAATTTGTGAACACAGACAAAGAGGGTAACTGCCTTGTTTAAGATCCCATCATCCTATATCAGAAAAGGGAACTAGATCCTCCCCTTCTGTTTTGGATGCTCACATACCCCATCCCAGTCCTCCAAGTAAAATTTCTGCAAGCAACTATCGTTTGAGAATTATTGACCTGATGGGTGATATATCCCACAGCAAAGGATCATAACTGAGAATGCTTCTGCTGAAATGGAGAGAGCCACTGGAGTGTTTCTGTCTCTGCTTTATGCCCTCAGAAACTTTTCAAAGGGCTGACACAGGGCAGCCACCTCAGCTTTTCACAGTGTGAAATGAAGTGGGCAAATCTGGGCCTGTAGCAATTACCACTCTCAATTGCTGTGAAAAGCTCAAAGCACTTTTCTATAGACTTTTCACAACCTTATCAACAGCTGAAAACTATCCATTTAGTTTACAAATGAAACAAAGGAAGATGGGCATCCCCATTTCTGGAGTAATCAGCAGGAGGGTTATGGAAACCACCTGACAATGTAACAGTGTAAGAGACTGCCTATCAACAGCCAGTGTGACCAGTTCTGACCACAGTGATATAATTCTTTTCCTTCATGGGGTCATCCTGCATCTATCCTGCTTCTCAAACCAAGCACAACCCTACAAGATGCATTTTAGGAAGACAGAAAAATCCAAAGAAGAATAAGTCCTTTATTTTTGTAGCTTTCAGTTGTGGGTTGTTTCTTTTTAGAAGGAAAAAAAAATATAATAAAATTCCTCATATATATAAGAATCTTTCTTCCATAGTGATTTTAAAGGAAAACTTATTCTAAACCAGATAACTTTATTAAAATGTGGGGGATATTGAATTATTTCTCCATTGACCGGGATGATAAAATCATGGTTTATGAAATTCTATGACTGGGAGAGCAAAGGAAAAGCACTCGCTTTCAACTGCAATAAAATTCATATTTATGAATCTCAGTTTTTACATTAAAGGGCTTCCCATCTATTTATATAAAACCTATTTACATCTATTCATTACACACAAACCCCATAGTAAGTTGGCCAAATGTCAAATCAGTTTTTAAGACCTCACTCAAGCAACACATACGTGATTTCCACTTTTTTCTTGCAAAGTTCTTAAAGATTGTAGTCAGTCAGATTGCTCATGACACTGATCCGAGAAATATTTTCTTCAACCTTTCTTCACTTAGCAAGCAGCTAAGTAATTTTGTGTTCACTATGACCAGTACTGCTAGATACTTTAAAAGAGATTACCTTATTTAATTATCACAATAATGTTATTGATGGGTTGTACTAATAATAGGCAGTTATTAAGCATATTGTGTGCTAGTTGCTGTGAAACTAGGCATTTTTCATATTATCTTTTTTTGTTGTTCGCAAGAAAACTGAGGTTCTGAAGCTCAAAGTTCTGATTATATACTTGACCAGATTTAAACTCTTATTCTGGGGACTTTTGCCTATAAGATGAGGAACTCCTAAAAGCAAGAGGGAGGGGCTTCCCTGGTGGCGCAGTGGTTGAGAGTCCGCCTGCCGATGCAGGGGACATGGGTTCGTGCCCCGGTCCGGGAAGATCCCACATGCCGCGATCGGCTGGGCCCGGAGCCTGTGCTCCGCAACGGGAGAGGCCACAGCAGTGAGAGGCCCGTGTACCGCAAAAAAAAAAAAAAAAAAAAAAAGCAAGAGGGAGAGGGAAAAGGGGGGGTACATAATCCAGCAATTCAATTCTACCCTCCTTTAAGACAAAATCGGAAATGGTAAAGAGGAGGAGAAAAGAGTGTATTTTTTCACCATTTATTGTGAGGTATCTTCCTCCCCACCTACTCAATCTCATCAACAGATTTATTTTTTAACTCTTATTTAACAGAAGTAGATTTCTGGCTCTTGTTGAGCACTTTGAACAGAGTACTTTCTGCCTCCAGAAAATCACCTCAGACTTTTTGGAAGGCTCTTTGGCCAGTTCCAGATGCAAATGCGAGAGCTTGGCAGAAATGTAGACTGTGGGAATTATGTGCAATAGCATTCTTGAAGAAAGGTTATTTTGAGTGCAGAAGGTGGGAGCTTAAGTTATTGTTTGCCTAGATTCAGAGATAAAAATACTCTCTTGGATATCTCAAATTTCAATTAATATCTTCTAACTTCTACCATCATCCCTAACATGATGATGGGTCTTCCACTTTATGGACTGTGTGCCAATAGAAGGGTAAGTCCAAGGGTCTATAAGTAATGAGTCTATGAGTAATATCCTTTTATTTTTGATTCTACCATGTGTATTGTCCGCTTTTAGGTAATTAAATGGTTCTGTGCCTCTGTGGTAAAGCAATGAATCACCACCATTCCCATCTACATCATCACTGTCATATTTTCATCACTACCATCATCATCACTGCTGTAATCATTATCATCAGCAATAACTACTTCCATAATAAAATGTTGTTCCATTTTAAGTAATGATACATGGTTTTACTTATTACCTCATTTAATACTAATTACTCAACTAGTAGGTCTCACTATATACATGGTAGGTCTCAACTGGTAGGTCTTACTATATTCATACACATGAGGACATTGATGTATAGAGAAGTTAAGCAACTGATCAAAGGTCACATATTTTCTGTCAATAGCTAATTTTTTTAAAAAAAATTTGACACCTTGTATAACTACAAAGACTATGCTGTTTCTGCTGCACTTTCTTCCTTCAAGTCAAGTTAGATAAAAATTTCCCACCTACATTGTTCTTTCAAGTCCTGACTGCCTTTCAGGGAAGATGCTTGAATATATCCTATCAGTAACCCCTCTTGAAGTATGCTATTAATTCTGAGCTAATCCCACCTTGAAAGCACGTTGGATGAAGGGCATTAGAGGGTACAGCTCTTTGAAAATATGTTCTTTACGTCATGATAGCCTTAAGGGCACCCCAAAGGAATTATAATTAGATTGTTTTTCCTTTTATTTAATGCTATTAAACATGTAAATAATGCTGACCTTATAAAGTATTTTGGAAAGTTATTAGAGACCTGCACTTGTTCAAACTATATTCAATAAACACATATTAGTGGAAAGCATGTGCATCTGTTCCTTGCTTGTTGAGTACTAATAAATTCTCATTTACTTCGTAAATATACATTTTAATATGTATGTTTAATATGTACGTTTTAATTTTAAAAATGCATATTATTTGCAGGCTTTGATTTTTGTTGCTAGGCATTGATAAAGATATCTTAAATTTTATTTTGCAAATCAAGCTCACTGATTTTGAAAAAAAATCAATTTTAGCTTAAATTGCAGTTTAGGCTGAAAAAAGAAGCCAATTATGGAGGCAGTTTTTTTGTAAACCTATAAAAACATGAAGTAACTGTTATTTCTAAAGTAAATAATTACTCCAGAAAACTAGTAAGTCTATAATCCTGGGAAAACCACTGAAGGCTGCATAGTAGGGGGGAAATGGCACTAAATCAATAGTCACCCCTGTTCTTCCAAGAGTTTAGTACTTTGTGACTTTGGACAAGTCACCTAATCTGTCTGAGACTCCTGTTTCTCATCCAAATAACAAATGTATGACCCCAGAGTTTTTGAGGTCTCCTTTAACTGAACAATGCAAAGAGTGTGTAGAGTTTAGCACTTATGCATTAAATAAGAATATTTATTTTCTAATGAATTTAGATTGTCTTTAAGAATATGAAAGGAAATAAAATAATCTTTCAAAGAAATAAAACCTTGTTCATATGTCAAATTCTTCATTGACATATTATCCACATAATATAGGTGTCTGTTTCCATACCCTACATAATTAGGAAAACTAAAAAGGTATATAATAATTGCCTAAACAACATTGGCTTTATAGGTATAAAATAGATAAGATCATAAAGGTTGCTTGATTTCCAGACAACTAATGTGGATTTTTTCAATCTTAGACCCCAAAATATAGGTATTATTGTTCACAATTTTTAACTGAAGAAACAGAGGGTCAGGGAGGTTAACTGAACCAAAGACATAACTGGTAAGTGGCAGAGCTGGGATACAAACCCAAGTCTCTGCTCTTATTACTTCCATATCACCATAAAGTTTCCCAAATATAGAGAATAATGACCTCACTGAAAGACAAAGTAAGCACTCAATATAAGAAAGCAAAAAGCTGAATTCACTGTTTATGTAAGTAAGGAAGTCATGCTACTGGGATAGTCTGTTGTAGCAAAGCAATTTGCTAAAATTATATAAGATTTTTGGGAAGTGTTGATTTTGGAATTTTGTTGGTTACAGAGACAAGAGGGCATAGACACCAGTGGTTGAAACATGTTTTGTGTTGATTTCAGAGAAGGGAATGGATTGACATCAGCCTTAGAGGAGTGATCACTGAAGAGAGTCCACAGCCCACCCACTGAGTTTCAAAGTGTCAAGCTGTGTTTACGGAGGCTATTTGTCACTGATCAGTCAGGCTTAAAACGTTTTGATCTTTACAGGCACCATGGCTATAGAACTGCAATAGATTGAGTAAACAGTTTTAAAACCATTTCTAGTGTTTACTTGTTACCATAAGCATCAGCAGTCCCATAACCACCTATCGGTTTGGTGATTCATTGGCAGGATTCATATGACTCAACATAAAGCTATAGTTAAGGTTAAGGTTTGTGCAGTAATGGATATAGTCCAGCAACAGCAGAAAAAAGAAACAGAAAGGTGAAGGCTAGAGAAGTTGAACAAAACCTTTCTTGTCCTTTCTCTATAGGATACATTTTTCTCTACAGCTATGAACTGCAGGGATGTGTATGAGATGTCATTGCCCCAAAAATCCTGCTTGAGACTTGGAGTCCAACTTTCTTAAAGGGAGCTGGTTACATATTTACCACCTGACCAGCCATGGTGCAATCCAAACGAGGTACCATGTGCCCATCATGAATCTTTAGGTCTACTTTAAACATTGAAAACTTGGTTCAACTTTATCCACTGCTTTAAGTGTATAGAATAACATCAATACTCAGTAACTGAGAAAACATTCCAATAGATTGTTTCTCAAAGTCTAACCACGAGTTATCATCACGGCTGCAGAGATAAGCTAGGACCAAGTGAAACAGATTTGCTACATTCATTACATCTTATCACACCATAAGCATAGAAATGACAGCTTTTTACATGTGTGGGGATTTAAAAAAACTTCTCAACCTTTACCCTTCCATATGGATAGGAAGGGTAACTTCCAGATATCTCATGAGTGTGTATATAGGAATAACTTCTTAGGTATTATTTACAAGGTCTTTTGAGTATGGCTCTTAAAGCAGGGAATTTCTTGTAGCACTTGAGTGTTTACTCTGTCATCAGACTGCCTTGGTTTGAATCCTGGCTGCATGCCTTACCAGCTCTTTGATCTTGTTCAAGTTGCTTCTCTCTCTGTGCCTCCATTTCCTCATATGCATTGAGAATAACAATAGTACCTACTTCATCGGGTGTGTGTAAGAATTAAATGAATTTATGCATATATGCTCCTTAGCAAAGAGTCTGGCACATAATAATTGGAAAATAATAACTTTTAATAATAATCATTATTAGTATTATTATTATATTTATGATCTCAGTGGGTTTTCATAGTCAACCCATGATTAGACATGTCATGTGTTATCATCTTAATTTAGAGATGGGAGAAACTGAGATTCAAAAAATACTAAAAAATTATTCTTCATGGGTAGCCATTTTGATAGAATTTAGACTTATGACTTGTTTCTCCTCAACTAAGAAGAGATACTTTAAATCTGAGAATAGAAACAACTACCAGATAACGTTTTGAGTAAAATAAAGGAAGTGAATATCCTGAGGCAAATCTCAAAATTTTGTGGCCATATTTGGATTTGTAACTTACCAGGGCTAACTGTTTGAGGGATGTGTTTTCATCTCAAGAAAACAAGGGTAAGCACCAGGAACTCACATAGCATTACTAGGTATAACGTTCTAATGCAGAGGTTCTTACCTCCGGGGCTCACAGATAGATCTCCTGAGATGTCATATGGGTTTGGTAAAAGGTGCCATAACTTCCTTAGCTTTGTAAATGGTTCTAGAACTTCCCCAAAGACTAAGAACAATTGCTTTTGGATATGAGCTTTATTTTAGTTTGCATAAAAATTTTATCTTTGTGGCAAAGTGTGATGGCCAACTTCATGATTACCAACCCTGTCACATTCTTTGGTGTCAGAGAAAAGAATCAGGGAGTATTACAGTTGGAAGGAGCCACTGACATTACCCTGACCAAAGTTATGATGTAAAAGAAGAAACTAGGACCTTGAAAGTAAAGCAAGGCATTCTGAATGAATATAATGGTTTATTTTTTAAAAATCAAACTAGCTTATCATAGCTTCATTTAAAGTGCATTGACCATATAGGAAATACTTGTGACTTAAATCTGTGTCTAATCATGTAGTAAAGTCTATTCAGGTCATGGGATGGTTGATATTTCAGTTCAGTGAATTCTCTAAAGCTAAATTGTGAGTATGTTACTTTGTACCCTTAAGCTACTGTGCTAGGAATAAAAGTAATATCAGCCTCTTTATATTGATCATTTATGACTTTGAACACTTTTTACTGTATTTGAAAACTGTCATCTTTTTTTCTCCTTAAAACATTTGATTTTTGAAAAGTTTTCTCATTTTAAAAATGTCTAAGGCATTTTCCCCTAGAGATAAAAGTTTCCAAGTATAATGATGGCCAGTATTAAAGAATTTTCAATAAATAATATTGTTATTTAATAAATATTTTCAGGCACATATCATTAGTATAATGTGAAACATAACTCAAAATCTGCATAAATTACATATTTTATCTCTTACTGAGTTCTCAACAAGATCTCAAACATTTGTTCTAGGTCAGGCACATATCATTAGTATAATGTGAAACATAACTCAAAATCTGCATCAATTACATGTTTTATCTCTTACTGAGTTCTCAACAAGATTGCAAACATTTGCTCTAGGTGACTGATACATGATACTTGTAATCCATACCAAGTCTTCCAAAGTAAGTATTATTATTTCTCCTTTACAGATGAGGTAACTATGTTTAAGCAATTTGTCCTAGGATATATAAATTCTAAGTGACAGCTGGAATTTTAACCCAGATGATTACCTACTCTTCCCCAATATCCTACAGCTTTTTTCCTTATGTTATTGCCTACCCGGGAGAAAGGTGATGTTTCTAATTTGTGGAGATTCTGATGCTGGAACTTAAAATTTACAGAGAAGAGATGTATTCTAATTTTCATTATCTTTTTGAGATCAATTTTTCTTTTCAAATGCAGATTAGATAAATTTATTTAAATGATTTAATAATCTTAGTAACAAACCATGATAATATAATACGGAAAGACTTTCAAAAAGTAATTTATGGCACTATCAATCACTTTGGCAAATACTAAAATTTGCATAAAGAAAAATAAAGTGAGAATAGAATTTTTAGACCTTAAAAGTAATTCTTCCTCTTATAAGATAGGGTATATTGGAGAGAGGTATAAAAAACAGATTAACCTAAGAGATGAGGACTAGGCCCTCATTCATAATTGGTTCCATGCTTTGTACTATAGGTAAGTAAGATAAACTCAGCAACCTGGAAACCAAATAAAACAAATATGTGATTATTAGCCTAATAGAATAATTTGTTAAAAACACTGGAATTGATAGTTGGTGAAGATGAAAACCTATAACTGAATATAAATTCATTCTAGGTGGAGGGTATTACATTTTCATTCAATGAATTTTTATTGAAGAACCTACCAAACGTCAGGTGCTATGCCAGACTGAGATACAGCAGTGAGCAAAAGAGAAGGAAACCCTTTCCATGCCCTAATGGAACACACTTCCAGATGGGGAGACCAACAGCTGGATAACCAGTTAAATGTGTTGATAGAAGGGGTGCACTGCCTGCTAAGGGAGGACATAGGAGGACACTGGGCCCATATTGGGCAGGTCAGGGAAGACTTTACAGCAGTAGTAGCATCTAAAATGAAAAAAGAAGGATGAGTGGGTCAACTAAGTGGGAGGGGTTAGAGTGTGTGTGAAGAAAAGTTCCAGGATAAAAAGGAACTTACAGGTAGCAGGAATTGTATGGATAGGCTACCAGGCAAAACAAGTAAACAAACAAACAAACTTGTCATATTGTTATAGTCAGGAGCTGCCAAAAAGTTCAGACTCTGGGTGGTCATAAGACCTTTGTAGCCCTTATGCACCCTTATCTTTGAAGCCACATTATATGCACAGAAACATATTGAGTCATTGAACAATGAACCATGAACTGTACACATCAAGATATCCCCGATTCATATTCCTTTCTCTATTGTAAAACTAAACATGCCAAGTAATATCTCCCCTCCCCTTGGTGATGTGATAGCTCATCAACAGACCAAGTCCCAGGCAACATGGCTTTAGTGCACCAAGATTTCACTCATGTAAGTGTTCAGTTATCATTTACATGACCAATTAACAGTTTATTCATTTTGGTGATAGCCAAAAACAAATAGTGCTTTTAAAAAAAATCTGTCTTGGGGCTTCCCAGGTGGCACAGTGGTTGAGAGTCCGCCTGCCGATGCAGGGGACACGGGTTCGTGCCCCGGTCCGGGAGGATACCATGTGCCGCGGAGCGGCTGGTCCCGTGAGCCATGGCTGCTGAGCCTGCGCATCCGGAGCCTGTGCTCCGCAACGGGTGAGGCCACAACAGTGAGAGGCCCGCGTACCGCAAAAAAAAAAAAAAAATCTGTCTTGAATGTAAGAGGCAAATGATTGATTTGATGCCTCAAATCTTTTTTGTAACATCCTAGATTAGCACTGGAAAAAACTTCATGAAAATGCAGTAACTTGGTAACTAAGGTTTTCAAAAATTGCTATAAACCAAAGCTATATACATCAGAATACATTCATCCTTTATCAAGATCCCCAAGGTAAACATTATGTGAAGTGTGTGCTGATTCTCATTCATACCAAGCTATTCCTTAAGACTTATCTTCCCACTTTATCAACACACCTTCACATTTGAGTTATTGGGACAGGGCATCACTATATATTTAAATCTGCTTTATTATTTTATTATACTTGGGCTTTTTCATAGGACCTTTTTTTGACATATGGAACTTCATTTCATTTTAAAATACTTTTCAAAATCTTGAATAAATGTTTTTCCCTCTGAAACACTAGCAAAGAGAGGAATGCAGGTTCATACTTGCTGCAAGGGCATTCAGTTGATGCAATCATCTGCAATTTTTATATGTCTCTCTAGGAGGAGAAAGAGGAAAGAAATGGAACCAGAGTGTGAGAAATGGCAGATATGTTGACTCCTTGTCACTTAATTTTGGTGCTGAACTTGTACCTGGGAAAGTAAAACACCTCGATGTGGAGACCTTATCTGAATTTCAGTCTCCATTTTGTCCTTGTTTCTTTAAGCTCCACCGTACGGCCTTTATGCCTTTAGCATGACATTTACATATACAGAATACTTGTATTTTACCTGCTCTACTGGAAAATGCATTCTTCGTTAGCAGAGACTGCATCTCCTTCATTCATCCTTGTACAATTTCTGACACAAAGTGGACTAGCAGTATATCCTTTGGGATTGAATGACTGCTACACTGAAATAGATTCCAACTCTCTGTTTAGCCTTCTATGTAGTGTGTTGTTGGGCAGATTGCTTAAATTGTCTGATCCTTAATTTAAATTAAAAAATCCAAAAGGAGGAAAACCTGTTTTGCCGTGTTGTTGTGATCATTAGATATATATATATCATGTTTAGCATTTTACAACTTTGTTTCTTACTCAACGCAAGCATCTAATAAATTTTTGATTGAATAAAGGAAAAAGGCAGGGTATTTACTATCTCTTAAAAGAGGCTTGGGTTTGAGAACTGCTTATATTTCTGAAATGTAACAATAGAAGCATTAACTGATTAATAAATAAAAGTTTTCAGTAGGAAGTTTATTTTCATGTAGGTCAAGACAATGAAGGAAGTCTTCTAAAAGTCACAAGCCCTCAGTTATGACCCAGAGTTTGTCCTTAGATTCTGCCTGGTATGTTCAATATAAAGTCACTACTAAAGGTTATTAAATAGGGTTAGGGAGGCCAGACAGAAAGAAAACAGGAAAGGGTGAGAGTTCTCGTGACAAGTGAAGGACTTGTCATGGCCTTGCCCTAAAGGCAAAAATACTTCACTGTCACTTTTTAGGCCTAGTCCTCTGAGTGTTTTCTAGTTGTCTCTTCAAGGTTAAGAGAGTTAATAAAGAGATATGACAGGGGCTTCCTGGTGGCGCAGTGGTTAAGAATCTGCCTGCCAATGCAGGGGACACGGATTTGAGCCCTGGTCCGGGAAGATCCCATGTGCTGCAGAGCAACTCAGCCCATGTGCCCAACTACTGAGCCTGAGCTCTAGAGCCACAACTACTGAGCCCGTGCTCCGCAACAAGAGAAGCCACCGCAATGAGAAGCCTGCGCACCACAATGAAGCATAGCCCCCACTCGCCGCAACTAGAGAAAAGCCCGCGTGCAGCAACGAAGACCCAATGCAGCCAAAAATAAATAATTAAAAAAAAAAAGAGATACGACAAAGATTTTGAATACCATTATTTGTGTCTTTAAAGTAGAAACTAAAAAGTGAGGTCTAAAGCAGATTAAAGAAGGCTCCAAAGAGAAGGAAGATGCACAAGAAATGGAGTCCAGAGAAACCATGGCATGCTCAGGATTTTAAACCATTTGTCCACAAGCTAAAAACTTTACCTGTTATCATTGTGTCTTGATTGTGTCTTTGGCTTTAGCCTTGATCAGTGCTGCTGTTTCTCAGTGTGAGGGAAGAGGCATGAACTCCCCCAGATATACTAGTTTAACAACAAATTTTCCAGAAAAGATGCCCCCTCAGATTCTCCCAACATACCTTTCAATCAGAGAATAAGTGTGTATAAAAGACAAATGAGCTTTTATTCCTCTGAGCAGATGACTAACAATTGTTGATACTAACTGCTAGCTATGAGTTCCTGAGCATAAGTATTTGCTCAGAAAAACAGAAAGATGCCCACTTCTCAGTTCTCTTATGTCAATGTTAATAGTGTAACAGAGAAGAATAAACCTGACTCCATATTGGCTCTATTCCTTTAACTCTAACCTTTGTGTTCTTTTGCCTGTGCTTAGTCATGCTGGCTCTGCACTTTTGTAAAAGAATGTTGCCTATAGCCTGAAATATACACAATAGCCCATTCTCAAGGCTCTGACCTTTAAAGATATACACTTTCCCATTCATATAGAGATAAAAAGTTGCAGAACAGAAAATAATATTTGTCTCCTTGGAGGTTTACAGGAACATTGTGACCAGACCTACATGGACAGCTGCAAGAACAAAGGATTCCTGCACCAGGAAGTTTGCAATAACCAGCCACCTACCCTCTCCTTTTAAAAGAAGCCTGAATTCTAACTCGGGTAAGATGGTTCTCTGGGACACAGTGCATCATCTTCTCTGTCTGCTGGTTTTCTGAATAAAGTCGTCATTTCTTGCCCCAACACCATGTCTCTCGATTTATTGGCCCGTTGTGCATCAAGCACTATGAGCTTGGACTGAGTAACAATAGAAGTTAATGACCTAAGTTTCTTATACTAACGGACTGTGGTAATACCTGCAGGTAGGATGACTATTCTGTGTGTGTGTACATGTGCGTGTGTCTGTGTGTGTGTTGACCCTCCAAGCTAAAATCAATCTGCCAGATCAGAATCAAAGTGATTCAATATAATGTTGGGTGTACAGGTTTAATGCTATTTTTATCAAAATCCCAGAAAGACTTTGTAGATCTAAACAATGTTGTTCTAAAATTAATACAGAAAAGCTAGTGAGATACAATAGCTAAACAATTTTTAAAAAGGAGACTAAGGTGGGGGAATAAGTCCACCTGATTTCTGGACTTACATTTTATAGCTACAGTGATCAAGACTGTGTGATATTGGCAGAGAAAAAAATATATCAATCAATAGAACAGAATAGAGAGCCCAGAAATAAACTCACAAAATATGCCCAACTGATTTTTGACAATGGTTAAAAAAAAAAAAAAAACAATTCAAGGGAGGAATTGTAATCTTTCCAACAAAAGGTGCTGGAACAATTGGACATCCAGAAGCAGAAAATTAAACCTCAACCTAAGTCTCAAACCCCATACAAAAATTGATTCAAAATGCAATATTGCCCTAAAAGTAAAACATAAAATTATGAAACAAAAAATTGGAAAAATATCTTCAGTTTCTAGGTCTAGGTAAAAAACTTTTAGCCAATAGCTAGATCCATAAAGGAAATATTTATAGATTGGAATTTATCAAAATTAAAAATGTTTTCTCTGAAGAAGATTGTTAAGAACTAAGAAAAAGATTAGAAGACTGGGTGAAAACTATTTGCAAATTACATATTAAAGACTCATACCTAGACTATATAAAGGACACTCAAAACTCAACTATAAAATAATAAAAAATCAAATTAGAAAATGGGTAAAATACATGAATAGACATTTTACTCAAGAGGACATACACTTGGAAAATAAACACTTAAAAACATATTAAACATCATTAGCCATTAGGGAAATGCAAATTTAAACCAAAATTAACTATTACTATGCTCCTATCACAATGATTAAAGTAAAATCTAGTGACGGTACTAAATGCTGATTAGGATGAGTAAAACTGGGTCACTTGTTTTCCTGGTAGAAATGTAAATGGTACAGCTACTCTAGAAAACAGCTTGCTGTGTCTTAAGTATCTAAACATGTAACTACCATATGATTCAGCAATTGTACACTTGGGCATTTATTCCAGAGAAATGAAAATTTATGTTCACTCTAGATCATATACAAGGATATTCATAGTAGCTTTATTTGTAATAGCCCCCAAACTGGAAACAACCCAGAAAACCTTCAATGGGTAAATGGTTAAACAAACTTTGTGTACCTATACCATGGAAAAGTACTCAGTAATACACAGGAAAAAACTGTAATACACACAACCGGTTGGATGAATCTCCAGAGATCTATGCTGAGAGAATACAGCCAGTTCCCAAAGGTTACATACTGTAAGATTCCATTTATATAACATTCTTGAAATGACAAAATTATAGAAATGGAAAAAGGACGATTGCTTGCCAAGGGTAAGAAGAGACTGAGTGTTCGAGAGAAGTAGATACGGTATAAAAAGGCAATCTGAGGAAGTCTTCTGTGGTGAATATGTCCAGTATATTTTCTGTACCAATGTTAATATCCTGTTTATCATATTGTGAGATGGTTTTGCAAGAAATTAGCATAGAGGGAACCCAGGTAAATGATATACAAGATCACACCATATTATTTCTTAAAACTACATGCATATATACAATTATTTTAAAATTTAATTTATTAAAAATAAAATTTTGGAGAGGCAGATTTGTCTTAATTTTCTACCCAAATTTATGTGAAAAATGAATGACAGCCTAATATATAATTGTGATCTCTTACTGGTGGTGCTTACAAAAAGGATGGGTGATCAACTCTTAATGATAAGATGGAAGGGAGCCATGAAATGGGTAAAATGTTACACAAGGGAAATTTTGGCCTTTACAATGACTTAGGCCTTACAATGGCTTCTACGTCAAGGGGAGGAATTATGCAATAGGAAATATTAGACTGTGAAGATGTCTTGAAATAGCTGTGTTGAAGAAGGATACAAGAAAAAAAAGACAGATTATATCCTAATACAGACTAACAAACTTCACATCCCTTTTCATAGTTGTGAAAAATTTCATAGTTTCATAGCCTCATGACCACAGTTGCGAAATAAGGGGCAAGGTTTCATTCCTCAGTCTTCTTGTATATTCTCCCTGTCGTTTAGTGTCAAATCCCAATAGCACAGTTCTATTTCTTATAAGTCATTTGGATCATTTTACAGTTTGGTTTCCCACAGCCATATGAAACAATTGAAACCAAAACCAAAACAAAACAACATTAAAATATTTTAAAGTTCAAGTTTCTTAAGTTCTATGGCTATATTCCAAAACTTCATAAGTAAAGTGAAAAATAGAAACATCAATTAATATCAAATCTATATTGCATATGTCTTTATAAACTGAACACCTGGATAACAAGGTTAAGGATACTTTCATGCCTTTGTAATCCAGGGATGCAAGTGGGGATACTATAACATAGATATTCTATAAGATTAATTACTTTAGACCTCACGAGTTCAGCAAAATAAATGGGAAAAGTTTGAAGAACATAGTGAAAGTAAATTTAAGAGCATAGAAACTTAAGCATAGAAATTTAAGGTAGAAACTTCAAGGGGAACTAGGCTGTGGTGAGAAAAATCATTATCATTATTTCATCCATCTTGGTGGTGACAAAAATAATCTAGGAATCTTATAACTTAAATTGTGATTTTACTGGCCCTCACTAACTATATTCATTTAAAATAGTTTATTTATATTCCTGTTAGATTGAATCCTAGCAACTTTATGGATGTACTGTTCATAGAAGCAATCCAGCGTAGGCCCTGAGACTTGCTCTTGCTGACCACACCAAGAACGCAGGGTCCTCACCACTTTTTACCCAAGTCATTTCTCAGGATTGTATTTGCAGCAAGCAACCTTGAGGAATGAGACGACATCTTCTCTGATACAAACAGCAGACTTTCTAAACACTTACTACAAAGGTGATGAGTCTCTCAATTTGTGTTTACCAGGTTTGGTATACCTGTACCATGAACAGTACTCAGCAATAAAACAGAATGAACTATGATACAAGCAACCCACTGCACGTGCACTATCTGCTTTGCATCACTCCCATAGGACTTAAGGATCAATGGGAATCAATGCAAATTTTATGCTTGTACTTGTTGCTGTGCTACACATAGTAAAGGCGTTGGTCTCTAACCCAGGAATCTATGTCATATGCCAGCATCCATAAAACTGTGATAAACTAGTTTATTACCTTGTAAGTAAGGTAAAATGGAATTCCAGACCCTGAGATATATTTTTTCTGAGAGTTGTGAGACTATGTGATTCCCTAATGTAAATGATACATAGTACTGAAAATGTATCCCTTTGTTTGAGACTCAATTTTAAACATTTAAGAATAAGGAGCAAGTATTCTGTAATAGTCCTTCACTTGAATCATTTAATGGAATTTACAGAGCACTCATATATTACAGAATAAACATCTGCATTCAATTTTAAAGAAGAATCATTTGATTATTTTAATCCTATGCTTAAAATTAAAATAATATGACAAAATGTGGGTTGGGCATTACGAAGCATATTTAATAAGATGGATGGTTTATAAATTTGTTAAATTCTCTTTCTCCAGCCATAATAAGTATTTTAAAGGTTTTAAAAATTTATTTATACCATAATGACTTAGCATTATTGACAGTCTCAGTAAATGGTCTAATAATGATAACACATACAGGAGGAATTTGTACAACATTAAACATAAGTACAATAGGACAACATCTATTTGCAAAGTCACTAAAATGTAAGCGTTTCATGGGTGACAATTGTTTTATTGGTATCATATAACGATTTGTAGGATATTCATTCAACAGGGAACCGATAAAGTAAACCCCTTTGATCCTACCAATGTATTTCAAATTTACCTACTTTATTCCATCTCTTTCCCTTTATACCTTCATCCAGCTACTATTATCTCTCCCCTGGACTATTTTAACTGCTTCCTGAGTGTTCTACCTTCATCCTCTTTTCCCTGAAAGTTATTAACTTCTTGCTCTGGTCCCTGTCTTCTTCTCCCTCCTTCCTTACTATGCTCCAGCCACACTGTCCTACTTTCAGTCTCTTGTTCATACCAATGTCATACTTTACATTGGAATTCTTTACCCCTGTTTTTCAGATGATAGGCTCCTTGTCCGTCCCAGCTCTGCACAATACTCATTTTACAGAGAGGACTTCCCTGACTCACTGATTACAATCATCTCCCTCCTTCTTATTACGTTACACTACCTTATTCTCCACACAAAACTTATTGCTTTATTGTATTTTCCTTATTTCCAAGTATGTATATACTTATTTATTTATAATCCACTTCTCAGGTATGATCCTTGGCATCAGATTCAAATTTCTTTTGTTCATGACTTACTTCTCATCTTCTAGAAAAGTGTCAGTCACATAGTAAATGCTTCATAAATATTGAATGAATGAATGAATGAAAAGGTAAAGCCTATCAGTATTAGCTCTGGTATCAGAAAGATCAGAATTAAATCCCCAACTCTCCATTTTACAAGCTATATGATATTCGGCTAGTTGCTCACCCTTACTAAACTGCAGTTTTGTCACTAGAAGAGTAGAGAGAATAACAATTCCTATCTTATAGGGGTCTATGAAAAAAATACAGTAAATATAAACTGCTGAACCCACTGCCTTGAAGAGAAAAATTTCTCAACAAATCGCAACAGTGATTTGACTACTAGTACCCATGTCCTAGATAGTTCCTTTTTATTATGTATGGCTCTTGGAGTTTCTGAGCTAGCTTCACACATGAAAGGAACTGTTGGCCAGTCAAACCTTAGGATTATATGAGGAAATGCTCTTCCCCATATCATGGGAAATAGGCAACATCCTACTCCAAAACGGATTCAGAGAGATATTTTTAAAAAGTTAAAATAGTAAAACACTTCCCTTAGAATCCTTCCAGTCTATTTCCATCATTATGGCTATGTAAATAACTAATATCATGGGGAGAAGGAGTTTCTGATCCTAAATTATCCAGAGACCCTGCCTCATCCTGAGATATTGAAAGACTCCTATTTCCACCAAAGCATTTTGCTTTGCAAACGACAGTACTTAAAGCTATCAGTAGGACTACTTGAGATGTGAGAATTCATCAGGACAATCTAAAACAATTTTTCAGGGCATTAAAAAGAACAGAAGAAAAAAAGTGTTATTCAAACGTTTATTCATTCACAGCTATTCATTCTTAGAGGGCTTAGAAGAAAAGGGGACATTGGAAGATTTGAAAGTTTTCTAAGTTATTACACCTCCCTCTAATTAATGTGTCTTTTCATTACTGTTAATGTTATTCTATAGCACCTAATATTAAAATTATTATTAAGTGAAGTGGTGACATGTTGAAAATGAGATAAGTTTGGGAGACACTGGAGACACTGGATAGATAACCAAAAGAGATATTTTAGAAGGTGGGAGTGATTTCCAGATGATTTTGGAATAATGTTGATAGCTACATCTCCTGCTCAAATGGACACAAAAAAGTTAAAAACTCAATCTTTAGTGTCAACATAGAGCTAGTAAATTAACTCAGCCATGAAACCTACCTATCAGTTATGAATCAATAAATTCCCAATAGTGTTTAAGCTAGTTTGAAATTTATTTTTCTTTACTACTTAAAACATCAAAACTGATGTTCTAAAGTAGGAGCTTGTCAGGTGGAGAAGAGAGAATAGCATGCATTGAAAAAAGAAGGTATAAGAGGGGCTGGATTGTCTTGGAAATGGTGATAAGTATTGAGTCCACTGGGGAAGAGGTGAGGGGGATGGAATGCTGGAATATGGAGTCTGAAAAGCGGCCTGCATCAAGATTATTGATTAAAATCTTTGAATCAGTCCTTTACATGAGCAACTCAGGAATTGTTTTTGTCAGAAGGAAAAGGTAAGTTGGGCTATAAAACAACAGTGTAGATAAAAGTCTAGTATAAGAAACTCTATTGAAAGTTTTGTAACAAAACTACCACTACTTTATGTCAAGTCTTCATTATTTATTTATCTAGGTAATTTATCATCACTCAGAAAATTATAAATGCTCATTCTCTCCAACATACAGCTTCTTTCTCTCAATCTCTCCCCACCAACCCTTACCGTTGTCAGACAGATTTATAATAAAAAAAAAATAAACACGTCTTTGATTATGTTACTCTTTTGATCAAATCTCTTTCAGTGACTTCTCAATTCTTTCTAAATAAATTTCAGAAAAATTTAAGTGATAGTCTTTTCTGGGCTCAGTATCTACATCCATGCTTCCATTCACATTCTAGAGTATCTCTCCAAAATTTTCTGCTTCTTTGATTTCACAATTTTCTTCCTGGAATGTACTTCTCTGTTCTCTTTACTCATCTCTACCTGTGAAAGTGATACCCAACTTCAGGGCCAGTTTCAAATGCCACATCTATTATTTCCTAATTGCTCTTCCTCAGCTGGATTCCATGTTTTCCTCCTTTGTTCTGTCCTAGACTTATTGGTAAATTTTTAACAGCATTTAATTTTACTTTATGTATTCACTTGTCTTTGTCTCCTAAATTATGAACTGACATAATTAAAATGTACCCTGACAGGGTCCATGCCTTAATCATTCTAAGGAACATATTTAATTATTTATTTTAAAAGCTCAATACATATTTGATGACTGACTGACTAAATAAATGAATATGTGACTCTCATCTAGCTGTACATTCTAGATATTTAAAAATCTAGGGTAAGGTCTTCTCAGGTGGCGCACTGCTTGAGAGTCTGCCTGCCGATGCAGGGGACACGGGTTCGTGCCCCGGTCCGGGAAGATCCCACATGCCGTGGAGCGGCTGGGCCCGTGAGCCATGGCCACTGAGCCTGCGCGTCCAGAGCCTGTGCTCCGCAACGGGAGAGGCCACAATAGTGAGAGGCCCGTGTACCGTAAAAAAAAAAAAAAATCTAGAGGAATAGTTCATGACCTGCTTTTAGAATTGTATAGTAACTGGGAAGTTCTCAAAAGGGGAGAAATAGACATCCTGCCACGTGAGCTGATGCTCTGCATCCTTTTCAGCACATTATTTTCATATGTAAGGTGATTGATTTACACTTTCTTCTTGACTGGGCAGAGTCAAAGTAGCCTGAAAAAAGATGTACTGCAGCCTAATATACAAGTAGGAGAGAAGGGGCTACATTAATGAGTTTGGACAATATGTAAGAACTGGTATTAAAACACATAGACTGGCGGGCGTGACGTCCGCGCGCAGGTTTCGTTGCGTTGCAGCTGTTTGCTGGTGTAGTCTTTGTCTGCGCCATGAAGCCTGGTCTGATCCGGCGTTTAGCCCAGTGCCTGGGTATCGCCAAACCGGAGGCGCTGAGAGTACTTGGGACTGTCCCATGTGAAGTGTATTGGCCTGTCTGCACGAACCACAGAAACCAGCAGTACAGTCATGTGCCTGGACCTTGCAGTTTCCTGTGTGAAGTGCCCCTTGGACAGGGATTCTAAAGCTAAAGGTGGACAAAAATAAAATGGCAGCCACATCCAGTGTAAAAAAAGCCGTGTTTGATCGACTCTGTAAACAGAGAAGATTGGGCAGCAGATGGACAAAATAGAGAATGTAGTAGAGATCCCACATAAACCGCAAAAAGATGAAGCTCTGACACAGCATTATGAACAGTGGAAAAGGAAAATTTTGGAAAATGCTGCCAAAGCACAAAAGGCTACAACAGAGTGATTTCAGCTTCCGACTACCTTGTACTGCAAACCAGCAGTGCATCCGCCACCTCAAGGAAGATGTGAGGGCTTTGGAAATTGGTTTGAACTTTTATAACAAGGATCCTATCCTTAATAGCAAAGAAACCAGCATTGGGGCTGAGCAGGCTGGCTCTGACAAGGGCAGCAAATTCATTAGATTAGCCACAGTGCCTGGTTGGCTCAGCCTTGGCTCCCCACAGGTCTGCACTCTCCTACAAAATGTAATTGAAGCTATTTTGCTTTGTTGTTTTGTTTTAAGCAAAAGACAGTCTCCTGTCCTATCCAGAATATGAAATTCAAGCTGAATGGAGTCTAAAGATTTTACTTAAGTTTTTGTGTTAATCTCTTGGTTTGACTAAATCAATATATAGTACAACCTAAGTTAATAAATATTATTTTTATATGCAAAAAAACCCACATAAATTTCTTAATAAAAAGAAATATCTCATCAATAATCAGGAAATGAAGAGTCAAAATATATGTCCTTTAAATTCAAATGTTGTGCTTGATTATACTGAAGTACAATGAAAGATATTGAAGCAAACATTCATTCAAAAGACATTTAACAAATCTCTATATTTTCCCAACGTGTTCCTGGTACAAAGGATGCAGGAATGAATATGGGATTTGCCTTTTCTTTGAAAATCTCACAGACTATTTGGGATGATACATGTAAACCCAGGTAATTTCAAATGTGAAAACTTGATACATTAAAAAATTAATGTATGCATCCAGGACACACAAGAAAACCACAGCAGTTAATCTTGAGAGATGAAGATAGTGACTGAATATAAAAACTACACGATTTCTTAGTGATTGCTCATTTTGGATGAAAGTTAGGATTACCATATATAAAGTCAGACATGTGTCACTTTTTAAAACCTGCATAAACCAAACATACGTGTATAAGGGTATTATGTACTTCCGACTATTCAGTTCCTTAATTCAAATATTAAAATTTTAAGGATTTAAAAAGTGAGTAGGAACCCAGAGAAACTATAAGAAATACTAATGGGACATTAGAGAATGTATTAGACTCTATGAAAACCAAGTGAAATTCTCTGAAAGCTAAGACAAAGAAAATGAAGTAGAAAACAAACTAGAAGAGCAAAACTTTATAGATATATATATTCATCAAAAAATGGCAATGAAAGTGCAAGACACCAATATAGGAAAACTGAGTTACAGCTATAAGCACAGCAAAGGATTTGAATGTGTTTCTTACACAGTGAGTACCTCTCATTTTATCTGGTCAAATATATTCTTTATATTTAACAGGTGATGTTTTCCTATAATTAGTTTTTTCACTGACCATTAACAAGTCAAACAAATTTAGACTCTGTTTCAAGGGTATCATGTTGCTCAGATATAATGTAGATTGCAATAAGAGTTTGAATATTAAATATTTGTTGACAATTTATTAATAACAACCAGGGTAATTTAGAATATCACATTACTTTTAGAATAAATAGAAAGAGTGCCTTAATTCAATGAAATACACTTATAATTAATTAATAATGTAGATGATTAATTTTAAATTAATATATTGTTATTCAGAGATAAACTCATTTATAGATGGTTAATAGATAATATGATAAGTGTGCATAGGATAGTAAATTGAGTGATGTTTCTGAAATTAGTTATGTCCTTTTAGAGCTGCATGGAATGAAAAATAAACTGGTCTTGATTTCTGTGCCATTATTTTAGAAAATATGGAAATCTGGAGTATAAAATATCTTTTTTTCCAGCTAAAATGAGTATAAATTGTCCTTTAATTCCTATTTAAATTTAAATGAATGACTTTAATTTTTGATTCACTGCTTCATAATATAGGATTCACAATGACTGACTAGTTATATTGTTCCTCTCAGACATATAAGCCTGTCTAATTTTATGATTCAGATTATTACATTCATCAACATGGGGTAGGTTTATTCCATACTTTAATGACTCTAAATTCTTAAAATAAGTTTATTTCTTAGTAGGGCTATGTAAACACAAAAAGGGTCACCAACGAGGTTCTGCTAATCTGTCACTCAGACTTCATTTTAAAACATGCTTCCAAAATCATATTAGCGGTAGGAAGAAAGCTGGTAAGTCTTGTTCTGGCTCTTAAGGCTACTGTCCAAAATTGACACTACTGCTAAACTTTCACTTGGGGGGAAAAAACATCACATGACTATATCTAACTTGAAAGAGGGCAGGG
Source organism: Aethalodelphis obliquidens (assembly GCF_003676395.1). Lineage (NCBI taxonomy): Eukaryota > Metazoa > Chordata > Mammalia > Artiodactyla > Delphinidae > Aethalodelphis > Aethalodelphis obliquidens. Next base: position 2,852,628 of record NW_020837955.1, read on the forward strand.
GAGAACAATTCTACCAAATACTAAAATATATTTATGAGTTATTTGTCAAACTTCAGTGAGATATAGTTGAAATATAATATTGTAAGTTTAAGTGTAAAAAGTGTTGATACACATTCATTGCAAAATTATTACCACCATATATTAGCTAAAACCTACCTCACATCACATAATTACCATTTCTTTTTTATGGTGAGAACATTTAAGATCTACTCTCTTGGAGATCTTCAAGATGGCGGAGGGGTAAGACATGGAGATCACCTTCCTCCCCACAGATACATCAGAAATACATCTACATGTGGAACAACTCTTACAGAAATTGGTATTCATATAAGGAAAACTGAGATGCAGCTGGAAATTCACACACCTACCTAGTCATAGTTTTTGATCTGAGGCTTAACAACAAAATTTCTTCAAGTGATTGTGTGAAACATCAAGTGCGTGCAAAATGTGAGAAATACAAAATAGGACTGGACAGTTTCTGAAAATACTCAGAAAGCGTTTTCTTAAAATGTACAGAGCCACCGTGTGAGATTGCCTCAATGAAATTGCAACATCACTATTGATACAATTTTAAAGTCCAGGATTTAAAGAGAGGATCACTGTATTTTGATCTTTAACTTGGTCACCTACATTAAAGTGGAAAGAAAGCCCAAGAACTTGGTGGCAACATCATCATAGTCAAGCAACCTAGAGAGATTGTGCTGGCCAAATTTACTCTGTGCTTCCACTAACCTCAGCTGAAAGTGGGCATCTATTTAGTATTGTAAGTATTCAGCATAGCCTCTGCAGAAGGAATTAGTGAGTGAAAATGCTGAAATATTTTCTTTTACTTTAATACCAAACTTTTAAAATGTCACCTCAGTACTTTAAAAATTATAAAATTGTACTAGTGCTCCATGTACTTGAATACATTTTAGACTTATTCCTGCATCTCAAATGTTCATTCGATGCTGATGATATTTTGCTTCAGTCTTGGCTTTGGCTGAATAGAGATTTTAACCCTTATCCATCCAGTGTTTGGACAATGTGGTTTCATTGCACTTAAAAACATTTCTTTGCTGAAGGATTAGAGCAATTTTAGAAAGGAATTACAATGTAGGAAGTTAAAGGTTAAGGTTTTTGCTAACACGGCCTTTCTTTGATCTCAGAGATCGAGTTCTCAGGAGAATTTTCCTTTGTCCTAATCTGACATTTCTGTCTTCCATTTGCAGAATACCTCTTTGAGGCCCTTGGTCTGAAACCCCAATCCCTTCTCTATAATTAGAAATCCCCTCTCTGGAAGATCCTTGTAGGATCTGTGCAATGGCCCCAGTTTGGGCTATACAAAATCAAGAAACATCCAACACTTATGATGTCTGATCCTGAGCTTCACAGTTATTGGGGTGAGGTGAGAGTGGAAATGGGGTAAGAAAAATGAATTCCTGTGCCTATCCCACAGCCAGAGAAATACATTTCTTTTTATTCAAGTATTCCTTCCAATACTCCCACCAGTGAGAGCTATAGGCCTACTAATTCTTTACTATTGATGTATTAAAATAATAGCTGATTTAAATAGTAACTTTTCTGGCAAGGACAAACATCAGTTTTTAAGAGACAGTGAAACATTAGCTCATAATGACCAAATTTACTCCCTTAATAAGATACCTTCTTTGTCTTTGAAACCATTGTGTCCTCACTGAAAGTTTATTTCCTATTCTTCCCATGGCTCAGAAGTATCATCAAGGAGGTAGATAAGGCTTTAATATCACTTTTATTGGGTCCTAGGGATGTACTCTATTGTATTCTGTTCTTTTGTGCCAGAGCCTTCCTTAGAAAGAAAGGAAGGGAATGATGGTGATTATCAAAATGCTCTACCATTGATCTACGGATACATGGTTAAACACTTGCCCAGTCATTATTAGATCTCATAGTATACAGGCATGCAGGGAAAAAAAACAAGTTGGGAAAAAGAAAAAATGAAAATTCATACATCTCTTGGTATTTCAGAAAATTTTATCCTATCAGGATTCCCATAGGTAAATCATTTGTAGGTTTCCTCACAGAGCAGGGAGGAAAAAATTATAATGCTATTTTTCAATTGGACCTTTATTGCCAGCTTTTAAAAAATTGGATGAGATCCCCTATGTCCAATTTTTCATGGTGCTTCACCAAAACAAAGCCTTTCATAAAAAATATGAGACCAGTTCAAATCTTGCTCTCCCGCTATTAACATCTCAGCCTGAGGATCCTCTTGAATTCCTTTGCCAAGAGTAGCTACCTCTCCTGAGTCCCCAGCACCCTCTACTCCCTCAAATTCTCCAGCTCCCTACCTGGTGCCCCCTCCTCCTCCCAACAGGGTGGACCCCTCCCTGGACTCCCACCTCCATTTCTCACTATGCCTCCCTACAAAGACTAGTCCAATGCACACCAGTAGCGGCATTTAGTACCAGCCTTCTGGAATCAATAAGCTATTCTCCCTTCAGGATGTCCCCAATGGAGAGGGTGGACCTTCTCTTCCTCAGATCTATATAACTGGAAGGATCGATGCAAGGGTTTGAGGGAAGACCCCACCCCAAGGGAGTCCTTAATTTAGTTCAGGGAATATTCAACACTCATTTCCCCACTTGGGTGGATATCCAAACCCTCCTAAACATCTTACTCTCTGGGGAAGAAAAGGCACTGATTATAACTAATGCAAGGGAGGAAGCAAATAAGACCAATCAAAATAATCAGGGAAGGTTGTATTATCAGCCTGGAGTCCAGGCCATTCCCGAAATGGTCCCTGAGTGGGACCACTGAGAGGAAAACAGTTATCAGCAGCACCTCACACACTTCAGGGATTTGATTCTTAAGGACATTCAACGAGCTGGGAAGAAATCCATGAACTGTAGTAGGGTTCAGGATGTCATCCAGAGACCAAAGGAAAATCCCTGGGCCTTCCTTGAGTGCCTAAGGAGGGTCTCCAGGTATACACGAACGTGAACCTGGAGTCAGGGGGAGGGCAGGCCAGTCTTAAGTCCCATTTCACTTCCCAGAGCACCCCAGACAAAATTACAGAAGTCGGAGATAGGGCCCACCACGCCCACTTCCCAGCTGGTGTAGTAAACATTTCGGGTGTTCAACAACCAGTATCTGGAGGCTGATGCAAAGGAAGATAGATGAGCAGAAGGAACTGCCAGTATTCTGGCTTTAGTGATTCGGGGGCAATTGACCTCCCAGGGACAACTTCCGTGCCCGAGGTATCCTGTAACATTGATGAGCTGCCTGGGGTTTCAAAGACCACACGCACAGCGGAGAGAAGGGATTAAAGCTAATCAGTGTACATACCGCATGAACGAAGGCCATTGGAAGGGGGAATATCCCAAGTCTCAAAAAGAGACTAAGTGGAATGTCGTGTCCTGGCCCATCCTCGTTGGTTGCACACATGAAAGAAGAGGGCTGAAGGGGCCTGGGGCTCCTAGGAGTACCCTGGAAATTACCCCCAGGAGCCTAGGCTCACCCTGACCATAGGAGGTAAAAAGATTTACTTTTTATGGACATAGGGGCCACCTATTGGGTCTCGAATACCCGACAAAGCAGAATGACCAAGGTTAAATGTAAGATAGTGGGAGTGGAAGGAAAAAAACCACAGAAGTGCAATTTTATAGAGCATTTGAGTGCAATTTGGAAGGGAAAATGTTATCTCACTCTTTCTTTTATGTCCCAGAATGCCCAATTCCTCTAATAAAAGGAGACTTACTATATAAATTGGGATCTACAATTTATCTCAGGGACAAAAACCTTACCGTCAAAATACCTAAGACTCCCTTCTGTTCTGTAGCCCTAGTGCTACCACTCTACTGAGAATAATGGCCTGATTAACCTTGAGGGGATTGAATCCCTCAATATGGGCAAGTGACACCATGGGCAGAGCCATGAGGTCCCCACCAGTCAAGCTGTAACCTGGCTACAATTACCCAAATAAAAAGCAGTACCCTGTGGACTAAGAATGCTGTCTGTCATATCAATAACCAAAGGATGTTGCAGCCATCAGAGATTGCAGCCACACCCAACAGTGAGTCCTAAGGGAACTCAGGATGGAAACGAGAAATGCCAGCCATCTATCAGTCATCAGACTGCAGCCACCCACCATGGTGCAGCTTGAGGAAACTCAGGATGAGAAAACACAGGATACTGGCCCCAGATAGCTGAGGTGCATATCAAAGGAATACTTACAGTGAGCCCAGACTCTTGTATCTTCCCATACATAGAAAGGCACTAGATTCCTTAACTTGAGATATCTGATTTCTTTAATTAACAATAATCTTTTGACTTTCTGACTACCTGCCCTTCATTGCAAAAACTCCTCTATATCCTGGCTCCCCCACTTGCCTCCTCAGAGCAGTTTTCTCAGTGCTATCTGAGAGGCTGGCTCCTGGGCTTGAAGTCCTAAGAATGTCTGCTGAATAAAACGTAACTCTCAACTTTTTTAGGGTGTGCATTTTTTTTGCAGTCGACAACCCTTTAAGCAAGGAAGCTCTAGCAGGCATTGAGCTGATAATAGAAAGCTTACTCAAAGAAGGGCTTCTTCTTCTTTTTTTTTTTTTTTTTTTTTTGCAGTACGTGGGCCTCTCACTGTTGTGGCCTCTCCCATCGCAGAGCACAGGCTCCGGATGCGCAGGCTCAGCGGCCATGGCTCACGGGCCCAGCCACTCCGCGGCATGTGGGATCTTCCCGGACCGGGGCACGAACCCGCGTCCCCTGCATCGGCAGGCGAACTCAACCACTGCGCCACCAGGGAAGCCCAAACAAGGGCTTCTTAGACCCTGTCAGTCCGCTTGCAACTCTCCTATTTTTCCCCTAAAAAAAAAAAAAAAAAAAAGGAAATACCAGCTAGTTTAGCTTTCCGGAGCTGTAAATAAAACTCCTGAGTGAGGAGATTCACCCAGTGGTGCCCAACACTTACACCTTGCTTTCTACCCTAAACCCTGGGAGGATCTGGTATTCAGTGTTAGATTTAAAAGATACCTTCTTTTATGCACTCTTAGTCCTGGAATCTCAATACGTTTTTGCATTTGAATGGCAGGATCCAGATAGCAGGAGAAAACAACAGTTGTGCTGGACAGTTCTGCCCCAGGGATTTAAAAACTCCCCCACCCTTTCTGGAAAGGTTTTAGCTAAGGATCTTGGTGACCTTGAGTTAGAACAAGAAACTATATTTCAGTATGAGGAAGACATTCTAATCGCCAGCCCCACCAAAGAGCTTTCCAACCATAATATAATTAATACCTTAAATCATCTGGCTGAGAGAGAGGATATAAAGTTTCAAACAAAAAGCCCAGATCTCCCTCCAGCAGATAGAATACTTAGGATTTAAAATAGAAAAGGGGCACAGGGCACTGTCTAAGGAGAGGAAAAAATTGCCAGATGGCATCCCCTAGTATGAGAAAATGGCTCCAAGGTTTCCTGGGGATGGTCGGGTCTGCCATATATAGATCCCCAACTTTGTCTTAATTGCTAAGCCCGTGTATAAGCGATTAAAAGAGAAGGAACTTGACCCTTTTAAGTGGACCCTTGATTGTAACCAGGAGTTCCTGGAACTGAAAAACCATCTCATGAGAGTCCCTGCATTAGCTTTACCCGACTTGAGCTGCCCCTACCATCAATATGTATATGAGACAGGAGGAACTGCCCTGGGGGTGCTTCCACAAAAATTGGGACCTCTAACTCAGGTTGTAGCTTACTTTTCTAATCAGTGGACCAAACTGGTAGAGGATGGTCCCCCCACTTGTGGGCTGTAGCTGCTACTTCTCAGTTCCTCAAAGAGGCTAACAAATTAACCTTTGGACAGCCTCTGACAATCTGGACCCCCCACTGCATCCGAGCAGGACCCTGTGGGACTCCTGCATGGAAGCCTTTGAAACAGTTGCTATTCAGGTAAGAGAGGGGATGCAGAGACGAGGGAGGAGCAGCCAAGAAACCATAGTGCAGCCTTGGGGCAGGGTTCTGGTTCCACCTCAAGGGATACACATAACAATATCTTTAAGCTCTTCTGAAGAAATAAAAACCCCACCAAATGGAAGATGTTCCAGAGAGAAGGTCACAGTTTGATAACCTCAAAGCTCATCAGGAGACTATCTAAGACCAGATTAAGGGAATGCAGGCCTTGCACACACCCTGATCCTTATCAGCAACTCTGTCCTTGAACCATTGCTATAAAACTCCTCGTCAAATCCTCCCAGGATGGGACACACAGTTTTTCCAGGGCACGAGCCTACTGTGTCCCCCTTTGCCTGGCAAAGCAATAAAGCTATTCTTTTCTACTTCACCCCAAACTCTGTCTCCGAGATTCAATTTGGCACCAGTGCACAGAGTTTTCGGCATCACCACCACCTCCAACCCCTCATAAAGGAAAGGGGGGAAGATTAGTTACTTCCTGGTCGAATCCCCCAAGTCCAAGCCATGCTTCTAGACAACACATCTGTGATTCTGAGGCCCTGTAATGTCCTTAACCCTGCCTACTTGCTACCTCAAGACAGGTCCAAAATTAATTCATAATTGTGAGGAAGTTATGGAACAAGTGTACTCCAGCAGGCCTGACTTAAAGATCTGCCCTATAGAGAATGAAGAATTGGAATGGTTCATTGATAGGAGCAGTTTTGTGAAAGAGGGAAAAGGAAAGGCAGTTTATGCCAGAGGTTTCCATCACAGAGTGCCAAATTAATTGCCTTAATCAGAGCATTAGAACTAGGGAAAAGAAAAGTTGTCAATATCTACACTGACTCTATATGCCTATTCAATCCTACATGCCCATGGGGCTATCTGGAAGAAGAGAGGAATGCTGACCTCAGGTAATAAACAGATTAAGAATGGGGAGGAAATTATGTTACTGCTGGAGGCTATACTCCAAAGGAGGTGGTGGTTACTCACTAGAGGCCATCAAAAGAGAGAAGCAGAAATAATAAGAGGAAATAACAGTGGATATGGCAGCTAAACAAGCAACAGAGGATGGGAACAGACTTCAAAAGCCACTCCTACTGGCTCTCCCAGACCCTAACTCCTACACTTCCATATATACACCAGAAGAAAGGAAAAAGGCTTTGAAATGGGGTTACTTTGAAAGCCCAGAATACCCGGGGTGGATGGTTAATGGTCATGAGCAGCAGTTCTTCCCATCAGCCATTGCATTCCAAGCCATCCAGGAAGCTCATCAGAGTACACATTACAGGCATGAGGCTCTATATCGATGGCTCAACAAGTCCATTACTATTCCCAATTTCTGTAGTCTCCTTAAAGAGGTGTTTGAAGCTTGCCTCCAGAATAACCCCAACACTCACCACCCCACACCAATGTCTTGGAACTGTCATGGCTCCTGTGAGTGTGTCATTTAGCTTGCTGATGTTTACAATGAGCGTATACTGAGGCTCAAGGTCTAGTGGAAGTTGACTTGTCCGCCATCTTGGATCCATTTGGTTCTAATCAGTTTATGTCATGTCCTTGGGCTATGTTATACTTTCAAAGGTTGTGCCCTGCTCTGCTTCCCTCCTGTTTCATTTGCACTCCACTTAGAGACCACAATCTTCAGGAAAAGTAGAAAGAACAAATCCAATCCTCATAAGAAACTTAGCCAAACTGTGTCAGGAGACTCATCAACCCTGATCTCCCTTCTTCCTAATGTACTTTTGAGAATGCAGATAGCCCCTAAGGGAAAGCTCAGGTTAAGTCTATATGAGCTTGTATACGGGAGACCCATTCCTAAAGAACCTGGTTATAAAGCCAACCTTAGGGAAATGTACTGACTAAAATATGCCTTACAGATAGGGGAAATAGCCAAAATTTTACATGCTTATGGGAATCAGGAATCACCTTCCCCTTCATACATGGGTTTACATCCTTTCTCTCCTGGGGATTGGGTTATTTGAGAACCTGGAAGGCTGGAAAGACATAAGACCAGTTAGATCCCAAGTGGACAGAACCTTATCTAGAAATCTTGACTACTCATTCTGTCTTAAAATTACAGGACATAATTCCATGGGTCCACCATTCCAGAGTGAAGACAGCACCAACGCCTGAGGAAAAGTTACTGAGCCACCCATTCAATACATCTGTGAACCTGTTACAGACATTAGGTTACTTTTCAAAAGGACAAATTTACTGATAGAAAAGTAATGTGGTGGATAGGCTTAGTATTTGGCCTTGTCATTGCTATTGCCTTACTTGGCTTCTGCTGTTCTACCAAACCCCCTCCTCCTGGAAAACATCTCCTCTGTTCATGCTAGATATAGGGAATATTAATACTGAAAGCGAGATGAATGTCTACCATTGTCTATACTTCTTAACTCTTTCTGCCCTATCTCTTACAACCATCAACGCAGAATGGGAAGTCAGTAGTAAATTTCTTGAGAATTACAGCCTGTGGATAAAATCGAGCCCAGTGCTGGATCTGTCACAACCACCCTTAAAGTGACACCTATAGATTCAAGGTATTACATTTTACTCCCCAAAATGACAACCTCACTCTCACCTTGGCTAACTAGGTCTACTAAAACCTATCTCTCTTGAAGTTCACATCCCATACTTAACACAGCTTCCCTGCTTGGACCTCACCCCTCACATTAACATCTCTAACGAATACAAGACACTCACTCTAAAGTGCCATCACTCTAACCAGACTTGCTGCCACCACCCCTATCAACAGCCCCTACCAAAGGGAGGAACTTCCAATAACACCCTAGGGCTTCTCTGGACTCTGTCCCATCAGAACAACCCCAACTCCTTTCCTTCTCTGGGATGAGCTCTAGCCTATCCTTGTTTAGATAATGCCTAATTTGGGGAACAAAACACGCTAGGTCAGCTAAGTTCTCAGAACCTAGGTGTAAGCATTCATAATGTCACTCAGCCCTGAGCTACAAGGGAAATAAGACCCATTCTAGCAGAAGTACGGATTGCTTTCAGACAGGCGGCCTCCTAAGGAGGTTTCACATACCATGAAACTACTTTACAAAACCTCACATGAGCCCTTGAGGAGTTATCCAAAAATACAGGGGATGCCTTATAAGGACTTACAAGGACTCCGTACTTCTACAGATTCCCTAGCAAATGTTGTCCTCAACAACAGTCTAGTCATTGAGTATCTCCTGGCTAAGTAAGGGGAAGTTTGCACAGTTATTAATAAAACCTGTTGCATGGATGTCAATAACTCTGGTCGGATTGAAGTAAATATAAAAAAGGTACATAAGCAAGTTCAGTGGTTACATAGATATAACACACAAGGTCCAGATCCAAGCTACATGTGGAATATGATAAAACAGAGCTTCCCCAGCTTAACCTGGTTTCTTCCATTTCTTGGCCCACCAACTGCTATTACCCTCCTGCTTATCTTTGGGCCTTGCCTCCTTAACTGCCTTGTCAACTTCATTAGTAAGTGGCTTGAAGCCACCAAACTTCAGATGATACTAACACAAGAGAACAAGCAACTGAGACTGCGGCCTGGAGACAATCAGACTTATTTTAGGTGAGTCAGGGAAGAGTTCTGCTCCTCAAATCTAGGGGAAAACTATGCCCATGTTCAGCAGGAAACAGCTTTAGAAGACAGAACTTCACCCTTCAGCATCCCTCAATAATGAGGAGCAGTCACAAGGGAAGGGAGGATTTTGTTGCCAGAGCTGCACCAGGTCCTTACTCAAACCCCATCAAGCCCCACTTTTAGTAGGAGTTAACATAAGTCTTTAAGTCAGACAGTCCAGAAATAAGAAAGGAAGCTATAGGGAGAGATAAACAAATAAACTAGATGGAACAAGCTGGGACCAAGATGGCCATGAATCTGATCTCCACAGACCCTGAGTCTCAATACATGCTGATTTTACTACTTTAGCATATTAAATGACATACCTACTGGTGGCCATGACCAGATATTAAGGACCAAAAAAGGATAAAAAGAAGGTGGCACCCCAAGCCTTCAAAAAGCCCTGCCCCTTCCCTGGTAGACTAACGCATATGCTTCCTTATCCCTCCTTCCTTTGTCTTTACTCTTTAAAATCAAATCTGTCTCACCACATGGCAATAAGTTGATCTATGAACTAAGCTCCTGCTTCTCCATTCTTTGGCCACTGAATAAAGCTTGTGCTGCATCTATCTCAGCTTCGATTTAGTTATTTGGCTACTTTGAACCCGAATGGAAAAAGAACCTTTACCCACTGAAGCAGGGAGCCTCAACCGGGCTAGGGCCTGAGCCAGTAGGACTTAATTTGGTAACAAGAGCTCTCTTCTTGGCTTGCAGATGATGGCTGCATCCTTCTTGTTTGTTATACCTTCACATAGGGGAGAGACGGGTTGGGGGGAGAGAGAAAGAGAGAGAGAGGAAAGAGAGAACAAATTCTCTGGTTTCTTCTTATAGGGATACAAATCCCATCATGGGGGTCTACCTCATGACCTAATTATCTCTAGCTGTGACTTTGTTTAATTAACATTTGTTAAGTAGAGCCCTGGGGTGTTAGATGGTGAGTCATGTTTCAACAAAAAGACTACAAGGGAATTGAAATAGATAAGTTTATTACTCACAGGTCCTGGAGGAGGTACATGGCACACGTGGAGGGGCCATGTGGGGAGGTCAAGGTGAGACAAGAGGCAAAGGGCCAGGATACACCACTAGATAAATGAAGAAAGGGTTCAGTTGCTATGATGGGATAAAAAAATGCCTGGAACTGGCTGACACCAAGTGGGTGGCTTTGAGAATAGTTCAGTCATTGACTTTTAGCTCATTATACGTTCATTATTATACTAAAAATCATCCCCCACCTTATGCCATGACAGTTCCGAGATGGACCATAAGAGGGATTATTCCCTCCTACTCATTAGCGTATGAAATTACTCAGTCTCTATAAACCAACAACCCCATGCCTTGGGGTCACTCTCACTTTCTGAGATGGTCTGCATTCTCCTACGGAGTGTGTATCTCTCTAATAAACCTGCTTTTGCTTTTCTTTAGGGATCTTAGTTCCCTGACCAGGGATTGAACCCAGGCCATGGCAGTGAAAGTGCCTAGTCTTAACCACTGGACCGCCAGGGAATTCCCTTAATATGACTTCTGATGGTGGTTGTGGTGCAGGGAGAATGGGAAAATAATGTTTTCGTAAACATATCTAAAATAGTCGCCCAGGGAGAAAGACTAGTTAATTGTTGGGTCTGCCATAAAAACTTTGGCTTACAACAACCATTATAGGTACAAATAGATATATATAACAAGAGCTTTACCAATTCAAACACATGGAAAAACCACCCCTCCACCGCAGCGATATGAGCTCGATAGACAATACCCCTGTCAGACACAATTCCTTGCTCAAGTTTAACTCTTTTTAAAAATGGGACTTATAACTTTTCTGTTAATGATGGCTACTTTTGTTATCCAGAAAACCATTCATGCTTCCTGCAGGTCCAGGGACGTGACTTTTCCCTCTCCTACAACAAAGGCAGGGTGCAGGCAGAAAGAGAGCACAGCATGACTAATAAGGTACATGCTTTTATTAGTGACCACAGGTAGAATGCTTTGGGGTTCCCATGCTAAGGCCAGATTGGTCAATGCAAACCAAAAAGAGTAGGATTTTAGTAAGATTCTTGGGGTGCACAACAGGAAGGCCCTGGGAGGTGGAGGAGAATGCTTGTCAAAATGGTGGTTGGTAGAGTCATACCAGAAACTTACATTTACTTGTGACTCTGCAGACTGTTATCTAGGGCATGAGCCCGCAGGAGAGGCTGGTGTCAATTCAAAGCCACACAAAATAGATGCTGAGGCATCAACAATATGGAGTAGGTGAGCTAAACTTAACACCTCCCAAAGACCTCATCTCCAGTTACCATCACATTGGGGTTACAACTTCAACAGATGAACTTTTGGGGGAACACAGTTCAGTTCACAGCAAGTGCTTATTATGTGAAACAGATACTGTTAAAAACAAAATTCAACTAAGTAAATTTTAAAGACCTTATTGGTTTTATTCAATGATTCATGAATTGGGGGCAATCCAATCTAGCAGACAGAAAGGAGCTCCAAAGAGCTGTACAAAATGAAAGACTTTTATAGGCAGAGGGAGCAGGAACAAGGAAGTTATACTATGCAAAAATATAGATTGGTTATTGCAAGGTCACATGCCTTACAGGGGATGTCAGGGGTCTAACAGGCAGATTACTTAACTAATGCTGATCAGGTGACTCCTGGTTTAAGATTCCTTTTCTGGGAGAGCCAAAACTGTAACTAAGTCAAATTTTGGTGACGTGGTGCTTAGTGTTAAGTGACTCTATTTGGGGCCTGTTGTCTTGTTTTTAACAATAAAGACCAAATACTGTACTTCTTTCATTGACTTTTTCTTTTAAGATAACTTCAGGGCATTCTCTTTATTGTGATTTATCAATGATCACCGTTCACTACAATGCTTTGTATACCCCCGCCCTGACAATGAGTCTTTCCTAGGAGGCAGGTCGCCAAGTTCATTGACTTTTTTGAAGACAGAAAAAAGATTTATTCTTTATATTTCTCATTAGGAAACATTCAGAGATGTTTGCTGGACAAAAAGGAAAAACAGTCCAGGTACACATGTGCAAACTCTTTATTGTAGAGAATGTTCCTAATCATGGTCTTATCACCATAGTTATACTTATGTTATACACCATAGCCTATAGTTATACACCATAGCCTATACTTAATGAATGTTAATGTTAATGATTGATTGACATTCTGACAATGTCAATGCAGGAATAAACTAAAGTCTTTGGAAGCTATGAGTAGGCAGGTTCTAGTTTTCTAGATGAATTGTGGGAGTGTAATCTGAGCACTACCCTGTAGAAGATGCACATGCAATGTATCATTGCTTTTCTCTGCAATTGATAAAACTGGCATAAATAGAATTAGAATAGAACCTCTTTTTAACATATAATCAAATAATGAAACTAAACAATGATCATCAATGGGCACTGATGTTACAAAAAAGTGAAACAACTAGGTAATATCTACCTCTTGATCGATGCACATAACACTGGTATGACATAGTGTACCAAAAAGAAAAGAAAGAAAAAAAGGACCTGAAACAAATAGACTGAGTCTATATATAAATCTAACTACCTAACAGTTTAGAGAAAGTGCAGGGGTGTATAAAATGATACCTCATAGCACGTAATTAGCAAAATTCAGAATGTGGGAACACTATAGGAAAAGTGATCCAATATCTTTAATAAATTAATTAAAACAGAAAAAAGAGGGAAAAACCATGTATGTTAAGCTGAGACTTAGCTAAATGCTGGTGCAAGAACTTTCTTTGGACAAAAATGGAAAAATTTGAACGCTGGTAGCATATTTAATTGTATTAATTATATTTTACTACTGTTTTTCAAGTATTATTGAAGTTATGTTATCTTAAAAAGTCATTTCCTTTAAATGTAAGCACATACATAAAGAAAAACTGTAATTTGTAGAATTAACTTCAAAACAATCCAGTTTAGAAGCATAAAACAGGATTGTGGATTTTTTGATAGCTTGGTAATGACTACATGGGGGTTCATTGTCATATTTGCTCTAGTTTTGTTTATGTTTTAAGTTTTTCCACCAGAGGACAAACATAATATTAGAACTATGACTGTCAGCATTATCTTCAGGGGGAAAAAGCTTATTAGGAGCCTAGCTGTATAACCGTCATATATATATATATATATATATATACACACACACACACACACACACCCCCCTTCTGGGCTTCATGAATAACGATTTTGGAAATGGGCAAGTTTCTTTATTATTAAAATAAATAACTCCTCTGGCAATTTTAATGTGTTGCCAGAAAGTTGAAATTAAATAAATCTAAACCTCCCCATCTAATATCTAGCTTACAGAAAATGCAAGGGGCAGGGGAACATGTTAAATAACACCCTGAGTATGCAGTCAATAAAACCCACAATGAAGGAACTTTAGAGTACAATTGATGCAGTAGTATTTTTCAAAAACAACGTAATAAACAAAAGGTGGTGGTTGAGTAGAGACACATCAGTCAAATAAAATATGTAAATATTGTTTAATCAATTCACATGCTATTCTCATCTCTGTGGGGAAAACACAAAAGGAAGAAAACATTGGAAACTATTTTTTTCTTTCTGACTACAATCATTCTAACCCTTAATTACCTTGTTTTTCCCCCAACAGAGGCATATTTATAATCAATTCTTTATCGACTGAGCATTGTCTGACTTTCAGTAAGCCACATAACCTTAGATAAGCCACATAACGCTTACCACAACCTAAGTTTTGTAGGAGGTATTCCTGCAGGGGTAGTCATATGCAATATTTTAGTAATAAACCGCCTTGCTCATTGCCCAGGAGAACACAAGCATTTTTTTTCACAACGTCCCAAGGCCTTTGAGAATGCCCTACAAGTAGTAGGTGCTTAATGAATGTTTGTTGAATAACTACATAAATTGAAGAATAAATGAAGCTTCTCATCATTAGTAAGCATAAAACTTCTATAAGTTTAGCAGCAAGATCAGTCCTTTTCAGGAAGTGAAGTGGTGATCTAATAACTGATATAACGAGAATTAAGTGCACAAATTAAATATTGCCACATAACAAACAACTCAAAACTTAATAGCCTGAAACAACAATAATAAACATGGCTCAGGAGTCTACAGCTCACTTGAGTTTGCTTATATAACCAGAGTTTACAACTTCACTAAATTTAAAAGTGATACACAATTTTTTGGTGGGTGGGGTAGAGTTGCTTTACAATGTTGTGTTAGTTTCTTCTGTACAGCTAAGTGAATCAGCTATAGGTATACATATATCCTCTCCCTCTTGGGCCTCCCTCCCACTCCCTCTCCCATCCCATCCATCTAGGTCACCACAGAACACTGAGCTGAGCTCCCTGTGCTATACAGCAGGTTCCCATTAGCTGTTTTACACATGGTAGTGTATATATGTCAATCCCAATCTCCCAATTCATCGCACCCCCCACTTCTGCACCCCACGTCCACATGTCCATTCGCTATGTCTGGGTCTCTATTCCTGCCCTGCAAATAGGTTCATCTGTACCATTTTCCTAGATTCCACATATATTCGTTAATATATGATATTTGTTGTTCTTTTTCTGACTTACTTCACTCTGTATGACAGACTCTAGGTCCATCTACATCTCTACAAATGATCTAATTTTGTTCCTTTTCATGGCTGAGTAATATTCTATTGTATATATGTACCACATCTTCTTTATCCATTCATCTGTTGATGGACACTTATGAAATGTCCATGTCCTGGCTATTGTAAATAGTGCTGCAATGAACATTGGGGTGCATGTGTCTTCACAAATTTTTATCTAATATACCATTCATGTTTCAATTTTGTCACTTGGCTCAATGTGTTTCATTGTATTTGTTTTCCTCCAGTATGTGATGTTGGAATAGGTCATTGAAAGGATGTGACCATCAGTTGTCCCATGAGCTGGACCTGGGCAATCAACCTCCCCTCTCTTTGGAGTGTATGTTCTACCCATAGTGGGAGCCGTTTCAAGGATGCAGCCTTGAGAGAGCACTGTGTTGTTGAGACCATCTGGATGGTATATGTGACTGAACCCAGTTAAGGCCTCTGTATAACTTTTAAGATTCTGGCAGGCAGGTGTAGAGATCTACTCGCCTTATGGCCACCCAAGACAAGCCTCATATATAAGTTCTCTTGCTTGTTAAACCTGACACCTATCAATATTGAGGGGTCTGCCTCTTTCTTCAGTCTCTTCTTGCTGTTTGTGTTAGGGGTCAGGAGACCAACACGCAAGGCCCTGCATGTAAGTGTCATGTCTTCATCTATTTTAATTTTTAAAGTTTCACACAGCCTTTTTTGCTCCTACAATATTGATACAGTTAAAGAATACATTCTATTTTGGGTCAGTCTAAAGCTTTCTCAGTACTAGAATCAGATGCATTTCTTGCCTGAATACCTTATAAGAATTATCTTGTCTTTGTTAGAATATCATACCTGGAAGTGTCCATCTATGCTTCATTGATGATTTAATTATTGATTGCCTGTTTGATTTCTCAACTTTGTAGCTACTATTTTTTTTCCCCTTGCAACTTATTAGTGATCTGTAGAGTGACATTTTAAGATCATGTAAGACGTAATATTATTTTTTCTTCTTAGCCTATTGCTTTTTTATTATTATGTAATATTATTTCTCACTATTTTCAATTTTTCCTTGAGCTCTATTTTTATCCTAAAATATTTTTGCTACATCAGATTTTATGAATCAATTATTGATTAATTAATACTTATTGATTTTTTTGATGAAATGATCGATTTCCTATTGTGTCCATTTTAGATATTTTCTTCATTTTGAAAATTTCATTTTATACTTCTCTCTTGCAAACGAACGATAAGGCAAATTTTTTTTGTCCAACTAGTGATTGAAAAATTACACAAGTTGGGATTCCTTATATCTTTAGAATTCTTACCATATTTATAATTTTTGCTTTCTGTTTACCCACCTCTTTTATCTTTTTCTTCTCTCCTGACTTTTCTTCAATTTTCTTTTCCATATATTCTTCCCTTCTACTTTCTACACTTCTCATTATAAACTGTAAAATATGTTACTGTGTGGTTATTCTTTAAAATCCTACATACATAGCCATAAATACTTATTATGATGTGAAAAACAATTCACTACTTTTGTCATCTTCAGAAACACAACCTAGATGTTATCAAGCTTTAACTATCAGGGAAAAACTTTTATGCTCACTTCTATCTTCTATTGTTTTAATACATCATTAGTTTTAACTTAAAAGAAGTTTCTTAACACTGAATATGTTCATGTTTCTTGGAATTTTAGTGTTCAAGCTTCACTTTAACTACATTTTTTTTCTTTTGCTCTATTGCTTCTTTCCTTTCCTCTAATCTTTCCTCTTCCCCCTCCCTCCCCTTTGTTAAGTTTCTTCCATTCTCTCTAACAGACCTGAGTTCAGAACCCAGTCTCTTAAAGGCATTTTAAAAAATGATGCCCTTGGATGATGTGAAGATACTGTAGATTCATTCACAAGTCTAGTTGGTAACTTGGCTTAGTTCTGTTTACAACGCTATATCTTTATATTCCAGAGATGCCTGGTTATAGTTTAAAACAGAGATTTGGTTTCAGGATCCTTCTGGGAATTACAATGCTTCACTTCACTTTCTGGATTTACCTAGTGAGCCAGGCTTGCCTCGTCATCCAAGGGAAAACTCTTAACTATTGTTACCTGGTAGAAGCCCAATTCCCAGCTGCCACTGGCTGCCTCCAGACCCTGAGCCCACAAGATCAATGGTTTCACCTCTAATTATTTCTTGTCATTTTTATATATGTTTAATTTCTGTCTTTCTTTGGATCCAGCTATGCCATTTTCATATTATAATAACCCACCATTATAATTGCTAGTTATACTGACCTTATCTCTTGAGTTTCTCTGTTCTTTTTAGATCTTGGCTACTTTATTATCTCCTGGGCCTTGGTTTGTAACACCACAGATACACTTTGTGGCCCTCAAATTAGCCTCTTAAAGCCAACACATTCTTCTTGGTTTTAGTGAACAGAAAGAATTTGTTGATTCTGTAATTCTGGCCCCTTGAATGGCAGGAGTCCTTTGACAGGTAGAAATCAGAGCTATCAATTCTCTTATTTTAGTTGAAGTTTCTTTAATTAGCATAGGTTATATTATTCTTATGAATTGCATATTCCCTAAAGTCTTTGAAAAGGGAAATAAAAATCTTTTTTATGTAAAAGAGTTATCAAATTATAACTTTTTTCTTCCAGAATGATTGAACTGAAATTTTCTAAGTGTGAGCATAATGGCCAATTATTCTGAGCAATTATCTTTTATTTTGTTTCTTCTCCAGAGTCTACATCATAGTGTGGCTAGAATCATCATTTGCTTCATTTATTTGTTTCTTCTTTTGTGGCAAACTTGTTCTATTTCTCTTTCCCTCCCCCCCAGTTCACTAATGCCCTAATATTTAAATGTTTGTTAATAGTTTAAGATTTTCTTGAGTTTTAAATTTTTATTTAATTTTTTTTTGGTCATATGTTATGGTACTTCTTATCCATTATTGCTGTTAAAATGCAGGTTTCATTAGGTTAATGAAAGAATCTACTGACATTCAGGATCCCATGTCTGTGGACTAGTTGGTTAAATTACCTAAGTAAAACATAGCTGAAGTAATAATTTTAGAGAAATTAGACACAGAATGGGAGAGTTTGGATTAAGAGCTTTAATAAATTTCTCTCCTCTTAGAGTGCAGCTGCGGGATTAAAGGGAATTTCATAGAGCTGGGATTTGTTAGAAAGTTACTGAATGCTAAAAGAAAGATGATAAAAAGGGGGAGGGCAAGGGTTCAGGTTCATCTGGGCAACATGAATAGGTAGATAATTTCCTTCAATGTTTTGCCAGTTTGCCTAGTTGAGTTTACAATTTTATATGGCTTTAGGTCTTATTTACGATGTTCTGAGTGGATTTTTATAAAAATGGAAATAGTTGCTCATACTTTGCATAAGATTTGAAGTTTTCAGTGTTAACAGTGACAATAACATACTAGCTCACAGTCATTGAGCATTTACTATATGCAATGCCCTGTGCTCAGCATTTGCAATATATACCTACCCATGAAGTAGTTGCTCTGAGCAAAACAGCTAGTAAGCAGCAGGGCCAGGAGTCAATCCTAGGTCTGTGAACAAGAAATGTTTCCTCATTCTCTCATGCCCTTTCTATAAGTACTTTACACATTTATGATGATGTACCCTGTAGCCTTTCTGAACTCTACTCATCCAGACACAGCAGTTTGAACCTTAGTTGGATGCCTGAGAATGTGAAATTGATGGTTGGTGGCACTGGTGCAGGGAGAGCATGTAGCTTTAGAGCTAGAAAAGCTACTTTCTATCATATAATTGGAGAGCCAAAAAGAGTGACTGACCCTTGAGAAGGGAGGAGGTGTTATTCATCACACTATCCTAGATAAGTGTCCCTTATCATGGTAGTAAATAATCCAGGTAGGCTTACCTTAAACCTTGGAAGGATTCCTGTCTCCAGGGAAAGAGATGTTGCCAGAGCGGCTGCAGCAGAGTGTGTCAGAAAGGAAGAGCCAGCCCGCAGAGATGAGTCCAACACCAAACGGGGCTGCCCAGAGAACTGGATCTGCATCTGATTGACAGATGGCAGTCAAAGCCTGAGAAAGAAGAAATAAATATCAACGTGGCTGATTTGAGACACCCGGCGTTTAGACCCTGGGGAAATCCTATCAGCACATCTCTGAGGAATGCTTTACTAGTTTAGATATTTAACAAGGACACAGAGGTTTTCACTGAGGTGAGGATGATGCATAGAAAATGCACCCTGGAGTCCATCTCTAAGATTTGTCTCAGTTAAGCCCAGTTCAGTTGCCTTTTACAGAGATCACAGTGGGAGGATTGTGATTAAAAAACCAAAGGGGTATTTTATAAAACTCTCTATAAGATATCTGGGTATAAACAGCCATCATGTAATAATTTTTAAAAAACCAACACTGATTATCAATATTATTCTACTAACATAAGAGGCCCAAACAAGAAAATGAAGAAACTTTGCCAAGGACACTATGCTGTTTTGACAGCTTGTGAGATCTATTGTCTCAAAATTGTAGGGTGCCATTCCTATCAAGCCCATAAGTGTTTTATTTTGCTTACAGAAGATGGAGAATATTTTAAAAATATTTTAACTATGAAATAGAGAACATATACAGGAAAGTACATAAAACAAATTTACATTTTAACAAATAGACATAATAGCCAAGAAATATAACATTTCCAACATTCCATAAGACCACAGTAAGTACACTTTCCCCACATAGGGTAACTACTATCTTAAATTTGCTTTCCTCGTAGTTTTAGTAACTACGTATGCCTTCAAAAATATATAGTTTACTTTTTAAACACTTTATGTGAAGGTAATATATATTTAAATGGGATATCATTTTTTATACATTTTTTCTTTCCCACAACAGTGCTTATAGAATTTGAGAAAGACATATTCATGTAATTAATATAATTTGTTATTTACCAGGTTACTGTACCGAAGCTTCAAATCAAAGTGTAGGGTAGAAAAATCAAGGTATCAACTAAGGTACAAATTTATGGAAAGTTTTTTTCTGGGGCAATGGGGGACTCTGTATTACACATCTCTCAATCTTACAAGCTATGATAATTGCCATTACAAAGTTTAGCATGCTAGAATAATTTATATTTGTGAATGCATGGTTGGATGGTTGTCTCCCAAATGGCAATATGTAATGGACTTTCAGTCCCAAGATTGGAGTCAATTTTTTTTTAGATCCCAAAGAAGATTCTTTATTTTTACCTCCACCTTTCTGCTATTCAATTAGTATGTACACTTCTGGGTACCTTCAAAAACAAACAAACAAAAAAAAGCAAACACAACAAAACTTGCTTGAATAAGATACCAAGTGATTTGGATAGAGTTATCCTACATCAGATATCAGATTCATCAAGAGTCCTTTCAGTAGCTACTAAAATATACATTAAAAAAAATGTATATGTGAAGCTTGCATATACAACCTGAGTTTCTCTTGACCACTCCAACTTATGAATAGTAAGGATTCACAGTTTTAGTAATAATTAAATTCATCTAACACTCACCTGTACTTTTTTTTTTTTTTGCAGTATGCGGGACTCTCACTGTTGTGGCCTCTCCCGTTGCGGAGCACAGGCTCTGGACGCGCAGGCTCAGCGGCCATGGCTCACGGGCCCAGCCGTTCCGCAGCATATGGGATCTTCCCGGACCAGGGCACGAACCCGTGTTCCCTGCATCGGCAGGCGGACTCTCAACCACTGCGCCACCAGGGAAGCCCTCACCTGTACTTTTAATGCAATATTTTAGTCCACCTTAGGGTCACCTCCAGGTATTTCTGGGAAGTATACTCAAGTATTTCTTGAGGGGTCTGACATCCTCTCTTCCTGCTAAGCAATAGTGCTGTGCCATTGTCTCCTGCTCAACATTCACAGATTGCTGCTTTGTTCATTGGACAACAATATCATCTTATGGAGATGAGGAACCACGTTCCTTAGGATGGTAAACTCTTTGGTGTTCTGCTGCAAAGTGAATCCTAGCACTCCTTTAGTTTTACTTAGTGTTAGTTCATAACCATCCTCATCCTCCTCCTCATCATCATTTTATGCTTATTTACCCTAAAGCTGCTGTACAGAATTTTTAGTGAACAAGGTTTTTAAATTTCCATCAACAGGTTTATTGTGGTTTGTAGGCCTAAGATATGAATCAATGAGGGGCTGATCTATTCTGGGAGACAAATATTAGTGGCAAAGACAAAGATGTGCTCAAAATTGACCCTTTTCTCTGAAGACTAAGACTTTCTTAGTCAGATAACATGAGTTCTTCCCTGAGACTTAGTACAAACTCACAAGACTCTTTAGTCTTCATGCCACATACCAGTCTGACAAATGCTCTAGAGATTTCTTAATCCAATGGATGCAGGATTAGCTCAAGTGGGATGCCAAGTGTGCAAACATTTGCTATTTTTTTTTAAATTTTTATTGGAGTATAGTTGATTAACAATGTTGTGTTAGTTTCAGGTGCACAGCAAAGTGAATCAGCCATAGATATACACATATCCAGTCCTTTTTAGATTCTTTTCCCATATAGACCATAACAGAGTATTGAGTAGAGTTCCCTGTGCTATACAGTAGGTCCTTATTAGTTATCTATTTTATATATAGTAGTGTGTTCTATGGTTTTAACTGAGTCCACCATTGAGAGGTTGGAGATATGCTACAGTATATGTTGCCATGGCTACCAGCAAGCTCTTTCACTTATTTGCCTTTCTGTTTGTGAGAGTTCAGTTCTAGCTTTATTAAAATAGGACAAAAAATAAGGTGAGAAGTAGACTAAGGGATAGGTAATTCTGGCCAAACACATAGTTGAAGAGGCCAAGTAGTCAATATGAATAAATCACATACTGTGTTCACAATAATACTGATCCAATAATATTTTCACTAGAAATTCTGCTATATTATTCTAGTACACATTTTGCTACTACAAATACATGTTGGGGAAGTATGGTGCAATGGAAATGAAACTTGGTTTTGAGTCCCATCTCTGCCATTGCCTTCCTGTATCACCATGTGCTGCCCATTTCTCCTTTCCTGGCCTAAGTTCTTTAACTATCAAAAAAATAAAAGTTTGGGCTTCCCTGGTGGCACAGTGGTTGAGAGTCCGCCTGCCGATGCAGGCCAAACGGGTTCGTGCCCTGGTCTGGGAAGATCCCACATGCAGCAGAGCGGCGAGGCCCGTGAGCCATGGCCGCTGAGCCTGAGCGTCTGGTGCCTGTGCTCTGCAACAGGAGAGGCAGTGGGAGGCCCGCAAACCGCAAAAAAAAAAAAAAAAAAAAAGAAAGTTTGAAGTAAGTGATAGTTTGAGGTCTATATAGTCGTCACAGTCTATGAAACCCACCATTTCGCATGCTGAACCAATCTATTGAAAATTATACTTAGATCTGTCAGTGAAAGTTGACTACAGAATTTTTTGCCTTTTAATGACCATTTAAAATACTTGGTCCACACAAGAGAAAGTAAGTTTTTCACAGAAAAGTTAAGCTTTTGGAAAATCGCATAGTATATATTGAAGAACATTAGACATTTATACACTGTATTTTCTTGCATTGATATGACCAACATTTCTTTATACTATAAAATTTATAGTACTAATATAGAAGACCAAAAGTGCCTCTTTCAAATCACATACAAAGCTGAAGTTCATATCAAAGAGTTTGCTTTTCTTACGCATTTTTTTAAGCCAACAACGCTGTATTGATATGGAGGAATCATGAAAGAAGATGAAGAAAACAATGAGGGGAGAGTAGCATTCTTCATCTTATTGCTAATAAACAGCCAATTGTTTATTAAAACTCCCTTTGACTTTAATCTGGAATAAGTGGATTTTAAATATGATTCATCCAGACACAGCTTTTACTGGGTTGGCCAAAAAGTTCGGGTTTTTCCATAACAACTTACAGAAAAACCCGAACGAACTTTTTGGCCAATCCCCAGTAGACTCATAACTGTTGTCTTGGAATTAATATGTCAGCAGAGCTAAATGTGTTTTTCTAATACTCAGAGGTCCTTAGGAGCTGACTGCTAGAATATTAAGAATTTTAAGTTATTTAATTCAATCCCTTGGTCTGATTCCTCCTGCTCTGGTAAGATAAGTACTGACCTAGGTGACGTAAAACAGTTTATTGCTGAATTCCTGAACTATGGAATTCCCTAGAAGAATCCAGGAAAGCAGTGATGATTTTAAATTAACCTCGAGATAGCTGAATTTAATAAAGTAAAATGGCATAATTACTAGCCAAATGAAAACATGTTTTATATGCTCTGAAATCATTAAAGGTAGTTGTGATTTTAAAAGAAAGTCACAAATACAGGTACATGTGGAGAGAATAAGCTTTTTATTGGGTCCTTAAAATAATTTATCATCTGATACATAGGTATATTGAGAAAGAAAAATATTTGTTTCACACCTCCTTAAAAATGTATTTCTGAATTTAGGGTAATAAATCTTTGCATACTAAGTCATTGTAATTCCACATTTCTCTGCAATGTTCTCCATGAACTCAAAATACGATGCTAAGGTAAGAATTTTTTTGCAAGATTTTTGTTCTGAATTTCAAAATTTAAGATTTGGGAGAGAGTTTATTGATCACTGAAAAAAGACTGTTGTCAATAAAACAGTAATTTGTATTTTAAGCCATAATCACATAAGAGCTTCTGCTGCTGCTGAGAGCTATTGATTGCAGCCTGAAGGGTTCACTCTTTGCTTTTTTAAGGTCTTACAACCATTGCT
Organism: Aethalodelphis obliquidens; assembly: GCF_003676395.1. Taxonomy (NCBI): domain Eukaryota; kingdom Metazoa; phylum Chordata; class Mammalia; order Artiodactyla; family Delphinidae; genus Aethalodelphis; species Aethalodelphis obliquidens. The sequence goes on from NW_020837955.1 coordinate 2,876,481, forward strand.
TTCTGTTGTTAATGAGGCTGAGTTCCATTCTGTGACCCATGCACAGCTCTCACTGATGTGGATGATTGAAAGCCGTTTCCTTCATGAAACTCCCTTGGGTTCCCTGACCTGCACTATGTAATCACCAGGGAATCATACCATACAGAGAAACTTCAGTTCTTTTTGAAGATTGTTACTGCATAAGGTGTATTTAATTAATTGCAATTACTGTTAAATTTAACCTGATATATGAAAAGGGCCATTTGTAGTATCAATACCATATATTTTAAGCAAAGGCATGCTAGTGCCTTTAGAGAGATGCTAGTGTGCAATTGTATCAGTCAAGAAGACTAGGTTATGCTGCAGTTGTAAATAATCCTTACGGTCTTGAGGGCTAAGTAAAAACAAGTGTTAATTTCTTGCTCACACTGCATGTCCATCACTGGCTGGCTGGAGGGCATCCTCTCTGTTTTCTTCATTTTGAGAAGAAGGCTAATGAAATAATCAACATCTGTTGCAGCCATCAAGCCATCACATTACAGCCTCCCAGTGGCCAGTGAGCCCTGAGGGAACTCAGGATGGAAACAAATGGCCACTGCTCCAGTCACCCCCACCCCCTACCCTGTACAGTGCAGCCTGAGGAGACTCATGATGAGAAAACAGAGGACACTGGCCCCAGATATCTGAGGTGCATATCAAAGGAATGATTTCAGTGAGCCCAGACTCTTGCATCTTCTCATACAGAGAAAAGCACTAAATTCCTTAACTTGAGATATCTGGTTTTGTTTAATTAACAGTAATCTTTTGATGTTCCAGCTACTTGGTCTTTTGTTGCAAAAACTCCTATGTATCCTGGCTCCACCTTTGCCTCTTCGGATCAGCCTCTTGGAATTATCTGACATGCTGAGTCCCAGGCTTAAGTCCTCAGTTTTGTCAGCCAAATAAAACCTAACTCTCAACTTTTTGGCTGTGCATTTTTTTCAGTTGACAGTTGCCAAGATAGAGAAAAAGAAAACATGAACTTGTGTCCTGGCTCTTAAAACTCCCATCCAGGAGTGACATAAGACTCTGCTTACATTGTACTGGCCAAATAAAATTATATGGCCATATTTGCCTTGAATGAGGGCAATGAAAATATTTGTTCATAAATATTTTGCAATGACTACTAGAGTTATGTGCATATTAGTGTACTATTTAGGAATGTTTTTTCTGAGGATTAGTGACTGTGGGTAGAAATTTACATGCCTTAATTTTATGGAAGGATTACTCAGGATTTATCCAAGGCAGGATTTATCCAAGGCAGTATAAGTGCACACTATAATAAGCTTTGTTAAAACAGAATCTGGAACCTCTGCTGATTACTAGAAATGCCCATTTTAGACACCAAAATCTTCATTATAGTTGCCCTTTGAGTTATTCTGGTTTTGATATCTATTTTTAAAATGTTTGGAGGGATTATTTAATTTGGGATTTTAATGATACGAAAGTATTCACTGTTAATTGTTGAACACAGAGCCTATAAAGAGAATCTTGAACAGTTTACTGAACAGTTAATATTAATAGATATGTGCATCAAGCTAAAACTGATGAGCCGTCTCCTCCTGTTTCCATTTCAAATCCTAGCCAAAACCTTGATGAGGAATGGCTAGAGCCCCTCAATCTCTTCATTATCCTAATTTTACTTTCAGGCTATCTCTTCCTTTATGCAGTTTTAGCTATACATATTGTATTGTTTGCATGTTATCAAGGCTTTCAGTGTTAATTCTGAAAATTCCTAATATCTCCAGCTGCGTCAGACTTGACTAGAGACCTAAGCAACACCACTTTATGACTTGCATACTTCTGCTCACTGAAAAGAATTTAAAGTTTTCTTTTGTCCAATACACTCTGAGAAATGCCTGCTGGTGCCTTCTCTCTGTTTGATTTGCTTTCCTCTGTATTTCTCTCGATCACCTCAATTACTTCCACTGTGTCTCCTCTACAGTTCTTGACATTTTTTTTTGTGTGGAAGAGATCAGTTTTCATGTTGTGAACATGACCTCAGAAACACTGCCTTTCATTGCTTGAAAATCCCACTCTGGGACAATAGGTAGGTTGCATTATAAAATACCTTGCCTGAATACAAACATTTTAGGTCTTTTTTTGTATAATGGTTCAATTACTCTTGTGGGTAAGCTCCATTTGTTCCAAAGCTAATGCTATTGATGTATAATACTATTTATCTAGTTCATCAATTTGCAAACAACATTTTCTATGATATTTGAACATTTTTTCTGGGCTCCTAGTCCTAGAGAATATGTTTGAATATGTTTTAAGTAGGATCCTAGGAACTATTTTTAACAAAGTTATTCAAGATACTCTCATGACACCACTGCCTTTCATCTAGATATATTACCCCAAGGATGTAATCTAACTATTGTGTGTTTCTTGTTGTGAATGAAGAAACTAAAGTACATGCAGCAAAATACAGAAATCAAGATCTTAGAGTACAGCAGAGGCAAATCCTAGCTATGACATAACAATTGTGTGATCATGGGTGAGTCATGGGTGAGTTACTGACCTCTAGTTTCCTCACCTTGCTGACCTCCAGTTTCCTCATCTGTGAAAGTAGGAAGATCTTACAGGGCAGTCGAAATATTTAAGTGAGTACATATACGTAAAGTACTTAGCACATTTCTTGGCACATATTAAGAATCAATATTGATTGTTTTTATTGTCTTTGACATTTTTTCCTTTGTTCTCATCTTTCTGGGCCTCTTGGCCAGATCTCACACAAAAAATAAATTCAATAAATTATGGGAGAAAACTGCCATAAATATATTTGTGTTTTTTTGTATCATATCATATGGTTCTTCTCTTGAGGTTCCATCAGTGGCTCTATCTATTAGCATTTACAGCCGATGATGTTGGTGCCCTACCCAGATACCTCTATTGAGCTGGCACACCATGTCTCAGCTGTCTGTTTTAGCTGCCAATAGTTCCCACCTTCACCTTTCCTGGAGAATAGCCTTTGGCTGAATGAGCCACCTTTCTTGGAGTTGTCTAGTAAGTTACACCCTCTTCTCCCTCTCTTCATGGCTGATGCCGGGTATAACATCAGCTTTCTTGTCTCTGGGCAAGACACAACTCATGCTCCAGAGCTATACTTGGAATCAGTCTGAGATTAAAACTTCCAAAATAACATATTCGCTGTATTGCTTTCCCTGACCTGTCCTGTTTCCCTTGCCCTATTGCAGGTTTCTCCTGAGGACATCCCTTCAATAAATCCCTCATCAGGCTCTGCCTCTAGGGAACTTGATCCAAGACAATGCTCATAGTGTTTTCTTGGCAAGACAGGCTCAGGGTCAGGAATACCACCAAAGAGAAAACCACTGGATTCTTTAACATGGCACCTCAGCGTGAATCACCTATTACATTGTCTGACATATGGCAAAGATTCAAACATACTTGTTTAATGAATACGAAAGAGTCCTTCATTAAACGAAAAACCAAATCTCAAAACTTCCCTAGTCCTTGCTATGCTAAGCCTAGCTGGTGAAAACTTATCCCTTTGCAAAGAGATAAACCAAGTCTTCCAGCAGGCACTACAGAATCACTGAAGTGAATCTGGCACAGTAAAACCTCTGAAAGTTGAGTAACTACTTTTCAACAAGTGGGTACTTATCTACTAGGTAAGAGGATTGACTAAAATGAGTGTTGTTTATGAGACTTTCTTGTCTTTCAGACTCCAAATTCTACAAGGGACAATAGAGTATGGTTTGTTGTAAATACATTTACATTTATGGTTTGTTGTAAATACATGTAAATACATTTCTCAAGTGCCTTGAGAAATCATTATTCGCAGCAGAGGAAGTCCAGCACCCTGGGTTCTCTTCGCTGCACCTACCCTGTGCTTTGGCCTTGCCTCTTTGTACTTTTCCCTCAGTTTAATTAACAACAATAATTATCATAAAGCTAATGTTTAGTGAACATTCACCAGGGCCTTATATGTTTTATTTAATTTAAAACTTTCAGTAATGATATGAGGTAAACACAGACTATTGTTTTGGAAGAGTGACAACTTCTGTGGTAAACAGGGGAGTCTAATGAGCAGTGACAGTCATAAATCTATCTTTTTGATGTTGCGTAAGTGAGATGAATAATGTATCAGTGATAAAATGTATTGACCAGAATGGAAGCTGTTATTTGCATAAGACTGTGGGAGTCTTATTTTTTCCATTGGTAAAAATGACATAGCAGGAGATAGGTGTGGCTTTAGCATGTGACATTAACTTGGAAAAGGCAATGACTTTATATCACCCATACCTTTTTACAATAGTGGGTAACAAACGGGCTGTCATTTCTGACATGTGGGGCATTATCACCAAGTTACATGGTGGTTATGTGATTCATAGAATGAAATTTACTTTTCAATAGTTCTATGAAGAATCGCTTAACCTGGGTGCTGTTATTAATTAAAATGAAGAAACATTAAATTTATTTTCTAGCAGCTTACATATTATGTATCAAAATTAGGTTATGATTTCTGGAAAAATGTCTTCTAATATTGCTCTTTTAGAAATTATTCCCATGTAATGTCTGTAATCATGTATTTTGGTTAGAAGCAGTGTTTATAATTGTCCTCAGAGAGTTTATGTTTTAAGGAAGATGCAATATTCATGAATTTTATCATTTCCAAAATTTACATATTTTTTTAAATTAAAGTTTTAATGTTGATAGGGAAGACACATACGTGATATGCTTTTTCAATAGCAGGAAGCTAAACAATAGGCACTAGTCTATTACTTTGATTTACGATGAAGAACTTAAGAGGTGCAGAATTTGAGTGAGTTGCTTAAACTAGGATTAGGAATGTGGAAAAATTGGGGGATGTGATGTTTAAGTCACTGAGTATTTCCTCAACAGATGGACTGCATTACTGAATTTTGTTTTTTTCAGACAGTTATTAGGAATCTGGAATACATTCAAAAAGAGTTGTTACATAAAGTGATTAGTTTCTTGGCTTCTAACAAATGCTTCCTTATCATTCAGTACAGTTGAAATGCTATTCACATTAGGAAAGAACACTCTTAAATTACTGCTGTAGTGCAAAATAGGAGAAAAAAAAAACCTCACAAAGTTAAATAATTTAATTTTCCTGAGTGTTAGAACTTAAGGAGAAATAAGTTTAATCAGGATGATGGAAATAGAAGTTCTTCAGAACTTCTATGCAGTTCTTCAGAAGTTTGTGGAAATTTAAAGAGGCCTTCGAGGCAGAAAGCACTAGCTCTCTCGTCACTTCAAAATGTTCAGATTTCCTTCGCCTGAGTGGAGTTGCACCTAGACTAGCTCTGCTCTAAACAGCTGAGATTAGAGTCATGAACTGAATACAGAGAGAAATAAATTGAACAGGTTGAGAAAGCCAGGATGGCATGGGGGAAAGAAGGAGAGAATTAAGAGGTGGAGATATATTTTCTTGAAGAAATTAGATAATGTTCATAGAATAGAGGAAGAGGATTAAAAAAGATGCAAGTTCATCTGTGGAAAATTCTGGAGACAGATGAGTTAGTAATGAAAGACCAAAAAACGGAATAAAGTGTGTCAGAATGGATAAATCTCTGCTAGGATTGACCATCACAAAATTTCAGTTCCTGGTTTTTGGACTCTAGAGAGGAGGCAGAGTAGGAGGAGGATGTAGAGGGCTACCAGGTGTTCAGGTACATGAGATTTTCCTAAATCTGGTGTCCATTACTCAAGGAGAACCTAGATAAAAGTTTAATTGTTTAGTTTCTACTTTTAGGATACAACTGATTGTTTCTTACTTTGTGAAGAAAGGATTAGGCTACAGTATGAATGCCTCTTCTGATCTTGGCCTGCCCCAGATCACAGAGTCATTGGCTGCAGAACTGAAAAATGGAACCCAGGTTTCTGACTCCAAGTCCAAAGTAATTTTTACTCTATTCTCTTAAATTTCCTTTGATCAGAAATATTTTGTTTTAAAATAAATTGGGAAACTGATTGGCATTACTAAAAGTACTAAATTTAGTGTGAGAACACGGTTTTTTTTTTTTGTTTTTTGGGGTTTTTTTGCGGTACGCAGGTCTCTCACCGATGTGGCTTTTCCCGTTGCGGAGCACAGGCTCCGGACGCGCAGGCTCAGCGGTCATGGCTCATGGGCCGAGCCGCTCAGCGGCATGTGGGATTTTCCCGGACCGGGGCACAAACCCGTGTCCCTTGCATCGGCAGGCAAACTCTCAACCACTGCGCCACCAGGGAAGCCCCAGGTTTTGTTTTTAATTTCCAGCATTTCCTAGCTGTGAGTCATGGTGCAAAATAGCCTCTGTAATTGTAGTTTCTTCAACTTCAATAGGTGTATCTAATTGATCAGAATACCAATCTTGCACTTTTAGTTTGAATGACAAATGAAGACTTTATATGAAATGTTTATTACAGTGCTTGTACGTAGTTGGTATACAGTAAATGTACGTGTTCCAATTATCTGCCTTTCATCTCAGTCCCAGGTATACTACCTGATTACATCTAGTACTAGCAGAACGTAGAGAAGGTTTCTTGCCTTGGGGATTTGCAGCGTGCAAATTCTGTACAAATGGAAAATCAATACCTCTCAGCTATTCCTCAAGAAAGATAAACCCAAAACTGATTTCCTAATTCCTGACTTTTGACTAGTCTCATAGGTATTATTTCACAGATCTATTTCAGGAGATAATTTTCTTTTAAAAAAAACTTTGAAGAAGAATTTTCTCATAGTCAGGTTTGAGATAAACTTGGGCATATTTGCATCAGTGAATCTTTCTTGAACCAGCTAACTAAGAGAATGTATGAACAAGAGAATATAAAATATAGGAGATTCTGTAATCGTTTTTAGTGATTTCTTTACATGGATAGAATAACAGACAGCAAGAATCCCTAGACACTAAGAGGGAAACAGAACAGAAACATTGAATTGGAGGCACATAATATTCCCGTTTACTGTTATGTTTTAATTCACTTATTTTATTCATTCAATTACTCCATCATTAATATATTCAATAAATATTTATTGTTGTAATTGTGTTAGAAAAAAGCAGATAAGACCTCTGCTCTCATGGAATTTACATTCTAGCTCTGGTATATAGGAATGAATGAATTTTTAAAATGATAAATATTATACACATGCTATACAGAAGTTAAAATGAGGTGCTAAGATAGGGAAGACTAGGTGCTAGTTCAGATTGGGTGGTGAGGAAAGACTTGTTTGCAGAGGTGTATTAATCAGTATAGTTTAATTCCTGTTGAAAATAACCCCAAATATCAGTGTCTTAATGCAACAAAGTTTCATTTCTTGCTCATATCACAGTCCAATGCAAGTTGGAGATAGTTGAGTCACCTGACTCCAAAGCCAATGCCACAGTTTATGTTTTTAGTATGACAACATTCCATTCCCAGATACCAATTACCAAATCAGTTAGGGTTCGACCAAAGAGAGCTACTAAAAATATTATGGAATAGAAATTTATTAGAGGAATAAGAACTCACACAATTGTGGAAATAAAGGTTGAGACTGGCAAGTTGGAGATTGAGAAAATCACTAACCAAACTTCCTAAAACCAGGTACATCCAGCTGTCAGAGGGTGACTATAAAAGAGGGCTGGTGGGAAAATTTATGGAAGCATATTGCCTTTGCATTTGATGTTGCCCAGGGGTCAGTTTTGGCCAGCAAGACCAAAAGGTGGGGAAACATCTAGAAACAGAATGGGCAAGAACAACACCTTGCTGCTACTCTCTGGGCATCCTGTATCTAACATTATGACCTTAAAATAGTGATTGTTGTTTAAATTATCCTATCCAAATCTTGAGCAAAGTTTTCTTTTTGATAAATCATACCTGATATGACACAGGAAAGGGGATTCTGGGAAACACAGTTCCATCTTATCCACGTTGACATAGTACAAAACTACCATAACTATGGATCAGTTCTGAGATACTGATAATAAGAATCAATTACAGAAAAATTGGAAAAGCACAAACACGTGGAGTCTAAATAACATGCTACTAAAAAAACAATGAGTCAATGAAGATATCAAAGAGGAAATCAAATAAGAAGACAAATAAGATATTGATAAACTGAAATGGCTCCAGAATACACTGATTGAGATGGTGATGGAATATTGGAATAATGTCTTCTGAGCAAATGCTGAAAGGATCACAGAAATGGATACATGCTTTAGAGGACCTGAAACTTTTACATTTTAAGAGAAAGGCTTTAATTGATTCAACAAAAGCATTTAGCAAAATTCAACACCCTTTCATGATAAAATTTCTCAGAAAACTAGGAATTCAAGGAAACTTCCTCAGTCTGATAAAGAGCTTCTACATAAGATCCTGAGATAAATCATACATAAAAGTAAAACAATGAATGCTTCCTACATAAGGTTAAAAATAAGGCAAAGATGTCATTCTGACCACTTTTATTCAACACATGTGAGAGGAGGTCCTTACTAGTGCAATAAGGCAAGTAAAAGAAATAGAGGCAAAAGATTTGAAAGAAAAATTAAAATATCCAAAAATGACATTATTTATATAGACTATCCTAAGTATTAACAAATACTATAGCTAGTAATGAGTCCAACATACTCCCAGGTACAAGGTCCATATATAAGAATTTATTCTACTTTTATATACCAGAAACAAACAATTTAAATATGAAATGAAAAATAACCATTATATTTAAATATCAAAATATTCAGCAATTAAGGGAAAAAAACTCTACATTAAAATGGAAAGATATACTATGGTCATTGCTATGTTATGTTATGCATGATACTGTTTTCAAATTTTAAGACTCCAATTCTCCCAATTTAATATATACATTTAATGCAATTCCAGTCATAGTTTCAGCAGACTTTTTTTGTTTAATTGAGAAACATTCTAAAGTTCATAAAGATATGCAAAGGACATAAAATTGGTAAAATAATTAGAAAAAAAAGGTTTTTTTTGTATTGCCTGAAATAAAGATTTATCACAAAGCTAGATAATCAAGACATTTTGATATTTGCATTATATAGAAAGATAGGTCGATGAATCTAAATAATGAATTCAGATATTGACTCATAGTTTCAAGGTGAAATGATTTTTTTAAAAAAACACGAAAGCAATTCAATGGAAAAAGGACTATATTCTAAATAGTTGGTGCTGGAACAACATATCTATAATCTATAAGTTTTTTATATGTTATATGGATGTTTGAATATCTAGCTGTTATCAAAATTATCTAATATTTTCAATCTATATTTTTTCTTAAGCTGATATAAAATTCCTAAGTTATTACATAGTAGTTATATATTATTTTTAATGAATACACCAAAATCCCATCAAGTAAATAAAGAATAATATACATATATTTAGGTTGTCTAAGTTTTGGCTATTATAAATCATATTGTACCTCACATTTTTTGAGTATAAATACATATATATTTTTTCTAATGGTATTCTTAGCACAGATTTCAAGGCATGGAATTACTGGAAACAAATTTTTCACTCTTTGAAGCCAAATTGCTTTTCAAAATAGTTATTCAAAGTTACATTGTCCTAGCACATTTCGAAGTAATTGAATCTTAATCACTGAAAGGTTATAAATAGAACAATAACATAGCCTCACTTATAATTTGGGAACGAAAAATGAGACTGGAGACAGTATATATAGTTAGGAATTGATTACATTAGACAATGCAGGAAATGATGTGAATATACACAATTGAGCAGTCCTTGACATCCATTCATTTCTACAATACTTAATAAATATTTATTGGTCATCCACTCTGTTTCAGGCAGTATGCTTGATATAGAAATGATCTGAAGCCCAGAACTTATGTTCCAACAGTAAAAACAAAAACAAGATGAACTTATTTTGCGATTTAGGAATGCTTGGTAGTAGTTGGATCCGAAGATCCCAGTTCCTGGCTTGACGACAAAGTACATAGTATGGTCATTTATTAACCACATTTCTTGCTTTTTTTTCTGAATCTTTACACCCATCATATCACCTGAATAACTTTAAACTCTTCCTTCAAGTGTCAGCATAGGTTCCATTTCCTTCAGCAAGGCTTTATGACTCATCTCTAACAGGTGAGATGCATTTTTCAGCTACTCTCCTGCCTCCTAAACACAGACAGGGTAAAAATGTCTCCAATATAATACCTTTGAAAGAAGCCAACTGCAAATCTCAACAGAAAAATTGCAAATTTAAGAAGACCTGAATACATTTTCCGTGTATAAGCTCATCAGTCCTCTCTGAAGAAACTTTTTTCCCTAGAACCATCTCATCTATTTCAAGCTCCAACTCAGCACCTTGCCATACGGAGCTGTACTCATTCCATTTTCCCTCATCTTTCTTTAAGGCAGCAAGCTCTAGTTATTCTATTCTCTTGACAGACTTGGATAACATAATTTTGCATCTGAATTTATTGTGGATCATACAAAGAGATAAATGGAGCACAGCTTCATCATGTATTGATTCATGCATCATTTGCCATGAAGTTGATTCAGAGAAATACAATTACTGCTGTGATTACTGCATTTAAAAGTGTTTTCAGTAACATAAAGCGCTAAGTTTTAGAATTGATGGCCTTTTGTGGGAATAGACCTTAGTGTAGATTTTTGAAGTTTTTTTGCTGTAAACCAAACAACACTTAAAAACTGAATCATAATTATCATAGTTCTCTCTTTAAAAACCTGTTTTGTTTTGTTATTTTACAGAAAAGGAGGAATACATTCTCCATTATTCCTGTTAGATTATAGTTTTATTGTTAGAAAATGAAAATTGTTTCTTTACCTGGCATAGTTTTGATTACTCTATATAATTCTAATAGAATGTATAGTATGCTGTATGATGGCTGCATACATAAATGCTTTTTCCAAAATGATATCTTTTCTCTTTCATGAAACTTTCTTGCTTGATCATATAGCATTCAGAAATAATTAGCAAAAAGTATACAAATAACTGAGTTGCCACAATGATGTCTTGGTCTACTTGGAATTTTTTAAATATCTTTGATAATTATTTATAACATTCTGACAGAATCTTATTTTCGGTCAAAAGGTGTTTAGGTGATAAAATTAGTAATTTCTATTCCTCAGAGAGAAGGATAATTGAAAAATCTTACATGGAAAAATACATGTTGTCTTGTAACTGAAGGCAAACTTTTACTAACATCTGTTTTTTAAAATTTTCACTAACTTATTTTCTTCCACAGAAGTTGCCAGTGTAATAAAATTATCATTACTAGTATTACTTTTCTTTGTTTTCAGTGAGTGATTTTCTTCAAGAACTTATATAAAAAATACATCTTGAAAACATAATTTTTTTATGAGATTGAACTCAAAAACTACCTCAGGGCAGCTAAACACATCTGCTCTTCACAATTATTTAGCCAATTCTGACTTCTCTCTTTTCCCATTTTTCCCCATATTTATAAGTAGTTCCAATGTAATTTGGTACATGATTATGTATAGCAGCATATATTTCTTAGTTGTTGTAAGATCCATGAGAGCAGGGTTTGTCATCTTTTCCTGTGTATTGCTCTAAGAAAGGGCTGTTATACCAATCCTTACAGTACTTATATAGGTACCATGACTGTAGTAAGCCAGAGAATTCCTCTGGCACAGCCATATTAAACAGGTAGGATTGACACAAAGAAATACGTGTTCTCCCAGTTTTTTGTGAATATATCTCTGTTTCATTTCTGTATTTGTGATAGAGAAATGGGAAAAAATGAATATTTATTTCAATTACTACAAATATACAACAAACTTAGTAAATTGCAATATAACCAAGTTCAGTAAATATCACATCTAACAATTCAACCAATAATTGGCCTCGGTGTAGGAGAAAAAAATAGAGATTAGTGAGAACTATGGCAATATGGTGACTAACATGCAGGGACAAGGCCGAGTGCTACCAGATACTCCAATTATTTAAAGGAAGAAGGAAATACACGTCAGTTTATATGATATTTTTCTCCAAATTTGAATGTGGGCACACAATTAAAAACAAAATTGTTTAAGACAAGAATATATATGGCCAATATCAAATATGTATACATGCAGAAAATAGACTATGGCCTGTCCTTCATCCATAAAACACAGCACAGACAAAAATCTGCTCAAGAATTTCTATTATTATTTTCAATTTGTTTCTCATGTAATTTTGGGCTGTATCACTTGGAAGACAAAGAGATAAAATATGTAAAACTGATTTATGGAAGTTACTGATCTTTGCTTTTTTTTTTTCTTATAGATACAGAGGAAATGAATGCTCATTTGCTCTTCACTTTAAACATGCCTAAACTGGTTTATCTGGCGGAATCATATTAATTTCATCATCTTGCATACAGAGGGGATTTGAATGGATTTATGAATTTCTTTTTATCTGATAGTGACTTTTCTTACTATTTCTTTAAGTATCTCAGCAAGACAAGCAGATATTACTTTCTTGTAGAAAACATGTTATTTTTACCAAAGGAAGAATAAAAGCCACTTCTATATGTGGTCAGTTAGTCAACTATGGTTAATGGTGAATGCTGACTATCCTGTAGCCCAGTGATAGATACTTAGGAAAGGACCACAGTTAGGAATCAGGAGTGAGCTGTCCGGTACTACCTCTCCCTTGCTTATTCAAGAGGAATAGGGCAGAGGTTCCTCTAGCTAGGACATCAGGGTTGTGAAGATAGGGGCTTTGAAGGTCATAATAAGAGCAAGGGGAGACTCATCCTAGATTACAGGAGATACTGAAGATGAACCAGCATCTCTGCAAAGTTTAAAACTAGAGAGGTGCCTAGTTACAAAAGGTAAAAAGGGAAATCATAAAGTTGCTCAAACTGGGTGGGTAAAGTGGTTGTCAAGTTAGGTGAAGAGGTAGTTATCAAAGCTAAATATGTAAATAGGTCACCATCAAATAGCAGGTTGTGTGGCAATCTGGTATAATCTTGAGTAAACACAGACCTGTCAAGGCTGCTAGCAATGGATATCATCTAATGGAGGTATGGTGGGAAAAAGACCTAGAAATAAATGTGTACAGATTAAAAACTTTTAAATACAGGCTGATGAGTGTCAGAATCTCTGGCACTGCTATGAGTTTCCCCAAAATATGTCTAAGTAGGAAGTCAACAAATATAAGTGAGTAGGAAACAACTGTTGTTTGTGTGAGGCTCATGATAGCCACACCTCAAATAGCTTAGACTAGCAAGGTGGACAAGATGAATTCTTTCCCCTCTGGATTTAATCCAGTTATAGAAGTTAAAGCGTGTTCCCATCTTTTCCCACATGATAAGAAGTAACTTTTATTCAACTTGATTCAAGGAAGATTTGGCATTATTTTTGGCTGGGATCTTTATCTCATTTTCCTGGTAGTAATGTTATTGGAAGAGACCTCAACTGTACTGCAAGTGAAATATGTGGCAATTCCAGGCTAAGATCGGATACTTTCATTCATGGTTTAAATGTATTTGGAGAGCTACATAGGTCTGTATGGAGTTTCTCTATAAAGCACTAGACTCCTCTAAAAATCTCTGCATGCATTTTGTTTTTATCAAAAGAAGTTAGTTTTGCAGTTGATAGGAGCGTGCATGCATGTATGTGTGTGTGTGCTTTTCTTTTTTCTCAGCACTATAGCTATTGTCCAGAGATGGCAAGCTTATTTCCTTGAGAATTTTCACTCAGAAGTAGCATTAGTGATGAAAGGTAACGGTAAAAAAATAAACAAAAATGTTTAACATTTTAAATGTTATGATAAACAAACCTTTTAAAAATCCTAATTTAAAGATCTATTGACAAAGCTATGGTTTAAAGCACTTTTATTATTCAAAGTAGAAAACCCAAAATATTGTAAAAGGTCATTCAATACTTCTTACAGGTACTAAAACAAAGCCTATTTGAGGTCAAACTAGACTGTTAAATACAAACATTATATGGAAAGGAAACATAAGATTTCAGTTTAGTTTGGTTACATTGTCCTATAAGTAAATGTCAGTGTACAAGTATGTAGATAAGCCTTTGTAAATATATTTATATTTGTATGGAAGATTATTATGATCATGAGGAATATTATAGTTTTAAAATTATAGTAATAAATTTTCTAAAACAATCTGTGTATGAACAGAGTCTATTTTCAAGTATGTGCAATTATTATAGTGAATTATCTTAAGTACATTACAAACAGCCTATTTCACTTTCTCTTTCCCCACCCATATTAAACTAAAAAAATAATAGTAATAATTAAGCATCATGCACCTAAAAAAGAAAGGAAGCTAACTTGGGGAGTGTTATGGGGAAAATGGCATAAATAGTGTAGCATCTATTGCTCATACAACTATTATTTTATCTTTGCTCAGGAAGAGAAATTTATCTCAAGATTTTAGTGACTTGCAATAGATGTGTACAAAGAACTTCTCTTGATTGCTTCTGGGAACCTGTTTGACATGTTCTCATAGAAGTTCTCAAATTTGAGCTGGATCTCAAAGAATCTTCTGAAAAGCAAGATGTACACACAAAATTCTCTTACTTGTGATGCCCTACTCCAGCAGAGATATGCATTTTTTCCTTAATGTCTCTTCAGTAAGGTTGCTAGATTAAAAATGGGCTTATCTTTTCAATGGGTTATTTTCTCTGAAGTCTCTATCAGAGGGGTTCACCTACTTTATTTGACTTAGAAAAATAGGCCTACACAATAAATTTCTCTATTTAGGTCTCACATTTATTGGAAAAGCTATCTTTGACTCACTATATGTTTTAAACCTAAGGATGCTCAATACCTAAACCCTAAACATAACAGCATGACTTGTTTTCTTTTATTTTTTCCAGGGAGCTGGCGGGGTGGGGGGAAACTTTATATTCTCTAAAAGAAAACCCCATACACAAGTGGATATTTGCTTTACTTTTTCATCCCAAACTCCAAAGGTTAGAATTTTAAGAAATATCCTCTACATATAGAGGTGAAAAAAAGATTAAGCAACCAGGATTTAGACAGCGATTGTGTCTCTGTAATTATAAACATCCTACTTGTGATTTGAAACTACAAAATAATACCACTGGAAGGAGCCTTGGATATCTAAGACCTAGCAAGATGAAGTACTTCGCCCATGAGCAACCTGTTATTGTTAGTATTAGCGACTGGGTGTCAGATTCCTGGTGCCCTAAATGTCATTCCATCTCTTCTTCTCTTCTTTATGTTACAGTTTGATGAGGTGGCTAAGAACATAAGTTGCAACTTCAGATGGATGTGATTCAAATCCTTTTTTGTACCATATGAACCGCATAGATAGGCTAAGTAAACTTTCTGAACCTCAATCTCTCTACTGGTAAAATAGGAATATTTGTGTCTGCTTCATAGGATTAAGTTTTATCATACATGGAATGTGCTTGACTAGTACCTGGCCCATGTTATGTGATCAATAAATGTTAGTGATTACTCAATACAGCAGATTACATCATATTATAATAAGAAATATCTGTACCTTCCTGGTGGTCCAGTGGCTAAGACTCTGCGCTCCAAATGCAAGGGGCCAGGGTTTGATCCCTGGTCAGCAAAGTAGATACTACATGCTGCAACTAAGAGTTCACATGCCGCAACTAAAAGATGCTGCACGCTGCAATGAAGATCCCATGTGCTGCAACTAAGACCCGGCACAGCCAAATAAATAAATAAATAAAAATTAAAAAAAAGAAATATCAGGATATGACAATATAATTATTAACATAACATCAGCTGAGTATGTGCTTGTGGCTATTTTACCCTTAATGGTAGTGCAATTTGGATACTGACTCACAGTCTCTTGCTTATCATATCCTAGAGTCAGTGATACTATTTAATTGGAAAACTCTGATATAACCTTCTCCCCCAAATCTCAGAGGGTTGATTGTGCTGAAGACCAGGCCCTGATCTTAATTTTAAGAGGAACATAACTTTAAGAAGGCATTAGAGTCTAGGAAAATTACACTGTGGTCTTAGGGCACTTATAAAGGAGAGGTGACTTGAGAGGAGATAACTAGGTATGTGTAGTTAAAAATATTAAACTACCATATCCCCTGTATCCTCTTGCCCTGCAGAAGTGATCCATTTACTGTTACAGAGAATAGCAGCCCCTACCTCCCTTGACTAAAGACTGTAAAGAGGACTCAAAGGAGGCATTGGCATTACAAGACAGTGTATACATTTCTTGGCAGCATCCCTTCCCCTCTGCCACCAGACTAATAACTAGGGTAATATCAGAACACAATCCTATGGCAGATATCAGACTTGCATCGAGAAGAAATCAAAAGGCTTAGATAAGTGGGCATGTTAGAACGGATATATTTAGAAGAACTACCAGTCAAATAAGTTCCTTGGGAGTGACTGGAAGACACTTCTTTTACTGAAACAAAAAGTTGTGAAGGGGTTACTTTCTTGTTAGCTAAAGCTTAGAGAAGAGTCCTCTATAGGCCAGTGTTGATAAGAGATGAAGTTTTTTTTTTTTTTTTTTTGCGGTGTGCGGCCCTCTCACTGTTGTGGCCTCTCCCGTTGCGGAGCACAGGCTCCGGACGCGCAGGCTCAGTGGCCATGGCTCACGGGCCTAGCCATTCCGTGGCATGCGGGATCTTCCTGGACCGGGGCACGAACCCGTGTCCCCTGCATCGGCAGGTGGACTCTCAACAACTGCGCCACCAGGGAAGCCCAGAGATGAAGTTTTAAACCTCAGGTCCCTTGTAGCAACTGGGATAGAAGAATCTAAGAATAGTAAGGAATAGGTAACAGCAAATACATTTTTAAAAATATGTTCGTTATTTTACAATGCGACTTCAGTGGTTTTTGGGCTTCCTTATACAGTCGAGAAGTGAAAATACATATAACTATTAGGACATACACAAATACATCCTACTTCTTCTCCTTTATTGAAAATCTTGATTTGTAGGTTCATGAATGCTAAGATGCATATACAGTAATTCAAGAAAATGCTATTTATGTTAAACAATTTTTTTAAGGATGGAGATTTTTAAGTGACAAAGTAGTAGTTAATAAGTGTTATATATTTCAGAGAGGTACATCATGTAAGATGAGGATCAAAAGCATCTTTTGAACAAGGATATTAGCACCTGACAACATATCAATTGTACATGTAACAGATTCAGCCACCACTCCCTAAAATTGTCTGTTTCTGAGTCTAATTTCTCAAAGTCTGGAGAAGGGACTGATTGGTCTAACTCAGATCTAGAACTTCGAATAATACAAGACTGTTTACTAGGATATGGGGGTTCATATTATTGGAACAGATGTAGCTGGCTTACAAAGCAAGTGAGGAAAGGGGAGAAAAGCAGAGCAGGGTTATAGAGAGGAGGAGATAAAAGGGAGGGTGATAGCCCACTTGCTAAGGCACAGCTTCTTTATTTCCCTTGGGTCATCTGAGAAATAAGAGCTTCCTTATAATTGACATATATTTGCTTAAGTCAGTTCTAATGTATGCATGCCATTTGAAAACAAAATCGTTCTATTAATAGTTCCTATTGTATATTTACTAAACTATAGAATTAAATTGTAACTATCTGCAGTACAAAACATCTATTGCTTTGTACATGAATAATATGCTCCAGTTAGATCATGTCTTCTATGCCCTCAGGGTTTCAATGTAATAGGATTATTATATGGGAGGGAAAAATGGTTCTATGTTAATCTGGCTGAACAAAATGCTGAAGCGAGAAGATTTTAGCCATTTGCTTAGCTATATGCCACTGAGACAGAACGATGGCTTTCTCTTTAGCCAGGGGAAGAGCCTGTCTTATTTTGCTGACTGTAGCTGGCACCATTGAAAAGAAATCTATCTAGATGGAAAGAATATGTTCTAAGTATATTTGGAAACCAATATCTTTTACAAAATACAGCTACAAGTATATTGTAGTTGTAAATCAAGAGGAAGCTGCTCTCTGACTTTGTGATATACAGACATATCTATATAGAATAAAGTTTTATAAGCTTTGCCCTTTTTACAGCTCAGCAAATCTAAATTCTTATTTCTCCTTGCAGAGTAAATTGTTTCCCCAGAATATCAAGTTAGTGAGTACATTTTTATGGGCTCCAATGGTTGAATTGTCAATGTAATACACCCCCCCCAAAAAAAGTGAAAAAATCATTTAGTTAGCCCATTTTCCATTTAAGGCTCAATTATGTGAAATAACATGTCTCAAAATTATATACATAACTTGCTATCAGTCTGTATAATTAATGATGTGGGCATTCCTTACATGGGTAAAGTAAAACCTCTTGATCATGAGTTATTAGCCCACTCATATCTTACGTAAGAAAACAAATTGACATTCTGTAAAAATTGTATTATTGTTTGTTTTTTCTTAATTAAGAAGTAGGCCTTTTAAACTCAAATTTATGACCTTTAGCAATAGAAGATTTTAATGAAGCAAATGGCCAAATCTACAAATAAACACATAGAATTGTTAGAACATTTTAAAGTCTATTATTGTTGTAATTGGGTGAGAGAAAATGGACATGTTTCCCATGAGTTTTGATAACAGTGGTTGTATATGTAAATATGTCTCCCACAGAGTACCTTACTTAAAATTGAATTAAAACAGACTTTCCCCAAAGCCCAAACTTCAATCTAAATGCTTTTAAGTGAAAGGATGAGATATTGTCAGTCAAATTCTACATACTGGAAAAGATATTTTACCTTGAACCAGGAACCTAGGGGACTAGGAATAAAATATCAATACTAAGTGACTAGTATTTTAGGGAAAGAAAAAAAAAAAACACTAGGTACATAAAGATAATGACCTTTTCCCCCTTTCATTGCTTTTTCTAGCACACATGTAAGTTCATCCTGAAACCACATGCTGCAAACAACTAATGGGCAGCAAACCATGTTTTTCAGACTCCTTCTCAGGTCAGATGACCATTCTTTATCTTTCAGATTCTGTGTTATATTTCTCAGTAAGCTGGAATTTCTAAAAGAAGTGATTTAAAAACTTGTTTTAAAGATTTTAATATTTATACTTTTTGTAAGTTAATTGAGAAATGTATTTGGCATATAACTTCGGTCATATCAAAATTATAATTTGAAATTAACATAAAATATTCCCAACTAAATCAAGCTGAGTTTTACTTTTTTTTTTTCTTTTATTTTAAAGACATGATCCTGGCATCTCTTCTCTAGAAAGCAGATGTTGGCATGAAATTTGAAGATTCAAATGAAATTGATTTTGATATTTTTCAGCTGTTTCTTCTTGTGAGAAATGGCTAACAATTTGAGAAACTATATGTTCACTGCATCAAATGATGAATGATCTGAGTAACAATATTTTATGCCATCTGTATTGGTCCCTAATGATTCCATGTTTATATCTTGTTTTTGTTACTCTTGATATTTTGAATCTGTTGCTGTCAGAAAACAAATCCAAAAAGTACACTCAGAGTCATTTTTAGACTATCGTAAATCGTGCTGCATTAATATGATCCACGAAGAGACAAATCGTGTGTGAAGGGAACGGTACTCAGGTCTGCAGGAAGAGAAGAAAGAGGAGGATTTGGGACTGGCAGAGAATGGTGGCAAATTAATATAATTCATATGATTGTGTTTGCTGTTCACAAAATATTTTGTACAAATAGTGCACTGGGAGAAAGGCATTGCTACTTTAACTTTGAATTGGTATTGCTTGCTGTTATTGAGATAAAATGAATGAAATAAAAATAGGGGAAACTCTAAGAAAACAAGACTGTCCATAATATACTCTAGTGTAATAGAGTAAACAAGAGTAAACCAGTTACTAATATTTTCTTAGTGCAGGAGTCCTGGTATATACTACTATGCTATACTCAACTTGAGCAGATATTTCCCCATATAACAAATCAGTTCCTTACTCTAGCTGAGCTAAATTCACTGAGGAAGGGTGGAAAATAAAAGGACCTGAGGTATGAGAATATGGGGATCATGACAGTTAATAAAGACTCCATTTATGTGATATACATAAATCCTGAAACAATGAAAGAAATGATAATATTTCAAAAAAAGAGGGCTAAGATAAACCAAACTATTCCAAGGACAAAATCCTCTCGACTCTAATGAATCAGAAAATTTTTGAAGTCACGATGAACTGACTTTACATATGATGTTAGTCCTTATGCGAACAGGTTTATGCTAAAGTAATCTTTTTTCCTTCCATGCATATCTGTAAAATTCATATGTGTAAATACTATACTGGTGGAATTAGAGAATTAATGTACTTGAGAATTAGAAATCAATTACATTTGCTAATTCTTATTAATCACAGGTCTCATAAACTAAGCATAAGAGCCATTAGCTCTTTTTTTAAAATTTTTTATTTATTTTATTTTGTTTATTTATTTTTGGCTGCGTTGGGTCTTCGTTGCTGCACGCGGGCTTTCTCTAGTTTCGGCGAGCGGGGTCTACTCTTCGTTGTGGTGCACAGGCTTCTCTTGTTGCAGAACATGGGCTCTAGGGCACACGGGCTTCAGTAGTTGTGGCACGCGAGCTCTAGAGCGCAGGCTCAGTAGTTGTGGCACACGGGCTTAGTCGCTCCGCGGTATGTGGGATCTTCCCAGACCAGGGCTCAAACCCGTGTCTCCTGAATTGCCAGGTGTATTCTTAACCACTGTGCCACCAGGGAAACCCCGCAGGGGCTACTCTTCGTTGCGGTGTGCGGGCTTCTCTTGTTGCGGTTGCAGAGCACGGGCTCCAGTAGTTGTGGCACGTGGGCTCAGTAGTTGTGGTTCACAGGTTCTAGAGCGCAGGCTCAGTAGTTGTGGCACATGGGTTTTGTTGCTCTGCGGCATGTGGGATCTTCCCGGACCAGGGCTCAAACCCATGTCCCCCGCATTGTCAAGCGGATTCTTAACCACTGTGCCACCAGGGAAGCCCGAGCCATTAGCTCTTAAGAGACAATTTAATTAAAATCTATTACAGTTATTGCAAGTCATGTGTTTTTTGAAACGCAGCAGCATTTCATTTTGGAAATCATGGACAAAAGAAACATGCAAGATTAAAGAGTACAAAATAAGGCATATAAGTGAAGAGAGCTAGGTAAATTATTTGTTCTGCTTAAATAATACAAGTTCCACAATGGCAAAAAAAACTTCTTGTCTACTACTGAATCCAAACCACCTAGATGTGTCTCCCAGTTTGTGCTCAAAATACGTTAGAAAATTATCTTCTTATTTTCCAAAGCCACTATAAATAGCACATATTAAGAATTACTGAACAGTCATAAACAGCAACATATTTTATATCTAGATTCTTTAAAATTTTACCTAGAGTAAAAACATTTACAAAGTGTCAAAAACCTTAACATCATTAAAGCTATACTGCCTAACTGTAGAATATTTAGTAACTTCCTGACCTGAGGCAGAAAATTAAAGCTTGGGAACTACAAATGTTTAAATCCTCTAAACAAGGATAAGGTATATATGATAGGTTAATTACCATCTACTGGTAATATTGATTAATCATGAGCAAATTAACTTATTACCTATTTAGTTTCTAAATAATAAAAATATTTCCACTGTTTGTTAAATATGTAAATTTTAATTAATCTGGAAATTATTAGTTGCTTTACCAGGCTTAGAACTAAAGTATCTAAATAAACACTATATTTTTAAAAATGTAGATTAACTTCATATGACCAAGAGAGTAGATTGATATTAACCGATCCCTATTTATTCATTCATTCAATAAATATTTACTGAAGAGACGTTTTGTCAGGTCCAGAATGACTATATAAAGATAAATAAAAGAATGCTTATCCAGTATCAAATTTGACAACTGAAGGGTTGCTTTTAAAATTTTATAATAGGTATCAACATTTAATTGATTTTTCTATATACAGTTCAAGTTGAGGTTGGCATTTGTAAGAGACTTAGTTGAATGGCTGGGGACAGATTCTCCAAAGCTATCAGATCTAGAGGCTTTTAGATAAAATGCAAGGAGAAGGTGTGGGGATCTTGAGTTTAAGCTGGTGAAGGAAGTGAGAAGTGAGATTTTTGACCAAGACAGTGTAACTGATAAACAATTTACAATTCTATGTATATTGACCTTGTGACCCACAAACCTTTTAAATTTCCCCATTGATATTAACAGTTTTCTTTATAATATATATGGATTTCTGCATACATAGTCGTATCACTTGCATATAATAACATTCATTTCTTATCACTTATCATACTTCATATAACTTCCTTATCACCTCTATATTACTTATCACATTTCTTACCACATCCTTATCAGTCCTTACAATTTTATTATCTTTGCCTTATCATGCTGTCTAGAATATCCAGTAAAATGTTAAATAGAAGTTGAGATAGTGCACAACCTAACCTAAACCTCAGGAGTTTCCCTAGAAAATCATGCTTTTCTATTTTATTCTATTTGATTGGTTTATACATCTCTGTGTATATGTATATATGTATATAAAATTTATCGTGAGATTTGGTTTGTTAATATTTGTTTGGGATTTTTATATTTATTTTCTTTGAAGAGATCGACTTGCAATTTTCCTTTTCTCTAATGTCCTTGTTAGGTTTTATTATCAAGGTTATGCTGGCCTTATAAAGTGGAGATTTTTCTTACTTTTTCTTTCTTCTATTTTCTTTGAGCTTCATTTAATTTTTTCCCATAACTTCTTGAGATGTAAGCATTTATTTTCACCTTTTTTTGTAATATATATTAACATTATAACATTCTCTTTAAGCACAATATTAGCTGTATCGTACAGATTTTATTACACATTCTATTTTCAACATAAACAGTTTCCTGATTTTTATTTTATTTCTTCTGGGTAATTTAGTAATATGTAGTTAATTCTAAACATATAGAATATTTTTAGTTATCTTTTGAAAATTGTTTCTTAGCATAATTTCATTATGGTCAGAAAAGATAATTTCTATGATTTCTGAATTTAAAATTTGACAGACTAACTTTCAGAGCCCACACATGACCAATATGGATGACTATTATATATGCAGTGGAAAATAATATTTATCCAGATGATTTTATGGATTGTTTCTAGTATATGTCATTAGCGCAAAAGTTGTGTTATTCGAGCCTTCTATAGTGTTGCTAATACTTATTTCCTGACTTTTCTATGAATTTCTAAAAGCTGCATTATAATTTTCCAACATAATTAAGGATTTGACTCTTTTTCTTTTCTACTTGTCAATTTTTGCATAAGTTTGAGTTATGTATCATACATATATACACATTATATACATAAACATATATGTGTGTATATATGTGTGTATATATATGTGTGTATGCATATATTTTGCATACTACATTTTGAGATGATGTGCATCTTACATATATACACATTATATATATACACACACATATGTGTGTATATGTGTGATTGTACATATATATGTACATATATGTGTATATATTTTTTTCTTCTATCACTTCTCAGAAAATTTTATCACTTCTCAGAAAATTCAAACTCTTTGGAATCTTATCCTGCCTATCTTAGAGCTATTTTTTAAATTTTGGTATAAATTCTCTCTATATTTAAAACTCACAAATATTATGTTTCTCAAGTAATTGTTAATCAGATCAATCAACAATTTACATTTTCTGTTTTCCTGCATCTCTGTGTTTCCATTGGGATTATTTTTCTTCCTTTTAATAATTCTCTTTATATTTCATGTATTGTGTGGGTCTACTTGTGTCACATTTTCCTAGTTTTGGTTTATTCAGTTTTGTTATTAAATTTCACCATTAATTTTGAAAGATATTTAGGATAGATACAGAATTCCTGGTTGACATTTTTTTCTTTTAGAATTTTGAATATATAACCAAAGGTGTTTAGCTCTTATTATTTCTCTTGAGAAATTAGCTCTCAGCATTTTTCTTGCATTTTTAAATGTAATATAACTATGTTTTGCTTTAGATTCAGTTAGTTTTCTTGATATTTATTAATTTAGTATGATATGCAGAAGTATACTTTAAAAAATTTTATCTTGCTGTTTTTTGTATTGCTTCTGTAATCTGTTTGATAGTTTTCATTAGTTTTTGAACATAGAACCATTTCTTTAAATATTGCTCCTCTTACCTCCTTTTGGGACTGCAATTCCATACATCACGGTGAGAAAGCTTTTGTATGTAAAAGGCCAAGTAACAAGTAATTTAGGCTTTGCAAATCTCATAATGTTTCTATCATATATACTCTTTTAACTGTTTAAAAATGTTAAAAAGCATTCTTATCTCAAGGGCTGTACAACCACAGTCCACATGCTGTATTTATTTCTAAATTATTTCTTCCTAGTTTCTGAACAAATTGTGTGTTTTTAATGACTTTTTTTTTGGTTTGAATGCCATACATTGTTTATAATAAATGTAGAAATGATAAAAACTCTCAACAAAGTGGGTACAGAGGGAATGTACCTCAACATAATAAAGGCTGTATATGACAAGTCCACAGCTAACATCATACTCAGTGGTGAAAAGCAGAAAGCTTTTCTTCTATGATCAGGAAAAACACATGGATGCCCACTCTCTTGCAACTTTTATTCAATATAGTATTGGAAGTCCTCTCCAAAGTGGAGAGGAAGAAGTAAAACTGTCACTATTTGCAAATTATATTATATATAGAAAATCCTAAAGATTCAACCAAGAAAGTGTTAGAACTAATAAATTCAGTAAAGTTGCAGGATACAAAATCAATATACGAAATCTATTGTGTTTCTACATACTAATAATGACCTATCAGAAAGAGAAATTAAGAAAACAATCCCTTTTACAATTGCACCAAAAAGAATAAAATGCCAAAAATAAATTTAACCAAGAAGTGAAAAACCTGTACACTGGAAACTATAAGACATTGATGAAAGAAACTGAAAAAACATTAATAAATGGAAAGATATTCTGTGTTCATAGACTGGAAGAATTAATATCGTCAAAATATTCATACTGCCTAAAGCAATCTACAGATTCAATACAATACCTATCAAAATTCCAATAGCATTTTTCACAGAAATAGAACAAACAATCCTAAAATTTGCATGGAACCACAAAAGACCCCGAATAGCCAAACACTGGCTTTTAATGTTCCAATATTTATATTTCTTTCTTCTTTCTGCTTTTAGTATCATGTTATCTTTTCTTCTCCAAAGAAGTTACTTGTTGTGCTGGGCTCCTGATAATAGCTATTAATACCTTACCCAGATACTTTAGTCACCTTTACTTCTAGTCACCTCTACTTGGTTGTACAGTGTGCTAAATTGTTTCTAAAAGGCACAACAGAGAATTGACATAGTGATGGAATCTCTTTTGAGAACTGGAGTTATTTGAAAGACTTGAAGTACAGGGAAGAAAATTAAAGTTGGCATCTATATGAAAATAATATTAATGGAAGAAAATAATCAGAATAATAGAAGCAAATAATTATTCAAAGCTGCAAAGGATTATAAATTTTCTGGAATATTGTCTATTTTGCATTCAATCTCTTTAATCCATATAACTTGTGGAGCTACACTTTAGCAAAATTGCTCATTCAATGAAATGATTTATCATTAAAAAAAAAGTAAATTTAGAAAATTTGTAATTCCAAGTTTCTTTTGCTCAAACTAGCTCCTCAACCTTCTGAAGCAAAGATGAATTTGGTTCATGCTCTGAGAGAGTTGAGTCAAACTCATACACTAAAATAAAAGCATTGATTAAATAGACATTAATATGAACATCAGGACAGTGAGATTCTAGAGAACCTTACATGTTCAGCTGGCATTCTGTTAATGAAGTAGAACTCCAACTGGTATCTTTTTTATTCAGCTGTGACTAATTATTTTCCACAATCATATTAAAATATTGAATGCAGCTTGATTTACAATAACACTAAAGGTCTAACTTCGGCGTTATAATCCAAATAATAACACCCACAACTGCCTAAGGGTCATGATACTCGTTCTCACAGTGAAGGAGCAAAAGAGCTAATTATACACACAAGAGAATGAGTTACATGTTTTCTTGTTTTTCCTAGACAATTTCAGGCACAATACTTGTGTGTGTGTGTGTGTGTGTGTGTGTCTGTATGATCCTTGTGAAAAATCCAAGGGAAAAAAAATAATATTTCCCAAAGCACACACACACACACACACATACACACACACAATACACAGAGCAAGACCTTGACTTTTAAATTCTGATGCTGACCCCCTTTAAAGGGATATTGATGCCTTTAAAAAGCAGTGCTTTTTGCATCAATTATCTATTGTTAAGTATGAAGAAACTTAGACGTGTGTGCGTATGTGTGTGTTTGTATGGGTTTTGGGATTGGCAGTTCTATGGAAACTAAGATGATATGTACATCTTATTTAGGTATTTAGATGTCATTTCATCATTGTATAACAATTATGATAATGTCAAAGTCAATAAAAAAGGTATGGTCAATAAAAGCACACATCCAGCTGAACTAGATTTGATTGTTGCCTGAAGACTGACTGTTTGTTTCTAGCTTGAATAAGCACAGAAATATCTTTAAGATAGGTTAGTAGGCTTTCAAAATACTGATTCTCTTGGATGTTCTTTCTTTCTCAAAAATTATTTTTATTGAGGAATAACTGACATACAACATTATATTAGTCTTGGGTGTACAACATAATGATTTGATATTTGTATATATTGCAAAATAATCACCGCAATAAGTCTAGTTAACATTCATCACCAGACAGCGTTGCAAAACTTTTTTTTTCTTGTGATGAGACTTTTTAAGATTTATTCTCTTACCAACCTTCAAATATGCAATACAGTATTATTAGGTATAGTTGCCATGTTATACATTATATCATAATGTATATTTGGCAGTTTGTACCTCTGTATAATTGGAATTTTACACCTTTTATAATAATTGGTAATTGGAAGTTTGTACCTTTTGACTCCCTCCACCTAGTTAACCCACACCCATGCCCTGAGTCTGGCAACCACCAATCTGTTCTGTATGAGATTGCTTTTATTTTTAAAGTTCCTGCATATAAGTGAGATCATACAATATTTGTCTTTCTCTGTCTGACTTATTTCACTTAGCATAATGTCCTCAAGGTCAATCCATGTTGTCACAAATGGCAAGATTCTGTTATTTTTTATGGCTGAATAATATTCCATTATATATATATACATATATATATAAAATCTTCTTTATCTATTCATTCATGGACAGACACTTAGGTTATTTCCAAATCTTGGCCATTGTAAATGATGCTGCAATGAACAGGGAGGTGCAGGTATCTTTTCAAGTTAGTGTGTTCATTTTCTTTGGATAAATACCCAGAAGTGAAATTATTGGATGGTATGGTAGGTCTATTTTTAAAATTTGAGGAATCTCCACACTATTTTCCATAGTGGGTGCACCAATTTACATTCCCACCAACAGTGCATGAGGGTTCCCTTTTCTCCACATTCCTGTTTAAAAACCTCTGCCTTGATCATATACTATGATACACATACACACACACACAGTTTCCTTTTATATTTGGTGCTATTTGTTTTACAAAAATTGGTTTGTATTATATTTAATTACTTGCTTCTTGCTTTTCTCACTTAAAAGACATCCTGAAAAACGTGCCAAGACAGAGATTTAGCTCACATTTTAATATATATTGAAACTATTACCTAGATATCTGAAGTCTCACCATGAGTCTTTCTTATATTCAACCAATTTACCACTTTGTGCTGCATTTTACATAATTTTCTCACATATATCTTCAGGCTCATTAATTTGTGTTTTTACTTGTACTTTATCTTTTTCTTTTATAAAAGTGTTCCTTAGTTCTTTTTCAAAACTTGTTGTTTTTCTTTATCACATCCTTTCCTTTGACAACTTTTAAAAATTCCCTCTTTAATTGTTTAAATATATTTATTTTATAGTTTCATCATGTTGCTTCTTTTTATGAACCTAAGTTATTGAGTGTGCCAAATCTTCTGTTTGTTACATCTTTTTCTCACTTATGATGGTTTGTTTCTTTGTGTGTTTAATGATTTTAATTATAACCTCATTTTAAGTATAAATTATTTTTTAACCCTGTGGGATTCTCATAGGGATTTGTTGAAGTTTCTCCCCACAGAAGTTTTCAATTTTTTTGTTGCAGGTGTTCTATGTGCATCACTTTCCAGTGACAACTTAAAAGGAAAGTCAGTTTGAATATTTTAAAAATATTTTCTTGGTTTAGGATTTCTCTGTAGCACCTAGGTGAAGTAAATGTAGATTGCAGGTCAGTGAGAGATGAAGTTTTATTTTTTCTCAGGAGAATTTTTTTATCCTACTCAGCTTCAAAATAAAAGTAAATCTTCATCTTAGTTTAGATACCTCTAGACCCTGAAGTTAGAACTCAAGTTCTAGTAAATAGTTTGAGAGATGACACCAGGAAAATCAGTAGGGGTGTGGCCAAGTACAGTACGGAGGAGAAGAAAGCAAAAGTTGCATCATCAACCAAGTTGCCACTGTGGGCAAATAAAACTCAGTCTAGCTGGGAAATTCTAGGAGGAGGTGTAGAGTACTTAGCTATGAATGAGGAAGCAGGTATATTTATCTACCAACTCCCCATCTATCGCTGGCTGAGGGCTCTTCTGGGGGCCCTTGCAGCCCCTCCAGGACTTACAGCTGAGATTGTGCATGTCCCAGATCGAAGAAAAAAAATGTTCTTAGGCAAACTGTGACAGGTGCTAGTTATAAGCAGTCTCATGTGTACAGACCAGCACCAAGAAGATATGAATCATTCATCAGTAACATCTGAAAAACCATTCTTGTCATCTCTCTGGGTCAGTGGATAGAGTGATTGTGTCTTCTTTTCACTAGGCTTGTAGTTGTTGGAGGACCTTGACTCCTACCCTGTGTGGTGTTAAAACCTAACTTGAACCTTTAGTCATTATACAGTTCAACTAACCTTCCAGGGCTGCTGTAATATCAGCTCACCTGCTTACTGCTTTGGCTTTCAGCTTTAGCTTTGCATCTGACACCTGAGATTTGTTTCTTTCTTGTATATTAAGCTATAGATTCAAAAATATTTATCCATGGGAAGCAATTATACTTTATCTAGTATCTCTTGATATTTATAGTGAAAGCGTTTGATGCTAGCCTAGTTCATAATTTTGTTAGAAATAGAAGTCCCTCACCCTTTTCAATAGCTACTTAATATTTTGTGGTAGAAAATGTATTTGATCATTCACAGAGTAATAGGCATTTACTTTTTTCCAGTCCCCCCTTACAGACATAGCCCCAAATAGCATGTCTTTGCATCTAGCTTTTGTAACAATGTTTTTCTCTTTGGGATAACATTCCTAGAATGCTAACACTTTGTTAAATCTTATTTATATTTTTAAATTTTGATAGAATATTACTCCACTGAATTAAAGAGGGCAATAACTTATATTTATTGCGACAAATACTGAAGAAATTATTTATTTGTCATATGGATATCAGTAAATATATATGTATATGCATGTGCATGTTTATGTATATGTATATATACACACTGATATAAATATTTTAATTCATCAGATCCTTGAAGAAAGAGGTAATTTAGTCCATCCTTCTTTTGTACAGAAAATAATTATAAAATTAATAAAATGAAAAGGAAAGCACATGAATAGAATAATAAATCTAAAAACTTTGTGTATTGCAAACTAGGAAAGTTGAGATTAAAAGCACCATCATTCAGACTTGGAGAAGAGGAGATAAATCCTCGCAAATAAAACTAACTCCATGCATGGGGTCATTTAGGTGTCTGGTATGAATCCTCAGGAGCCATAACCAGCGGTCATAGCTGCCTGAAAACATCAGTATGGTAATTAAAACATGCTCATGAAATCAGATGAAATAACTGCTTCCTTGGAATTTGATAAATGCTGCCTCTCAAAATGTATAGTGTCAAAGTTATCTTGGGAATGCTTGAGTTCACAGATTCCAGGCACTGTTGACTGAACAGGCTTCTCTAAAACCAGTCTGGTTTATCTCTTAAAATGAGCTTCTATTTCTGACATATACCAAGTGACAAAGATCTCCCAAGGTATATGTCATTATGGTTGCTGCATTTGCAATCTTTCTACATGAACTGAGAACAAGTTATTTTAGACAAAAATGACCAACTCTGATTATTAATTTATTACATTAAAATACTGTTCTCCTATTTATTTTCAAATAATAAAAATGAGATCATGTCTATTTGAATAAACTGTAACTAATGTAAAATATTACATCAACTATTATCAATTCAGAATTTATTTTATTTCAGAGACTACATTGAATTTTTGTCAATATTATTTTGGAGAAAAATTGGTTGAACATATGACTAATATAAAGGTTGTAGAGAATATTTAAGACTAGCAAAACAAATAATTTTCATGTATTCCAAAACCTCATTTTGTACAAATTATTTGATTACTAATGAAAAAAATCCTACTTTTATATATTTTAAAAGATACTAAAAAAAAAAATAGTAGTCATTTTTTGTAGTTTATATAAATGACTTAAAGTTGAAAAAAGGTCTCTAAAAGTACAAATATTTGCTATGTGAAAATAAATTTCCATCAAGTAATTCTAATTAACAAAATTTTAAGTATCAGATTGTGACAAGTAAACTTTGACTTGAATGAGAATGTTTCACTTATATACAGAGTGTTGTAAAATCAAAATTTATTGTGAGTGGGGTTGCTTATATTTTCCAGTAATGTTTAATTTCTCTGATGTTTTATTTTGTGGGAAGGGCAAGAATGCCATTAATTTTTAGAAACTGATAGGAGTTTTCCTTTGTGGGTTTTTCTTAACCCTTTGTCAAGGTCCAAGTAAAAATTCAACCCTTCTTATAGAAATTTCCTGAAATTTCTAGAAATTAACACAGCAGCAATTAAGTTCTTTGTCCACTATACTATAACAATTATTTTAATTTTCAGAGCATGATTCATGTACTGTCCTTGATTACAGTTCTGCATATAAAATCTTTAGAAGAAGACACTATCTCTTAAATGGTTTAGTATCCTCACTCCACCCAGTGTATCAGCAAGGGTTTTTCACATACTGCAAAATAATATATGTTCACTGTAGTTATGCCAGTGTTAATTATCAAGGGGTGGGCAGCAAGACTCATCAAGAACCCCCAGAGCAACTGTATGAATGCCTGTATTTTCTCATATTTCTCACTTCTAATGAAGTGATCTCTGGCTCAGGAATCATCATTTTGGTAACAGCAACATTAATATTTATTGAGTACTTGCTATTTACCAAACACTGTGTTTATATGTATTATCTCATAATCTTCAGAGCATTCCTATTTGTGTAGAAATTACTACTAAAATCTTCCCCCAATTTTACAGTTGAAGAAATTGTGGCTTAAAGAGATTAAATTATTTAAGGCCAGATAGCCTCTAAGTGTTGAAGCCAGAATTTGAATCTAGGCATTCTCAATCCAGAGTCCAGATTCATAACCACTATTTAATGATACAACTTTACCACTTCTTTGTCCTCTTTGAGACCCTCTTGCAATTCATTTAACAACAAATTTTAAGTCAGACTTTATATACATTAAGAAGAAATAGCATTGACTAAGTAATCTGACTTGTCTTTAAATATAAATGTCAGAGCTTTATCATGTTTTGATCAATCATTTATACTCTATTCTCACTCTGTATTTGGTATTGTACCATAGTATGTCAGAAGAAATTAAATACTATGGAGAAAAATAAAGAAAAGGAGGAAGATAAGAAAGGTTGGGAGTGGGTATGATACAATTTAAAATGGGATGGTTAAGAAAGCAAAGTAAAGGCCAAAAAGATATTCTAAAATCTGTATTCTTATCCATCTGATTCATCTAGCCATCATTTATTAAATATTTAATATGTGCCTGTTGCTATATTAAGCTCTTAGGATAACATAATCAGCAAACACCAATGATTCCTACCCTCATAGATGTTACCAAAACAAACCAAATAGTTGTAAATAAGTGTAAAATTAAAACTCTGACAAGCGTGATGATCATGAAGATTTGCGGCAGAGACCTTGATTAAGCTTGTGGCAATGCGGACTGAAGGAAGGGGGAGAGATGGTGCTGTAATTTGGGGAAATCTCCTCTGAAGAAGAGGTGCCTGAGTTGAGATCTGAAGATAAATGGAACAAAACTAAGTAGAGAAGGGTGCAGGAGGCATGTATAGTACACAGAGGTCAAAAGAGCATTTTCAGTGAAGAAGACGATGTACCAAGAGCTTGTTGCTGGGGCAGGATGACTTAGATGATGGAAGCTGGTGTGGGTGGAACACAAGACCTGAGGCAGACTGGGTGCTATAACAAAGCAGGCAGAGCTACTGACATTGCCACTCAGTTGTGTTGTACATTTCCAACTTCAAATCTACTTTCTCATTGCATTCTCATATTTTCCATTTGAGGCAGATAGAAAGGAATACCATAATGAACTGATTTATTAGTTAGAAATTCAAATGATGCCCCAAATCCTACAACTGGTAAGATAGAATTGAATCCTAGGCCTGGGTCTTTTCTCTAACTCAAGCTAAATATTGAGTTTAATTGCATATTTTATAATTTTTTCTATTAATCATGAACAATAATAATTGATTGTGTAATCTAAAACATGCAACAGATGTGTAGTTTAGTTTTTAGTTTAAAAGGATAGATAAGACTAGTGGTCAGGGCCTGGGCCTTGAAAGTCCTAGGGTTAGTGCAGGCTTGCTGTTAGGTGGGACTAGGTCCCTGGGTGCCTGGCTGCTTTGCCTGGGTGGGCCCAGGACTGGTGCCAACTGGCTCGTGGGTGGGGCTGGATTCCAGCACTAAGTCTAGAGAGAGGGCTCCAAAATGTCACTTGCCAGCACCATTGTCCTCTTGGTAGAACAAACTCCCCCAAATGGTTGCCGCCAGCATCTAGGTACCCAGGGAGAGTTCCAGTTGTCTCCAGCTTCTCCAGAGGCTCTCCAAGATCAGCAACTGACTCTGACTCAGGCTCCTTTCAAATTACTGCCTCTGTGCTGAGTCTTGGAGTGTGTGAGATTTTTGTGTGTGTCCTTTAACAGTAGAGTCTCTGTTTCTTACAAACCTCTGGCTTTCTCATACTCAAGCCCTGAAAGCCTTCCAAACCAGATGTTCTGCTGGCTCAACTTCCCAGTGAAAAACCCTCAGGCTGGGGAGTCTAATGTGGGGCTCAGACCCCTCACTCCCTGAGGAGAATCTCTGCAATTGTGATTATCCTCTTGTTTGTGGTTTGCCTACCTAGGGCTATGGATCTTGACTTTAAGGTGTCTCTGCCCCTCCTACCCATTTTGTTGTGGTTCTTTCTTTATATCTTTAGTTGTAGAAGACCTTTTCTACTAGTCTTTAGGTCTTTCTCATTGATAGTTGCTCTGTAAATAGTTGTAATTTTGGTGTGCCCATGGGAAGAGGTGAGCTCAGGGTCTTTCTACCCTGCCACCTTGGCTGCCTGCTCCTGCTTGTTCCACAGTTATTCTCTACCCTGGCTCAAAAATTGAAAAAAAAAATTAATGATCTTTTTCAGGGCTTCATACTGGCATTTAGTGCCCCAGCTCAGGCAATAGCCAGTCTGTGTGGGGTGTGTTGTATCCTCTCTGCTTTCCACAAGTGCCATAGAAATTCTGTAGCTTCCTAAGGTGCCTCACCACTTTGTTTCAGGACAGCTAAACAAAAGAATTCCTCCTCCAAGTGTGGTTTGTGGAGCAGCTGCAGCATTCAAGAACCAGAATTATTTATGGTCTATAAATCTTAATCTGTTGCTATATATTGACTCATGAAAATGGGTCATTGAGGTTGCCCCCAAACTGACCTACAAATTCATTTAATTATGAAATATCTTTAAGAAGTGACAGAAACATCTGGAGGAATTCTATAAAAGAATTTAAAAAGACCAACTTGAGCTTGCTCAATAGTTTCCTTTTACAGGTGAAAAATTCCAAACCTGAGTCTTAAAAATTATTTCCTGGAAAAGTTCATTTTACATTGTCATTTTTAACTTATCATGGGGATTACTTCCATATGGCTTGTCTAAAGGAATTCCTCCCTCACTTAATATCAACAAGCAATTCTCTCAAACTTCAATGTAAAGTTATGGGAACTCAGAAAACACAAGTACACATATACCTGAAATGAATTCACATTCCCTCTAGAAATGAATTCCTAGGATGAAGTTAAAAAAAAAAAATATTACAATCACAGTATATGTATGGCTTTGCTATTTAGGAAAATTTCAAGCGTAAGTTTCTAAATCCTTAGAGTGTAGTTGTTTCTACAAGGTAGTTTTTAACTAGTCTATTTTAAAGATTGCATGAAAAACAATAAAGTGTATATGTTCAGAATTCTTTGGCTTGATAATGAGTTTTTCTGCTTTTTTCTTAAAAAAATTTGCTTATGTTTACTTTTGAATAATATTACATATAAATAATAATAAATAATATATTTATATATTTATAAAATATTGAATAATACTATACATACAAATTATATGTAATGAATATATGTATTCATTCTATCATTTTGGCTATTTACTTGGTCTGTCGTTCTTTATGCTGTAATGTACACCTCACTCCTTTCCCTCAACACTTTAGTACTATAATTTTTCCATATGTTTTTGGCCTTGCATATAATCTCAACAGATTACATTCATGTAGTCATCCAATCACATATTCCCTTATATTTATTATATTATTCTCAAATAAGATAAGAGCATTTTGATCCTTTGTGTTAAACATTTGAATATGAGATCTTTTTACATTATTTCAGTGAGATTTTCATGAGTCTGATAGAAATAATGTGGGATTCTTATCAATTCCAAATTGCTGAGCTCTCCTATTATCTATCTAATGTATCTATCACCTTGCTCTTATAATGTTTTAGTACTACACATTGTAGTGAGCAATACAGGAAACATTTCAACTTAGGGCTCCATATAATATCCTTCTCATACAATATAAACATGGTAGAGTAGTACTTTAAAAGTTCCAGTGAAGATGCTGCTTTTCATTGAGACTGTGCTCTAAAAATAATACATATCAAGGAAACCAATGCATTTAGAATCACAATAAATATATTGTTAACTTACAAAAAAACCCAGAGAAAGACAAGTGCAATCCTATGTTCAGACATTCGGAAAACAAATACATTTGTGAGCAATAAGGAGGTCTAAACAAATTTTATTTTTCAATACAAACTGATACTCCTGTCCTTTACTCAATATTTATTGTCTACTATATATCAGATATTGTCCTACATACTGAAGATAAGAGTAGTGGTCAAATGTATATTATCTTTATAAATGGAGCTTACAGTATAAAATATTAAATAGTTATGGGTTAGTAGATGATGAAATATCTATTTCAGTTATCATTTGCATTTATTATTAAGCTTATAGCTTAAAAGATAAACATTCAGTAGCTGTTCACAAGTTTTTAATTTGAGCAGGGCTAGGCAAAGGCAAGGAATCAGCTGGAGCATCTCACCCTGGGCTGGAGGATACACTTTCAGAATGGTTCATTCACTTGGCTGGCAGGATGATACTGGCTGTTAGATGGAAGCAGAACTGAAGCTGTCAGTGAGGGGCTTGATTCTACTCCATGCAGACTTCTCCACATGGTTGCTGAGGCTTCTTCACAGTAAGGCTCTGGCTTCCATGGGAGGAAGGAGAAGCTGCCAGACTTCCTTAATGTTTAGGCTCGGAAGACCCAGAATGTCTCTTTCTCTACATTCTATTGCTCAAAGCACTCACAGACTCCACATCTTGAAGGAAATATAAAGGATAGGATGGGGTAGTTTGAGTCTATCTTTGGAAACATATATTGGCTGGTGGGGAGTGGGCTTCAATGCAGCATGTTCTAAGTCCTAGAGGCCTTCTGAATATTGGGGGCATTGAAGGAAGTCTAGCATAGCTGGTATATTAAGCTGATACTGGATGCATGAACCACTGCAAGAACTAATAGGCCAGAAGAATAAATTTATCCCTTTTCTCTGGAACAATTAGAAGCTATGGAATATTTTATTAGGAAAAAAAAAACCTATGACAGATCCTTTGAGAAAGGGTTGGAGCCAGGTAAGACCTATTGAGAGGATATCACAGTTGACTAGACTAGAAAGAGGATGAGGGCAGTTGCATAAAAATAGAAAGAAAAAAAAAGAGTCTGTAAATTACACAACTATTTAGGAATTAGAATTGACAAAATTCAATGATACCTTTGATATGGATAGGTAAGTGAGTGAGAGGAATCAAGAACAATTACTGGGTTTCCGGTTAAGAAGATGCAAGGTGCTATTTACTAAAAAAAAGAACAACTAGAATAGCAAGTGTTCAGGTGGAAGTTAATAATTTCATGTTTGGCCAGGTTATGTTTAGCTGCCCCAGAAGTGAGGCCTGGCTTGAAATATAGCTTTGAAAATTGTAGAAATGTGGACTACATAGTAAACAAGTTATTGAAGTGACTATGTGAGATTATTTACCTTGTGAGAGAGTCCAGAGTGAACAGAAAAAAGGAAATAGGAAAAGATCTGAGGAACTACAAAATTTTGGATACAGTTCAGGAAGGGCAGCTGGACATAGATAGGATAGAAGTGGTGGAAGCATTTAAGGAAACTTTACAAATTACTTTGTTTTAGTTTAAAATAAAAGGAAAGGGCTTCCCTGATGGCGCAGTGGTTGAGAGTCCACCTGCCGATGCAGGGGACGCGGGTTCGTGCCCCGGTCCGGGAAGATCCCACATGCCGCGGAGCGGCTGGGCCCGTGAGCCGTGGCTGCTGAGCCTGCGCGTCCGGAGCCTGTGTTCCGCAACGGGAGAGGCCACAACAGTGAGAGGCCCGCGTACCACAAAAACAAAAACAAAAACAAACAAACAAAAAATAAATAAAATAAAAGGAAAAATACTTTAAGAATGGATATAAAGACATTCATGAGATTATACAAGTAGTGCCAGGATGATTATGAGCATTTTGTTAACAGGCATAGAGGATTAGATTGAAAAAGATGTAATGCCCCCACTGTATTTTTCTTACTTCTAATAATTGTATTCCATACCAAATGGCTCCTTTTTAAGACAACTATTAAAAATTAGAGCAAGCTTGGAAAAAGGTGATCAGAAATGAAGAAAATCTAAAAATTATTTTATGTAGAAGAAAGAAGTAAAACAGACTTGATAGAAATATTATAGAAAACATAGGAGATATTTTCAAATATTAGGAAAGCTGCTTTGTGGAAGAAAGATTATACTTATTCCATGCAACCACAATGAATCTAACACACAAAAATTGTTATCATAGGGATGTGACTTGTGACTAATATTAAGAAAGAACATTTTTTTTACATCTAGAATACTTTTAATATGCTATAGATTTAGATATTATGTTAGAATGAGTAATTTGATTTCCAAATAAAACAAACTTTCAAGCAAAGCTTTTTTCTTTTTAATGGAAAAAGACATTAGCTTGAGAGACCATTCCAGTTTTCTTGATTGAAGATTAATGAACTATTGAATATTAAAATATGATGCAATATGAATGTCCTTAGAGATTGTCACACAAAGTTACAACCACAAAAATATTGTGGTGTTATTCTTACTGATACTGCTCCGTGTCAGAATATGGTGCTCTTGAAAAATGGCAGAATCAAATACGTAATTTTTGTTGTGCAGAGCTATTTTTTCACAGAAAGGATGTTGCCAAACAAAGTATCATTCATAGTGCACGCCTCCTTCCTTAGGTATGATTCCCAATTTAGCTAGTGATGATTTCCTGCTCACAACAGAGGTCTATATTTCGCACTCAGCAGCTGTGATGGGGGCATCTTAATTCAATAGGGCACAGCAGTTTCTTTAGTGGCTGGTCGTGTGGCATGGCTTTGTTAGTCCATTTAGGAAGCTCAGCCTAGAGTCTATTACTTCAGTCCTCCCAGTAATTCTATAATCCATTTAGAACCTTGAATTAATCCCCTTTCTGCTTATGCTAACCAGAATGCATATTGCTCCCTGTATGGATATATCTTCCATACTATATAGAAGGACAACTATATTTAAAGGCAAGGTATAAATATGAGTCAGCTCTTCCCTAAAGATACTTTGTTGGAATAGACAAATGTTTCCCTTTGACCATTGTACATTAATTTATGGGATTTTTGACCAAGAGGAATGCATATTTATTGAGATGCAAACTATTCACTGACTAAACTACGACTAGAAGAAAATCCTCAGAGTATTAAAATAATGAAGTTTATTTACAAAGAGACATGGTTTTTAATTATAATATTTATTGTATTTATATTGTTATAAAAATAGTATATACTGATAATATAGAATAATTGGGAAGTCAGGTGTGCTCTGAAATTCAGTTTTGGTGCTGCAATCAAGTATTGTCTTGCCCTGTGTTTTCTTTATTTAAAAACAACAGACTATTTCTGTTTTGTAAATATTATTTACAAAATGGAAATAGACTCACAGACATAGAAAACAAACCTATGGTTACCAAAGGGGAAAGGGGGGAATAAATTAGGAATTTGGGATTAAAATATATACACTAATAAGTGGTGCTGGGAAAACTGGACAGCTACATGTATGAGAATGAAATTAGAACACTCCCTAACACCATACACAAAAATAAACTCAAAATGGATTAAAGACCTAAATGTAAGGGCAGACACTATAAAACTCTTAGAGGAAAACATAGGCAGAACACTCTATGACATAAATCACAGCAAGATCCTTTTTGACCCACCTCCTAGACAAATGGAAATAAAAATAAACAAATGGGACCTAATGAAACTTAAAATCTTTTGCACAGGAAAGGAAACCATAAATAAGATGAAAAGACAACCTTCTTTTCATTTTTTTTCATCTTTTCAACCTTCTGTCAAGTGTCCATTGACAGATGAATGGATAAAGAAGATGTGGCACATATATACAATGGAATAGTACTCAGCCATTAAAAAGAATGGGAGAAAATATTTGCAAATGAAGCAACTGACAAAGGATTAACCTCCAAAATTTATAAGCAGCTCATACAACTCAATATCAAAAAAACAAACAACCCAATCCAAAAATGGGCAGAAGACCTAAACAGACATTTCTCCAAAGAAGATATACAATTGCCAACAAACACATGA
This sequence comes from Aethalodelphis obliquidens, assembly GCF_003676395.1. Classification (NCBI taxonomy): domain Eukaryota; kingdom Metazoa; phylum Chordata; class Mammalia; order Artiodactyla; family Delphinidae; genus Aethalodelphis; species Aethalodelphis obliquidens. The sequence goes on from NW_020837955.1 coordinate 2,915,554, forward strand.
AAGAATGCTCAACATCACTAATCATTAGAGAAATGCAAATCAAAACTACAATGAGGTATCACCTCACACCAGTCAGAAAGGCCATCATCAAAAAATTTACAAACAATAAATGCTGGAGAAGGTGTGGAGAAAAGGGAACCCTCTTGCACTGTTGGTGAGAATAAATTGATACAGCCACTATGGAGAACAATATGGAGGTTCCTTAAAAAACTAAAATTAGTACTACCATACAACCCAGCAATCCCACTACTGGGCATATACCCTGAGAAAACCATAATTCAAAAAGAGTCATGTACCACAATGTTCATTGCAGCTCTATTTACAATAGCCATGACATGGAAGCAATCTAAGTGTCCACTGACAGATGAATGGATAAAGAAGATGTGGCACATATATACAATGGAATATTACTCAGCCATAAAAAGAAACGAAATTGAGTTATTTGTAGTGAGGTGGAGTCTGTCACACGAGTGAAGTAAGTCAGAAAGAGAAAAACAAATACCGTGTGCTAACACATATATATGGAATCTAAAAAAAAAAAAAAATGGTTCTGAAGAACCTAAGTGCAGCTAGGTGCAGGACAGGAATAAAGATGCAGACATAGATAATGGACTTGAGGACACAGGGAGGGGGAAGGGTAAGCTGGGACGAAGTGAGAAAGTGGCATGGACTTATCTATACTACCAAATGTAAAATAGATAGCTAGTGGGAAGCAGCCGCATAGCACAGGGAGATCAGCTCGGTGCTTTGTGTCCACCTAACGGGGTGGGATAGAGAGGGTGGGATAGGTAGGGCAGAAGGGATACACAAGAGGGAGGAGATATGGGGATATATGCATATGTATAGCTGATTCATTTTGCTATAAAGCAGAAACTAACACACCATTGTAAAGCAATTATACTACAATAAAGATGTTAAAATAAATAAATAAATAAAATTAAAAAATAAAATATATACACTACTATATACGAAATATATTACCAACAGTAACCTACTGTATAGCACAGGGAATTATACTCAATATCTTGTAATAACCTATAATGGAAAAGAATCTTAAAAAGAATATATATATACATACATATATGCAACTAAATCACTTTGTTATACACCTGAAACTAACACAATATTGTAAATCAACTATATTTCAATAAAAATTTTTTTTTAAATGAGGGCACACTATATAACCATTTAATGATGTTTGGGGGTGTATTTGTTAACATAAAATAACATTTATGGTATTAATCAAATAAAAAAACATGCTGATTATATACATGTATTTTTTTAAAAGACAGACAAATTATCATAACCTGGTAGCTACTGCACTAAAAAAGTAAATTATCATGTACTAGCTACATTGTTAGTGACTTGTAAACTTTAACTCTGTTTACACTTGCTCTTAGTATCAACGTTTTCATGATAATGAACTTTTTTATGATGGCTTCTGAGGATGAGTTTTGCCTAACAATATGTACCATCTCTTTTAGACAGAAGATCAACAACTAAATTAGGAAAAAGATACTGTAACTTGCTAGTGAATTACTTATTTCCAGTGTCACCAGTAACTTCGCTTTGTCTGTACTATGATGAGAATAATTCTACAGGGACTACTCTTATTATGCTATAAATTTCAATATTATTTCAGAATGAGTAATTTGATTTTCAAACAAAGCTGCAAGCAATGACTTTTTTCTTTTGTGTGGAATAAGGCACTGGGTAGATGAAAAACTATACAACTTTTTTGATTAAAGTTTAACAAATTATTTTCAGTCTTGAAATATGATATAAACTGAATGTCCTTAGAGGTTGTCATGAAAAATTACAACAAAAGAGTTACAGTGTGTTTCTTGCTGATATTGCCAGTGACTTGATTCCATTTCAGCCGTGTAAGGTTTCTTATCTCTTGGGGAAATGATATGCTTCAGTTTATATTGCAGATCTCCAAAAGCTGACTTTTTTCATCCTTCTAAGAGACTGTCAGGAGTTAGCCGACTGAAAAATCACAGAAATACTGTTTGTTCTTCCAAGAGTTGTTTTGGCAATTCTCTGCTGTATTGGAAAAACTAACCCAAGGGACAAAACTCTGTCAAAACATTAATGTTATCTTGGAAATGAACAGAGAGCCTAAATCATTGAGTTCCAGCCATATTTGTAAGAGTGGCCGGAGTAATGATTGATATGTGCATCACACAAGTGATTTGGTGGCAATAGTCTAGATAAGATAGTGAAAATAAATTTGGATAGCTTGGTTATTTGTTCTATGGTCATAAATAAAGCATCACTAAATATTTTTATCAAATTATTTGGACCATTATCAATTTAATGACTATTGATAAATAACTTGAAAGAGCGGTGACTCCTGGTCTCTTGGCCTTTTTAGTTCACTTGGTTTGTGTCAGCAGAGATATTACTCAAACAGTAAACTTTAAAACTTAAATGTTACTATTTTTAGCAAAAATGATAATGATTATAGTAAAGGAATTCCACTTTACATATGTAGAACATTTTCAGGTTACTTTGCATTCTTATCCCCCATATGATCTTTATGGTAACTCTATGATATAGGATAAAGTACCACTATCCCTATTTTACGGATGATTAAACTGAAGTCCAGTGAGATATTACAAAGTGCTCTGGCCATAAAATTGGGAATAATATTTAGACCAATTACATGAACTTTTGAAGGCTATATCCCAATCTGCCCATTCCTGACCTCTAAAAAGGCAAAAACTCTATTACATCAGGTCAAATTAATTGAGACAGATAAAAAATCAAGGCACTACCTACTATACAAATTGTCCCAAAATGTCTATGTATTTAACCACCAATTTATCTTTAATAATCACATAGTATTTGTTAGACTCAGTCTATACAATAGGGGTTCTCAAAGATTACATTACGAGCTGTATCAGATTTCCCTGGGCATATTTTCCAACACACTCATGCTTCAAGACTATGTCTGTGGTATGGCGGAATCTTTTACTTGGTGAACTACTCTCACCACTGCGAGCGTGTCATGACAAGCCAGTGACAGGGCACAATAAATGACGAAGATCAGGGACATACATTATCCTATTGAATGTTAAATTAAGGATATAACAGCACATAGGTGAAGTACATAAAACGGGAGGTCCATGATTAGAAATACTGCATTAAGATCTTACAGTCCTTCAGGGAAAAAATGGCAGGGGAAAGGCAAAGTTCCAAGTCCCAAAGCCACTAGACTACCAGAGGTATGTCCACGACAGGAAATGGCAGAAATCCACTTTTTCTTTTTTTTTTTTTTTTTTTGCGGTACTTGGGCCTCATACTGTTGTGGCCTCTCCCATTGCGGAGCACAGGCTCCGAAAGTGCAGGCTCAGCGGCCATGGCTCACGGGCCCAGCCGCTCTGCGGCATGTGGGGTCTTCCCGGACTAGGGCACGAACCCGTGTCCCCTGCATCGGCAGGCGGACTCTCAACCACTGTGCCACCAGGGAAGCCCCCATTTTTTTTTTTTTTTTATTTAAGTATAGTTGATTTACGATATTGTGCTAATTTCTGCTGTACAGCAAAGTGACTCAGTTATACACACACACACACACACACACACACACACACATATATATACATTCTTTTTTAATATTCTTTTCCATTAAGGTTTATCTCAGGATACTGGATATTGTTCCCTGTGCTATACAGTTAGGACTTTGTTGTTTATCCATTCATTAATGTAATAGTTTGCATCTATTAGCCCCAAACTCCCAGTCCATCCCTCTCCCTCCTCTCCTCCAAAGAAGACATACAGATGGCCAGAAGGCACATGAAAAGATGCTCAACATCACTAATTATTAGAGAAATGCAAATTAAAACTACAATGAGGTACCACCTCACACTAGTCAGAATGGCCATCATTAAAAAGTCTACAAATAAATGCTGGAGAGGGTGTGGAGAAAAGGGAACCCTCCTACTCTGTTGTTGGGAATGTAAGTTGGTGCAGCCATGATGGAATATCAGCACTATGGATACAGAGAAGCCTGCTCTAATAGTGATAACACTTTTATATCACTTACCAAGTATCAGGACTTGATCAAAGTTTATAATCTTGATTATTCCTCACTCACACTCAAAAAGAAAATCTATTTACCATCCTATTATCATTCTAATTCTGTGGAACAACTCTCCTAAGATCACAATCTCTAGCCAGTGCTTCTGATTTTAACAGCTACACTATACTGCTGCTCAAACATGAGACTTGGGACATTAACACATGATACCTATTAATCCAAAGGATTTTGTGGTGAAATAAGATTGAGGATACTGGTTAAAGTTCAGTATAACTGATATTATTAAGCAGATCTCAGGACATTTAATTTGCAAAGGGCATGGTGAATCTCTGGCAGGAGAGGGGTATATATACATAGTGTTTCCCAAAATTGTTTCCTGGGGTACCACATGGGACCACATTCCACGGTGTAAACTTCAAGAAAAGCTGCTACAACTTATTAGTGTAGCCAAAATTTGTATATATTCTTGATAGAAAAGAGTTTTATATACAGACTACAAATATGCCCTCTGATAGGGAAAAAAAAAAGTTTTAAATCTAATCAGTTGCTTATGGCAAACTATCAATGAAAAGTTACTGAAATCAGGATAAAATTGCCCCTTACTCAGTTGGAAATTTCCCACCATTACATGGTGAGAGTATTTTCATTGCTAATGAACCAATTTGAAGGTTCATCTCTGAAAGAAAATAAAAAACAAAAATATTTCTTTCTTCCTCGAGTCTGAAGCCTTCTGTCACTCACCTTAGATTCTCAAAACAATTCTGTTTTGCAATTCACATATAGTAACTACTGTTTGCTGCCTGGTAATGGATTAATTCATGCATATGTTTTAAACTCCTCCACAGATTATAGGTTCCTGAAGATCAGAAACCTTGTTCACACCTAACAAATTGTCTTCACAACACCTGAGACCGTAGATGTTCATTGATTTGTTCATGAATGAAAAGGGATACATATGTAACAAAATTATTTTAATATGCCTTTACTTTCTTTTTGGCAATATAATTATATCCTCCCCATCTTCCTCCTCCTCTTCCTACATTACTAACTATAAGTTATGGGAAAATTAAAATTAAAGAAAGCAATGGTTTTGTATTTTCTTTACTCCAAAACTTCTTTCCTTTTTTTTCTGATTGTTCTAGTTCTCACCAATTGAATCACATTTCATTTTACGTAATTTTTTAATAATGTGTATCTAATTTTTGTCTTACATTTTCACTGTGATATAATTTTATATTGTATATATTCTTTTCAATTATCATGTATAATTTTGAAAAATAGTTTATTTAAAAGATGCACCATACTTTATTTAATACTTACATCAGTATTAGCACTACTATTAGGTATATATGTCACTTACTTTTTTTCCTCTATTACAGATGTCAGTAACCCTGAATTCAATCTATGCAATTATAACCAATTCAAAGGACTCATGAGGAACAGGATAACCTGGTCAAAAGTAGACTGAAGCATGGTGAAAATACTGTGAAAGGTTTCTATCTCAAATTATTAAAAATGTGTGTAAAGTTTAAATAAAGAAACTCTGGTTCCAAAATTCCAAAATATGAGTAAATATATTAAAATTTATTTAGGAAATTAATTGTTTTATTCCAAATTGTAGAAAAATATTTACTAGAGTTTGCTGCATTGAATCTTATGTCATTCAGGGTCATCCATCATAGGGAAAGGAAATAGAGTTTAAAAAAGAGAAAGAAATTGATAAGAAAGAGGACTGAGAAAACATTGGTATAATCTCAAGTAGTTTTTAAATAGAATGAGGGAAACTAAAACATAAAATTATAAGCATGATGTGAACTCTAGATAAAAGAAAATAGCAGCACTGACATGTTGATCTTGACTTTGCACAGCACAGTAGTCTTTCCCAAGTGAAGCACCCTTGAATTTAAATCTCAAGTGGGTGTTTATACTATGAGAGTTGATAGAGTAATAATGGAATTTGAGAGGCCAAGTGGCTCCTTTAACATGCCTATAACTTGGACTGCTATTTGTCTTCTGTCTTATCTTCCATTCTCGCTCCTTTGCTCTTCCTTCCTTCTTTCCTCTCTTATTTCTTTCTATTATCTTACCCTCGAGGGCCACTCAGTAGATCAGACCCTGTCCTCCAAGCTGGAGGTACAAGAAAGAACCTCTGTCCCTGCTCTCATGGATCTTATATTATAGTAGGGGAGACATATAAGACAAATAAATAACCGAACACAATCATGACACAGAATAATAAAGAAAAGGAAATGAGGTTCTGTGGTAGTGGCTGGCCAGGTGTTTGTGTGTGCGTGTGTGTGTGTGTGTGTGTGTGTGTGTGTGTGTGTGTGTTGGAAGGGGTGTGGTTTCTGCTGTTTTAGATGGAATAATCTGGGAAAGCTAACTAGAGTAAGTAATATAAATATTCTAACACATGAACAATACAGAAGACTCAGATACAGGAAGATTCTGGGTAAAATTTTTCAGACAAAAACCAAAACAAAACCAAAACCCAGCAGGTGCAAAGATATCATGGCCAGCATGAGGTTGATGATTCAGAGCAAGAGGAAGGCAAGTGTGGCTAGAACACGGTGACTATGCTTGAAAAGAAGTAAGTTCTGTATCTTCCTGTCCTCTAGGAACATAAAGCTCTGTATAGCAATCAGAGAAACCACTAAACTGCACCTTCAACAGCAAGACCAAAAGGAATGATTATAGAGCCAATTTAACTGATTTTTGGAAGCATCAGAATATTGCAATATCTCAAATGAGCACCATGGAGCCTCCTTTGTGTCTCCAGGTGAAACTCTAGATTCTCAAATTAATTAGACTGAAAATAAATAGAAAAAACCCAAAGTGTATTGCCTAAATAGAAATATTAGTTTTGTCAGAATGAACAGATAGTGTAATGTTTATAAAATTTAGCTATTCCTTAGGAAAATATTCCCAGATCACACTATTGAGATTTTCAATAATTTGAGAAGTTAATGAGGGATAAATCAGGCTTAATTTTTTAGAAAATCTATTTTTCATCCAATTTACTAAAGCAAAGCATACTCCCTAAATTAAATACAGTGTCTGCTTATAGAATTGAAAAGAAAAACAGTGACACATAGGGCTATGATGATACTCTGTATTTTCCAGATACTCACAAAGAAAACCCAGAGAGAGCATTTTAATGTCTGTGTTTCTTAAAAATAAAAATTAAGAAGCAATATAGATTAAATTTGGCTAAATTTTCCATGAAATATGAAATAATTCATTGAGAATGAATAATTTCTTCTTTTCTGGAAAGACACTAGAATTTTAACTTTCCATATTAAAAACAAAATCTGAGCTGGAGCCTATAAAAATGTGACAAGGATTGATAACATTCTGAAAAATAGCACAGTTGCATTTTATATAATTGTCCTCAAGGTTGGCTATAATTTGACTTGGATTACAGATCATGTGTGATTTACCATGCATCTTATGTTCTGCTTCATACGTTTCACAAGTTATTTTATTCAAGGATATCTGACCAGATTTCATAGCCCTTGAGAGCACAGAAGAGAGCACTGATTTGATTGATAATATACACATAATATTAATATGTTTCATAAACATGTGAAAATTTGCTGTTGACTCAACATCATACAATGGATAATTATGGTTTATGCATATAATTATAATCACCTCATGACAGTTATTTAGTTTAGGAAGGTTATAAAAATCCCATAATTTTCTGCAGAGTCTGTATTCAAGAAAATTCAGCAAGTTTTCTCTAATAACATAATTTCTACTCTGATGTTATATAAGTTTTGATTATATCACTAGGATGAAATAGACTTTTTTTCTTTGAAAAATTATACTAATTTTCAAATTTTCTTTGAAAATTTTCTTTATGAAATTATACTAATGCCCACCTATATTTTTTCTAGTACTGTAATGATTTCTATTTTACATATAAAATTGTTTTTGTGTAATGTGTAATATAGAAAAGCAACTTTTTTATTTAGCTGTAATGAATGGTCAGTTGCCCCAACACAAATTAATGGTTAATCTGTGTTTTCAATATGAAATACCTTTATAAAATATTCAATGCCTCACTTATGTCAATAACATTATTTAGCATTTGGTGAAAGCTTAAAATGTTCTAAAATCTTTCTTATTTTACCATTATCCTATTTTTTATACACAAATCTATATGGATGGTACTATTAAAATCCACATTTTACAGATAAAGATCCTGAAGTGTACACATGTTAAGTAAAGCTGCCTAATGTCCTGCAGATAGAATGTGACAGAGAAAGCAAAGTTTGCACAAATAAAAGTGGTGGAAATGTTAATTAAACAGTATTTATTGAGTATAGTTTAAATAAACACATAAAATTCTTAAAAATACTTGAAATGTTTTTTATCCTATGTCTTTTAGACATTTGCCTTAAAGGTTAAACAATACCAGACACTATTCTAAGCATATAACAAGTTTTAATTCATTTAAACCTCAAACCCACCTTAAAAGATAGTTACTGGGAAGAAACTGAGGCAAAAAGGAGATAAGTAACTTTCCCAAGGTCACGTGGTAGATAGGTTGCAGACCCAGGTTTCACATCTGGGCAAAATTACACCAGTGTGCATGCTCTTAATTATTGATTATATCCAAATATTTTCCTTTGATTTGTCTTAATAATCAAGACGTTTTAATATAAAGATGAAGAAATTAGAATATGCAGAATGAGATGTCTTTTTGAATATAATTGTATAACTAGAAAATCCAATAAAATTCAGAAGCCAGTTAATATTAAAGCAAATAATTTGGTATAGTATTTCTATATATCAGCAATAGCCAGTCACTAAACGCAATTTTTAAAATTCCAATTCAAACTAACACATGTGTAATTTTTTCAACAAAATCAACTGCTTGCTTAATATGTTACATCCTACATTTTTCCTTTGAAATGTGTGGTGATATCATATAGAAAATCATTTATTCAAAAGATTCAATGTTTCAATACCTCTAATGAGGAACATGCAAGGTATATGAGCGAAGAATCAGGGAGTTCTCAGAATGAAGATGGTAATTCAGTTGATTCATAGAAAAGGAGTACAAAGTTTCCAGAGGTAAGATAAAGGAATAAGTCCCAGGCAGAAGAAATACATGTACAAAACAGATAAATATAGGAATGCACAGTTTACTTTTTATTCAGAAAATGTAAATGTTTTGCTATTTTAAATTTTCAATTATTCCTACTTTTTCCTTTATTACTATATTTCCTTTCTCATACTTTTCTTAGGATTCATCATGTTTTAATTATCTGAGTTCAAATGCCTATTTTTTGTTAAAATGTTCTTTTTTAATAAAGTTGACATTTAAGGCTTTATCTTTTTTTTTTTTTTTTTTTTTTTTTTTATTTATTTTTATTTATTTATTTATTTTTTTTACGGTACGCGGGCCTCTCACTGCTGTGGCCTCTCCCGTTGCGGAGCACAGGCTCCGGACGCGCAGGCTCAGCGGCCATGGCTCACGGGCCCAGCCGCTCCGCGGCATGTGGGATCTTCCCGGACCGGGGCACCAACCCGTGTCCCCGGCATCGGCAGGCGGACTCTCAACCACTGCGCCACCAGGGAAGCCCAAGGCTTTATCTTTAATTACAGCTCTAGTAGCTTTTGTCATAAGTTTTGACAAAAGATTTTCACAGTTTGTAACTGTGTAAATATGAGGTTTGTAGCTTTGCAAAACAATTTTTGACATAATGTTTACCTGCGAATATATTTTCAGACTAAAGTGATTTTTTTCCTTAACTATTTGCTATAAATTTCTAGATTTATTCATTTGTTATTTGCTACTATGACCTGTATGATTTTCTCTTTGGGGACTTTTGTGTTGTAGCTTTTATGCTCAACTTTTGAAAAATGCTATATAAAATGTGATAATGTTTCTCCTATCCTTGAGATTTTATGAATTTATAAGCTCTATCTTTTAAAAATACGTTTCATCTATAAATGCCCATTTTCTTGTATTTTATGAAGTCTAACATTTAAGTTTAGAACTAAATATTATGCAAGTAAACTCAGAAAATCAATGACTTCAGCCTGTATGGAGTATTATTGAGTTTCAAGAGTAAAATATAATTAGTTGAAGTTAAGAATTTTGCACTAGTTCTACAATTCCAGGCATTTTTTGTACTTACTTAGAGTGTGTTTTCTTTTTTATGAGTACCATAAAATTATTAGTAGTCCTCTAGGATAGTAACTTAAATTATTTTTAGAACATTAAACTTAGGGAGATTTATTTTAGCATTTAAGCTTATCCTAAACTAGGACATGCATAAGTTTCTTTAATAAAATTTAATCTTGAAAAATATCAGGTTAATGCCATTCTGGAAATGTGTTAAAGAACTAACATTATTTTAAGTTTTAGCATGAGAATATAAAAAGCAAAATTTTCATGTCACATTTATCCTGTAAACAGTTTTTATTTAATCTTGGAAAAATTGAAGATGTTAAAATTTAAGACTGATTTGATTGATAATATACACATAATATTAATATGTTTCATAAACATGTGAAAATTTGCTGTTGACTCAACATCATACAATGAATAATTATGGTTTATGCATATAATTATAATCACCTCATGACAGTTATTTAGTTTAGGAAGGTTATAAAAATCTGATGTCTCTCATTAGCAATAAATTTATCATTTGCATACAAAAATCACTTTCAAAAAATTTTTGGCATAGTTTTACCTTATGTACTATATTTAGTCCTACAAATGCCTTGCTTACTCATACTGAAGACAGAAAACTTAAAATGATTACCAGAAGTTTCACAGCTAATAAATGGAAAAGGTGATTTACCTTAAATAGTCTGTTTGGATGAAGGCAGTGGTGATGGATCATCTAATTTCTTGAAAGAGCTCCTGATACTTCTGGAATCAGGATCCATGAGGCTATAAAACATATGCTAATTAACAACTCTGACGATCAAAAAATTGCAAATAACATTGGGAGCAAATATAAAAGTACTATAATTGAAAATTAATAATAGCCCTTAAAGTACATATATAATAGTATTAGTCAACCTCTCTAATCTTTCAGTAAGATAAAAAATATACAGATTTCACTTAGTAATCATTCATGTGTACTTCATCTTCTTTTATATGTTCGTGTCCTTAAATAAGAAGCAAGAAAAAAAGGGAAAAAACATCTAGAACTTAATGACCCATAAATTAAACAATCTCACAATATTCTAGAATTAAATGTTGAGGTTAAAGTAAATTAGACAATTAGCAAAACAAAAATTAGCAATTAAAACTTTTCCAAGAAACAAGTACACCAGAACAAGGTTATGTCACATGGGGAAGAGGGACTGGCTGCTCAGAAACCCAGTAGCATTTGCTTTGGTGGATTCATCACAGTTCAAGGAATGGATAACAGTCTCCCAGGATCAGTTTGTTTGCAATTTAAGAGGAAAGCTGTCTCTGTGCACAGACTCATATTCACAGCAACTGATGGGTATAAACCACTGATATGTATGAATGAAAATGTCATTGTTCATTTACACAGAGAAATTAATCTGTCAAGTGAATCAGAATGTTTAATTCAGCTTCTCTAGCATATTCTCTTTCTGTAGGGAAAATACATTGGAAGAAACCTTCTTAAGAAGTTTAAGTGGAGAACAAGGAATCAATTAGCTGATTTAAATATCTTTCAGGTAAAGCCTAACCTGTGCAACCAGATTGCTAATGTTGGATTGGCCAGAACTCCATCCACTTTGAATCTTGAACCATGCTAAATGAGCAGAATCAACACACTCTTCCCACCCCCCACTCTCATGATTGGTCACTTTTCTACCATTTTAATTTTTCTCACGTGAAGAACATAAACCAGTTTTCTGCATAGCAAGCAGTGAATCCTTATATCATAGGAATTAAAGTGCTGAACTTTACCAAACTAGTCCATTACTCACTTATTCACAATATCTTGTTTTACTCTCATTTATGGCTAATCCTGTATTTTCGATACACATTTTATTAGTTTAGATTTTAGAGTAAAATCTAATTCTGGCTTTTGAGGGTACCTCAGTTCAGCCCATATTTGTCTTTCATCTATTAAATGTGATTCTTTTTTTGTTGATATTGAGTTTCATAAATATTTTCAGAATATTTTGAGAATTTGTAGATATGCACACATATTTTATGGATATGAATCTATAGATACATATTTTGATATAGATAGATAATTTCTCAGGAAGTCAGAAAATGCTCATTCAATTTGTGTCTGCAGTAGGCATATGGGTATACATAGCAATTGGGTATTTTTTAATATTGATTCACTTGAAGTTTTTCAATTAGTATGTGAAACATTATTCATAGTTTACTCATTTATTGAAAAAAAATGGTCTTCCACTCAACAATAATTACATGCTGAATTAAATTCTCTCTTTACTCTCTTCCCCTCACCAACCTTTAATGAGATTAGCTGGAGTATTTGGAATGCAAAGTGATATTGTGTAAGAAAAGAACAAACAAACATTTTTATGTAGCACACTCTCCTGCTTTGGGATTCTCTCTAGTGAAGGTTATTTAACCTTAGCTTAGTCAAATAAAGACATTTTTCTTTGGAGAGATGCCTTGTTGCTGTCTACTCAAGGTAGTTCACTCTTCATTTTTGTATATTGAAATGCCTGTTTTATTTTTTAATCCAAAATGTGTTTATTGGGATGGTTTCCCGTTCATCTTGATTCAAAGTGCTTTTAGTGCTGCTTCCCTTGGAAGGAGCATCCTTCTGTAAGCCTTGCTTTTCCTCCTGTGGGCTAGCACAGGACAGTAGAGCAGCCAACACACAAAACTACTGTTTGTGCATGGCTAAAGATGGTGGTGATTTTATAGCATCCTGGGCATTTCACATCCATGAAGTAGGGATTGGGGTTCTGCACCAGGTACTTCTTCTTGTGTTTCCTCTTCTCTTCTGGAGAGGGATGAAGAAAATTCTTTTCAAGAGGCATGTTCTCCTAGGTAGGTCATCACCAAGTGAAAGGTTGAAATGCCTCTTTGTTTCAACGTTGGTTGGCTCCACAAATGTTAATATTCTGAATCACACATATTACTTTATTTTTTTTCCTTTGAAGTATACTTTTATTTTATTAATTTTCAAGGGCATCAAAGGCTTAAATTAGCAGTTGCAATTACTACTAATTAATCAAATAATGGGGCTTTACATATACACTTTATGGAGGAGACTACTAGCTGATGTCAAACCTGCTAACTTTTCTTCCTGGAAACATAGCTCCACTACATTTTTAAGACTCCAGTGAAATTAGGAATGGTCATGTGACTGAGTTCTAGTCAGTGAGTTATGCACACAGTTAAAAATTTCTTTCCATGATTCTATGTTCATTTGTCTGGGTGGAATGGAAACAAATACTAGAGTGAACTTGAGAGCCAGGTGTTGGTGTGACCACAGGATGGAAGTATCCTGAGACTCTGCTTGGACTCGATGAATATTCAGCTAATAAGTGTGAAATCTTAGACTTAAACAAAGATTTTCTCACTCCAAATTATTATTATTATTACTATTTTGTCATTTGCCATGTTGTCAAATATGGTGATTTTACAGAATATTTGAAAGTTCAGTACCTAGAGTCAGAGAAACCTGCATTTACAATGATTCCAATACTTACTAGCTGTGTGGACTTGGGAACATTTCTTAATCTTTGCCTTTTTTTTTCTATCTATAAAATTGAAGTTATAACAGTTTTTACATTATAATGTAGGATTAGGTGAGAATATTTAAGTTAAAGGCTTACCAGAATTCTTTATACATAATAACCATAAACCAATGAGAGATTGTTTGATGTTTGATATGAAGTCCTCCAAAGAGTGTAAAATTTGGGAACTACCTTCTCTCTCCTAAATTACATACTCCTTTTGCCCATCTTTCTTCATTTATGTCAAGCTTTTTATATAAATCTATGGTTTTCAAATGGGTACATATCAAAATTCTCTCTTGGACTTTCTTCTTTAACAACAAAAAAGAAATAGAAAATTTAAAAATAACATCCAGAATTAAAAACAGAGTATCAGGGCTTCCCTGGTGGCGCAGTGGTTGAGAGTCCGCCTGCCGATGCAGGGGACACGGGTTCGTGCCCCGGTCTGGGAAGATCCCACATGCCGCGGAGTGGCTGGGCCCGTGAGCCATGGCCACTGAGCCTGTGCGTCCGGAGCCTGTGCGTCCGGAGCCTGTGCTCCGCAACGGGAGAGGCCACAACAGTGAGAGGCCCGCGTAACGCAAAAAAAAAAAGAAAAAAGAAAAAAAAAAAAAAAACAGAGTATCATGTTAAAATACATGTAACAAAGGTAGGTGGTGAAATATATATTCTCATATACATTACATTCTGTTTGGTAGCTTTGTAAATAGTGGAGAAATGACTGGTGGATGAAAGGTAGCATTTAAAGTTGTGTACTGAAATTGCTGTGATCATCAAGATGACAGCAGGTTATAAACTATTAAAATTTTTGAGATGCTCCTGTTTATCAATTTTATAGAGCCTTACCACATATTATTGAAGTTGAAATGAAAAATACTAGAGGAAATGGAAATAAACAGTAAATAGGACAAAGTCAGAATGACCCCAGCTGGGTGGAATATCTAGAGGGAGTACAGTAAGGGTTTGAGAAAAAGAACAAAAGTAAAGTACAAAGATGGCTTTTAGGTTATAATAAAAGCCAGTTTATTGAGCCTGAGGAATGGAGAATTTTTAAGGTACCTCAGACCTGTTGCATGTCTTTGGTACCTGTTGTATGACTTGGCTAGGTCACCTAAAGGAACTAGGGTAAACTGGATGCTTGGTACCTGCAAACTGCCTCATCTATTCTATTTGGTGATAATTTCAGGTCCTGGAGATGATAGAGCTCATTCTTACTGGGTGGTGGTTTTGGGAACTTTCCCTAATACTTCCTGCTTTTTCCCAAAGGGATAAGGCCCAATTAATGGGCTTGGCACTGGTATACAGGAGTTAAATCTCACACCAGCCTACTTTCATTCTTCAT
This sequence comes from Aethalodelphis obliquidens, assembly GCF_003676395.1. Classification (NCBI taxonomy): domain Eukaryota; kingdom Metazoa; phylum Chordata; class Mammalia; order Artiodactyla; family Delphinidae; genus Aethalodelphis; species Aethalodelphis obliquidens. Next base: position 2,930,610 of record NW_020837955.1, read on the forward strand.
CTCAGTGATAATGACTGTTAACAGTCTGAGGTGTTTTTCCAAGTCTTTGGCTAAGTATTATATTTTCATAGGCAGTCAGTACATGACCATTGAATAAATGGATAAGAGCCATGAGGGCTGTAGGAAGAGGAAGGAAAACTAACATTTTATTGGGGATATATAATATTTCATGAACTTTATGATTTTTTAAAATTCAATATTCACAATTGCCTCATTATGTCCCCATTTTTAATGTGAGAGATGTTAGTGAAGTTAGTTACTTACCCAGGACCACACAGTGGGTGAATGGTAGAGTTCAGATGCAAAAAATGGGCTGTTTAAATTTAAGCTTTCAAATTCTGGCTCAGCTATGCAACCGTAGGCAAGTTATTTAAAATTTCTCACCTGTTTCTTCATCTGGAAACTGAGAATGATAACATTACCTCATAGGGCTTTTTCATGAATTTTAAATGGTTCTTTTAAAGTCCTTAGAACAGTACCAGGCACATAGTAAGCTGCATGAACTATTATTATTATTATTATTATTATTATTATGCTATGCCATGTTTCCTACTCACTACCACACCACTAAATGCCACCTCCCTTCTTCCTCACCACTAAAAATGCAGTTAGTTTTATTTTAGCCTATCTTTGTTGTATTTGGTGGGAGGTGGAAACTAATTTATGTTGAGGCCCTTCTACAAGCTCTGCACTGAGTGTTCTTGGTGATTTTGCAATGTTGTTCTGCTTGCATGTTACATATTAGGTACATAGGGTGGATATCACAGGCAAACCCTCATTAATTTCTCCTCTTTTTTCAGTACCTGGAAGTACTAAACTGCTGCCAGGTTTTTCTTCTTTGTTTATGTATCAATTCTCTGGCTTCCAGAACTTCGCATTTGCTGTTCCCTTGTTTTTGACATGAACGCTTCCAGGAAGTCACCCTTGACCCTCTAAGCTTAGTTTCTTCAATTCTATTGTACTTAGAGTTCATCTTAAGGGCAGGGACTGGATAGTTGTTTGCAATTGCATAAACTTAAAAAAAGTTTGTAAATAAAATCAATACTAAAAATAAATATATAAAATATTAAAATTAAATTTAATTAAAATAACATATAAATACTTAAAAAAATAAAATAACATTTACAGAATATTTAAACTAAGCTCTCTTATAGGTTCTTTAAAAATAAGCTTTCAAAATAAGAAATATAAATTTTCAAAGGATAGTAATCTATATTCATTGCATGTATCTGAGACTATTGTGTTGTATCAGGCTAGAAGAACTACATTTATTATAGAGAGTTCCACATATTTAGCAGTCTACTTGGTAAATATCACTAGATAGTTCTAATTCTTCAAATATGCAATAAGTATATTTATTTAATTGGCTGAACTCTATTCCTAAAGATTTAAAAATAGAAGTATTTTTTAAAAATCTAAAACTCATTAAATGGGAAAAAAGTTCTTCCTGCTTTCAACCTGTTTCTCTCAAATATGGTGAAATCAACTTTTAAGCCTCATCAAGTAATAATTTGTGGATTCTGCATAAGCAACATCAATTTTACTAATAGAGGTAATTTTGTCAGACTACTCTTTGAAAATAGAGGCATCTCACTGGCTTTGTGCCCCTTAGCAGTTATTAGATTGAGATAAGCACCATTTTGGAATTCAGAACTGGTGTCTGGGATCAAAATGAACATAGGATAATGATAATGTTAAATACTTATGGTTCCTAATGAGTTATATTTTTACAATGGGGCTTGAATTTCCCTGAGAGGAATATGATAGGGCCATATCCCCAATTACATTAAAGTTCACGTCATTGGAGGGTAATTTGTGAGAAATGCTGGCATAGATTTCTAATACCATTTGTGGCATCTAACTTCTAGAGATCTAAAATCTAAAACCCTTTCAAAAGTTTGGATTCATTTAAAACTGTCTTAGAAGTAAGTGATTTATGAGGGCCCTGGCTAATGACTATTTTGAAAAGGATTTCTTTTGAACACTCTGATGCTAATTATATCATGAATTACACTCAGATATGACCAGATAGCACCTCTCGGATTCTGAGTTTCTGAAATGCTGAATTTCTGTTCAAGAAGGTATGGCTGATAATTTAGAGTTTTTTTCTTTAACTATTAACCAGAATCTTTGGTATCTAGCTCCCAAAATAAACAAAAAGAAACAAATGAATAAAGTTACAAAAAGCAAGTTCATATCACTCTTTAAATTTTGTGCCTACTTAGTTATGTTAAATGGAGATTAATTAAGTTAAATGGCTGGGATTATTAAAAGTAAAAATAAAAGCTGTAATAATTAAAACCACCATCCATCTGCAGAACTCTTCATCTTGCAAAACTGAAACTCTGTACCCAGGAACAATAACTCCCCATTCACTCTGCCCCAAGACCTGCCAACCACCATTCCATTTTCTATCTCTATGACTTTGACTACTCTTGGTACTTCATATAAGTGGAATAATACAGATTTTGTCTTTTTGATTGGCTTATTTCCCTTAGCATGATGTCCTCAAGGTTTGAGCATATTGTAGCATGTCAGACTTTCCTTCTTTTTAAGGTTGAATTATATTCTATTGTATGTTTATACCACATTTTGCTTATTCATTCATGTCAGTGGACACTGGGTTGCTTTCCATGTTTTAGCTATGAATGCTGCTATGAACGTGGGTACACAAATATCTCTTGATGTAGTGATCATGTTTGATGTTTAAGACCCTGCTTTCAATCCTTTAGGGTACTCATCCAGAAGTGAGATTGCTGGATCATATCTTAATTCTATTTTTAATTTTTTGAATAACTGCCATACTGTATTTTACAACACCTGTACCATTTTATATTCCCACCAACAGTGCACAATTGCCTCAATCCCTCCACATCCTCACCAACACTTGTTTTTATTTATTCTTTGCAACAGCCATCCTAATGAGTGTGAGTGGTTTTTCATTGTGGTTCTGATTTGCACTTCCTTAATGATTATTGATGCTGAACATCTTTTCATGTGTTTATTGGCTATTAATATATCTTATTTGGAGAAATGTCTATTCAAGTTTTTTTGCCCATTTATGAATCAGGTTGTTTTTGTTGTTGTTGAGTTTTAGGAGTTCTCTATATATCCTGGATATTAATCCCTTACCATATATACAATTTATAAATAGTCTCTCCCATTCAGTAGGCTGACTTTTCACTCTGTTGGTACACCAGTTTTAATTTTCATAAAGATCAATTTGTCTATTTGTCCTTTTGTTACCTACCTGTGTCTTTGGTGTCATATCCAAGCTATGTCTTTGGATCTAAAGTGAGCCTCTTACAGGACTTACTTCTGCTATCTTGCTGTTTGTTTTCTATATGTCTTCCAGCTTTCTTATCCCTAATTTCTGTCTCTTTGTATTTAGTTGACATTTTTTTTGGCTGCATGGGTCTTACTTGCTGCGCAGGCTTTTTCTAGTTGTGCCAAGCAGGGTCTACTATTCGTTGCAATGTGCGGGGTTCTCATTGTGGTGGCTTCTCTTATTGTGGAGCACAGGCTCCAGGCGTGCGGGCTTCAGTAGTTGCAGCACTCAGGCCCTGGGGCATGTGGGCTTCAGTAGTTGTGGCGCGTGAGCTCAGTAGTTGTGGCTCGCAGGCTCTAAAGCGCAGGCTCAGTAGTTGTGGCGTACGGGCTTACTTGCTCCTCGGCATGTGGAATCTTCCTGGACCAGGGATCAAACCCATGTCCCCTGCATTGGTAAGCGGATTCTTAACCACTGCGCCACCAGGGAAGTCCCTAGTTAATTTTTATCGTGAAATATTTTAGTTCATTTCTCATTTCCTTATGTGCATATTCTGTAGCTATTTTCTTTATGGTTGCCATGGAGAGTACATTTAATATACTAAAGCTAACACACTAATTTGAATTTATTATAACTTAACCTCGGTAACATACAAAACCTCTGCTCATTTACAGATATGAACCCACTCCTTTCAGTTTTCTTTTCTTTTTTTTGCTGTGAATGTACTTTATATATTTTTTTTGAATTTTTGTTATATAGCAGGTTCTCATTAGTTATTTATTTTATACATATTAGAGTATATATGTCAATCCCAATCTCCCAATTCATCCCACGACCACCACCACCCCCATCCCCCACTTTGCCCCTTGGGGTCCATATGTTTGTTTTCTACATCTGTGTCTCTATTTCTGCATTGCAAACCAGTCCATCTGTATGATTTTTCTAGATTCCACATATATGTGCTAATATAAAATATTTGTTTTTCTCTTTCTGACTTACTTCACTCTGTACGACAGTCCTAGGTCCATCCTCATCTCTACAAATCACCCAATTTTGTTCCTTTTTATGGGTGACTAATATTCCATTGTATATACATCTTCTTTATCCATTTGTCTGACGATGGGCATTCAGGTTGCTTTCATGATCTGGCTATTGTAAACAGTGCTGCAATGAAGAGTGGGGTGCATGTGTCTTTTTGAATTATAGTTTTCTCTGGGTATATGCCCAGTAGTGGGATTGCTGGGTCATATGGTAATTCTATTTTTAGTTTTATAAGGAACCTCCATACTGTTCTCCATAGTGAGAACATAGCTGTATCAATTTATGTTCCCACCAACAGTGCAAAAGTGTTTCCTTTTCTCCACATGCTCTCCAGCATTTGTTGTTTGTAGATTTTCTGATGATGCCCATTCTAACTGGTGTGAGGTGATACCTCATTGTAGTTTTGATTTGCATTTCTTTAATAATTAGTGACGTTGAGCAGCTTTTCAACATCATCTTGGCCATTTGTATGTCTTCTTTGGAGAAATGTCTATTTATGTCTTCTGCCCATTTTTGGATTGTGTTATTTGTTTTTTTTTGATATTGAGCTGCATGAGCTGTTTATATACTTTGGAGATTAATCCTTTGCCCATTGATTTGTTTGCAAATATTTTCTGCCATTCTGAGCGTTGTCTTTTCATCTTGTTTATAGTATCTTTGTTGTGCAAAAGCTTTTAAGTTTCACTAGGTCCCATTCGTTTATTTTTGTTTTTATTTCCATTACTCTAGGAGGTGGGTCAAAAAAGATCTTGCTGTAATTTATATCAAAGAGTGTTCTTCCTATGTTTTCCTCTAAGAGTTTTATAGTGTCCAGTCTTACATTTAGGTTTTTAATCCATTTTGAGTTTATTTTTTTGTATCGTGTTAGGGAGTGTTTTAATTTCATTCTGTTACATGTAGCTGTCCAGTTTTCCCAGCACCACTTATTGAAAAGTCTGTCTTTTCTCCATTGTATATCCTGGCCTCCTTTGTCATAGATTAGTTGACCATAGGTGCATGGGTTTATCTCTGGGCTTTCTATCCTGTTCCATTGATCTATATTTCTGTTTTTGTGTCAGTACCATATTGTCTTGATTACTGTAGCTTTGTAGTATAGTCTGAAGTCAGGGAGACTGATTCCTCCAGCTACATTTTTTTCCCTCAAGATTGCTTTGGCTATTCGGGATCTTTTGTGTTTCCATACAAATTTTAATATTTTTTATTCTAGTTCAGTAAAAAAAATGCCACTGGTAATTTGATAGGCATTGCATTGAATCTGTAGATTGTTTTGGGTAGTATATTCATTTTCACAATATTGACTCTTCCAATCCAAGAATATGGTATATCTCTCCATATCTTTGTGTCATCTTTGATTTCTTTCATCAGTGTCTTATACTTTAATGAGTAAAGGTCTTTTACATCCTGAGGTAGGTTTATTCTTAGGTATTTTATTCTTTTTGTTGCAATGGTGAATGGGATTGTTTCCTTAATTTCTCTTTCTTGTTGTTAGGGTATAGGAATGCAAGAGATATCTGTGTACTAATTTTGTATCCTGAAACTTTATGAAATTCGTTGATTAGCTCTAGTAGTTTTCTGGTAGCATCTTAAGGATTCTCTACGTATAATATCATGTCATCCATAAAGAGTGACAGTGTTACTTCTTCTTTTCCAATTTGTATTTCTTTTTCTTCTCTGATTGCCTTGGCTAGGACTTCTAAAACTATGTTAAATAACAGTGGTGAGAGTGAACATCCTTGTCTTGTTCCTGATCTTAGAGGAAACGCTTTCAGTTTTTCACCATTGAGAATGATGTTTTCTGTGGGTTTGTTGTATAGGGCCTTTATTATTAGAGGTAGGTTCCCACTATGCCCACTTTCTGGAGAGTGTTTATCACAAATGGATGTTGAATTTTGTCAAAAGCTTTTACTGCATCTGTTGAGATGATCATATGATTTTTCTTCTTCAATTTGTTAATATGGTATATCACACTGATTGATTTGCATATACTGAAGAATCCTTGCATCCCTGAGATAAATCCCACTTGATCATGGTGTATGATCCTTTTAATGTGTTGTTGGATTCTGTTTTCTAGTATTTTGTTGAGGATTTTTGCATCTAAATTCATCAGTGATATTGGTCTCTAATTTTATTTTTTTGTAGTATCTTTGTCTGGTTTTGGTATCAGGGTGATGGTGGCCTCATAGATTGAGTTTGGGAGTATTCCTTCCTCTGCAATTTTCTGGAAGAGTTTGAGAAGGATGGGTATTAGCTCTTCTCTAAATGTTTGATAGAATTCACCTGTGAAACTATCTTGCCCTGGACTTGTTTGCTGGAAACTTTTTAATCACTGTTTCAAATTCATTACTTGTGATTTGTCTGTTCATATTTTCTATATCTTCCTGGTTCAGTCTTGGAAAGCTATACCTTACTAATAATTTTTCCATTTCTTCCAGGTTGTCCATTTCATTGGCATAGAGTTGCTTGTAGTAGTCTCTTAGGATGCTTTGTATTTCTGTGGTATCCATTGTAACTTCTCCATTTTCATTTCTAATTTTATTGATTTGAGTCCTCTCCCTCTCTTTCTTGATGAGACTGGCTAAAAGTTTATCAATTTTGTTTTTCTCAGAGAACCAGCTTTTAGTTTTATTGATCTTTGCTATTGTTTTCTTTGTTTCTATTTCATTTATTTCTGCTCTGATCTTTATGCTTTCTTTCCTTCTACTAAATTTGGGTTTTGTTTGCTCTTCTTTCTCTATTTCCTTTAGGTGTAAGCTTAGATTATTTGAGATTTTTCTTGTTTCTTGAGGTAGGATTGTATAGCCATAAAATTCCCTCTTAGAACTGCTTTTGCTGTATCCCATAGGTTTTGGATCATAATGTTTTTGTTGTCATTTGTCTCTAGGTATTTTTTTATTTCCTCTTTGATTTCTTCAGTGATCTCTTGGTTATTTATTAATGTATTGTTTAGCCTCCATGTGTTTGTTTTTTACTTTTTTTCCCTGTAATTTATTTCTAATCTCATAGTGTTGTGGTCAGAAAAGATGCTTGATATGTTTTCTTAAATTTACTGAGGCTTGATTTGTGACCCACAATGTGATCTGTCCTGGAGACTGTTCCATGTGCACTTGAGAAGAAAGTGTAATCTGCTGTTTTGGGATGGAATGTCCTATAAATATCAATTAAATCTTTCTGGTCTATTGTGTTATTTAAAGTTTGTGTTTCCTTATTAGTTTTCTGCCCAGATGATCTGTCCATTGGTGTAAGTGAGGTGTATAATCCCCCACTATTATTGTGTTACTGTCGATTTCCTCTTTTATAGCTGTTAGCAGTAGCCTTATGTATTGAGGTGCTCCTAAGTTTGGTGCATAAATATTTACAATTGTTATATCTTCTTCTTGGATTGATCCCTTGATCATTATGTAGTGTCCTTCCTTGTCTCTTGTAACATTCTTTAAAGTCTGTTTTATCTGATATGAGTATTGCTACTCCAGCTTTCTTTTGATTTCCATTTGCATGGAATATCTTTTTCCATCACCTCACTTTCAGTCTGTATGTGTCCCTAGGTCTGAAGTGGGTCTCTTGTAGACAGCATATATATGGGTCTTGTTTTTGTATCCATTCAGTCAGTCTATGTCTTTTGGTTGGAGCATTTAATCCATTTACATTTAAGGTAATTATCGATATGTATATTCCTATTACCATTTTCTTAATTGTTATGGGTTTGTTTTTGTAGGTCTTTTTCTTCTCTTGTATTTCCCACTTAGAGAAGTTTCTTTAGCATTTGTTGTAGAGCTGGTTTGGTGGTGCTGAATTCTCTTAGCTTTTGCTTTTTTGTAAAGCTTTTGATTTCTCCATCAAATCTGAATGAGAACCTTGCTGGGTAGCGTAATCTTGGTTGTAGGTTCTTCCTTTTTATCATTTTAAATATATCATGCCACTCCCTTCTGGCTTGTAGAGTTTCTGCTGAGAAATTGGCAGTTAACCTTATGGGAGTTCCCTTGTATGTTATTTGCCATTTTTCCCTTGTTGCTTTTAATAATTTTTCTTTGTCTTTAATTCTTGTCAATTTGATTACTATGTGTCTCGGCGTGTTTCTCCTTGGGTTTATCCTGCCTGGGACTCTCTGCGCTTCCTGGACCTGGGTGGCTATTTCCTTTACCATGTTAGGGAGGTTTTCAACTATAATCTCTTCAAATATTTTCTCGGGTCCTTTCTCTCTCTCTTCTCCTTCTGGGACCCCTATATTGCAAATGTTGGTGCATTTAATATTGTCCCATAGGTCTCTTAGGCTCTCTTCATTTCTTTTCATTCTTTTTTCTTTATTCTGTTCCGTGGCAGTGATTTCCACCATTCTTTCTTCCAGGTCCCTTATCTGTTCTTCTGTCTCAGTTATTCTGTTATTGATTCCTTCTAGTGTATTTTTCATTTCAGTTATTGCATTGTTCATCTCTGTTTGTTCTTTAATTCTTCTAGGTCTTTGTTAAACATTTCTTGCATCTTCTCGTCTTTGCCTCCATTCTTTTTCCAAGGTCCTGGATCATCTTCACTATCATTATTCTGAATTCTTTTTCTCAAAGGTTGCCTATCTCCACTTCATTTAGTTTTTTTTCTGGGCTTTTATCTTGTTCTTTCATCTGGTATATAGTCCCCTGCCTTTTCATTTTGTCTGTCTTTCAAGTATTTGAAAGAATGTGAATATGGTTTTCTTTCCACAGGCTGCAGTATTGTAGTTCTTCTTGCTTCTGCTGTCTGCCCTCTGGTGGATGAGGCTATCTAAGATGCTTGTGCAAGCTTCCTGAGGGGTGGGACTGGTGGTGTGTAAAGCTGGGTGTTGCCTTGGTGGGCAGAGCTTTAATCCACTTATCTGCTGATGAGTGGGGGTGAGTTCCCTCCCTGTGGTTGTTTGGCCTGAGGCAATCCAGCACTGGAGCTTAGAGGCTCTTTGCTGGGGCTAATGGTGGACTCCATGAGGGCTCACGCCAAGGAGTATTTCCCAGAACTTCTGCTGCCAGTGTCCTTTTCCCCATGGTGATGCACAGCTGCCCCCTCTGCTTCTGCGGGAGACCCTCCAAGTCAAGCAGATAGGTCTGGTTCAGTCTCCTATGGGGTCAGTGCTCCTTGCCCCTGGGTCCTGATGCACACACTACTTTGTGTGTGCCCTCCAAGAGTGGAGTCTATGTTTCCCCCAGTCCTGTTGAAGTCCTGCAATCAAATCAAGTTTTGCCTTCAAAGCCTGATTCTCTGGGAATTCCTCCTCCCATTGCCAGTGGATTGGGAAGGCTGATATGGGGCTCAGAACCTTCACTCCAGTGGTGGACTTCTGTGGTATAATTGTTCTCCAGTTTGTGAGTCACCTACCCAGCAGTTATGTGATTTGATTTTATTGTGATTGTGCCCCTCCTACCATCTCACTGTGGCTTCTCCTTTGTCTTTGGATGTGGGGTATATTTTTTGGCAAGTTCCAGTGTCTCCCTGTCAATGACTGTTCAGCAGTTAGTTGTGATTCTGGTGTTCTCGCAAGAGGGAGTGAGCACATGTCCTTCTACTCTGCCATCTTGAACCAATCTTCACTCCTTTCAGTTACTGATGTCGAAAAATTACATTGTATGTCCAAAAACATAAACCAGAAAAATTTTAGTGCACTAATCTTTTAAATTCTATAGAAAACAATATGTAGAGTTACAAACCAAAGTTACACTAATACTAGATTTTAGTCTAATAATTTTTTTTAAAGTATTAGTATGTTAAATTGTGTAAAAACAAAAAGTGGTGCCACAGACCATTGTTTTAATACTAGCTTTTATAACTGCATATGTATTTACCTTCACAAGATCTTTATTCCTTCATACAGCTTTGAGTTACTGTCTAGTGTCCTTTCATTTTAAACTGTAAAACTTCATTTAGGGCTTCTTGCAAGGCATGTCTAATGATAATAAACTCCCTCAGTTATTGTTTAACTGGGACTGTTTTAATTTCTTCCTTATATTTGAAAGACAGTTTTGTTGGATATAGGAGTCTTAGTTGACTTTTTTTTTTTTTTTTCTTTTAGCACCTTGAATATAACCTCACTGACTTCTGGCCTCCATAGTTTCTGATGAGAAAGCTACTGGTGATCCTTGTACATGATGAGTCACTATTCTCTTTCTGCTTTCAGGATTCTCTTTGTCTTTGTTTTAAAATGCTTCCATTTTATGGTTTCTTAATGTGGGTCCCTTTGAGTTCATCTACTTGTTGTTCATTGAGCTACTTGGATATTTATAGTCACATCTTTCATCAAATTTGGAAAGATTTTGGCCATTGTCTCTTCAAATAATCTCTCTGCCTCTTTCTCTTTCTCTTGTCCTTGTGGGAGTCCCACAATACATATGTTGGTCTGGTTGATGGTATTCCATAGGTACCTCAGGTTTTATTCACTTTCCTTCAGTCATTTTTCTTTCTGTTTCTCAGAAGATAATTTCAGTTTTGCTTTATTAAATTTATTGATTCTTTCTTCTGTCTGCTCAAAACTGCCTTTGAATCCCTATAGTGTATTTTTTATTTCTGTTATTGTACTTTTTCAGCCCTATAATTGTTTGTTTGTTTGTTTTTTTAGGTTTTCAGTCTCTTTATTGATATTTCCATTTTGTTCATACATCATTTTCATGACTTTCCCACTTCTTCCTTAGTTATTTGAATATCTTTAGGATGCTGTTTTAAAGTCTTTGTCTAGCAGATTTGTTGTCTAGTCTTCCTCAGGGACAGTTTCTATTGGTTTATTTTTTACTATGATTGGTTCATATTTCCTTGGGGTTTTTTGCATGCTTTGTGATTTTTCTTGAAAACTGGACATGTGAATTGAATAATGTAATAACCCTGGACGTCAGATTATCCTCCTTTCCGAGAGTTTGTTGGGTTTTATTTATTTTGTTTTATTTTTGATTGATGCAGGTTGTCTCTGTGCTGAGGTGTAAACCTAAGGTTTTCTTAGGTCCTTTCTGAGCCTGTGCCTTTCCCTCAGCATTTATAGTGACTCTGTAATTTACCCCATATATTCAGTTGCTTTTGAATGTCCTAATACTTCCAAAAGAGGAAAAAAGGAAAAATAAAGTAAGAAGGGAAGCACACCAGCCCCTAAATCCCCCAGAAATCACTTCAGTCAAAGGGAAGTGTTCGAAACAATGAAGGGTGGGTAGTGCAATAAAGGCTGCCCACTTCTGTGACTGCAACTCCACGGTGAGAAGGAGCAATCAGTGTTCAGAACACAGATCCCCAGTATTTGTAGGACAGGGTCCTTATTTCCCACCCTGCTTCCTGCAAGCTTCATGCAAGCTTCTCCAGGAATACATGCACAGCTGCCTGCTATTAGGCTAGGTGGTGGGAATGTTATCCATTAATAAACTAAGAGCTGAAATTGACTGAAATTAACTGAAATTCACCACCCAAGATTTCCCCTGGAAGTTGCAAGTCTTCAAAAGACCCCAGAGTCCCAAAATAGTTACTTCAGACAGTTCTGCCAGTGTAGTTGTTGTCTAGGTGGGAAGATGGATTGTTGGTGCTTCCTATTCCACCATCTTGTCAGACTCCAAGTTCTTTTCAATTAAATTCTTAAGTATATAAAGTGGGGATAATGACAAATGCTTGTCCTCCCAGGATTAATATAAGGATGAAATGAAGTAATGCATATAGTACATAGAAAGTATGCAATGAAGAAATATATATCTCTATGATATCATTCCTATTATATTCATTGTAGTAGACAGTATTATTACTCACAAGTATTCATTTTCCCTTTGATATTAGGCTTGACCATGTGCCTTGCTTTGACCAATGAAATATGGATGGAATTGGCATGTGTCTATTCTGGACAAAAGCTTTAAGAGCCAGCATGAGGTCCTATTTCCTGTTTCTTTCTGCCATCATGACCAATAGTGTGGGGAAGCCTAGGTCCTAGAGTAAATATTATGTGAAGTTGGGTCATTCCTAACCTACAATAGACTTGTCATATGTGCAAGAGGAAAACATTTGTTTTACAAGTTAAAGAGATTCTGGAACTTGTATATTATTACAACATAATCTAGTCTATTCTTAGTGATACACTTTCTCTTCCTCTCGACAACTTCTTACAATTGTATGATGAGTGACACAGAATTTTTGTTATTCTACATCTGCCACAAAAGAAGGAAGTAGAGTGCCCTTACCTAAAGTGGCCTCTGAAAATTTCAAATACAATACGGGATTAGGAAGACCTTCTTTGGCTGACTTAAGAACATGATGAGCACTAAACACATTGTATCTATGAAATATTCCCAGGTGGAATCAGCTTAATCATTTGCAAATTAAGAACTGTGGGTATTTCCCTCTAGCTGAGGAGGAGACAAGCTAGGCAAATCCTGTTTATGAACATTCAGACTAGTATGGGAAATCTCTCAATGTGTGGCAGACTTCAGCAGAATGAGGTTTTGAAATTAAATACTTACAGTAAACTAAAGAATGTTGGAAACTAAAATACAATTTTTAACGTAACAAATACAGTTGCAACTTACAGATGAAACCAGAATATTCTGTGGAAAAATTAGGTGGAAGAGATGTAATAACAAAAGAAAAGTACTAATAAATAGCATTTATTGAGCATTTAGAATGGCCTGGTTTTGCTTTTCATGATATCATTCAATTCTCTCTTCAAGCATAGGAAGTAAATACTTTAAAATCTAATTTTGTAGATGAATTCAAGTTTAGAAAAGTTATGGAAGTTGTCTAAGTTTACATAACTGGCAAATAGAAGACAGAAGATATGCACCCAAGGCTATCTCACTTCAAAGTCAAGATCTCCTTTATTTACTTGCTATATTTACCGTCTCTCTAACGTAGAACAGTTAAGTTAGTCTGAGAATTAATAGATTTCTTAAGGAGGATCAGAGTCTGGATTAGTTTATCAAAGTAGCCTTAAGGAGAAAAGTTTATTATGGTTAATGTAAGCCTTGCATTTTTAGAAGGTCCTTTTCTGCTGCATAGGTGTTAAAAAAAAAAAATTGACTCCATCTAGAGTGACAAAGAGGAAGCCCATCATTAAATGCTGTATTTCATGAGCAGTCTTATATAATTTATATCCATTATATAATAATATTGCTTTAGATATAGGTTTAGATATAGATGTAGATATATAGATAAAACCTGCCCTATAGTTCACTCCTCCAAATACATGTTTTATATAGATGAAAACAATGTCAAATAATCTCTTTCTAATTTTGCTACACTCCATTTCAACAATATCAAAGTATTCTGATACTTAAAGTATGTTAACTTGAAGTCACCTGAATAAAAATATTAAAGTACCTTTTAATTTGTCTGTTTTCTTCATTGCTTTAGCTTTGATACTTTGAACAGTGCCCAACACTATATATATATATATATATATATATACAGTAGTGTCTGGCAATAATATTTATTGAATGAATGAACAAATAAGTAAACTATGATGATCAGTTTAGTTTGTAGTGCTACCTGAAACACGGTATTCATTGGCTATCTATATATATCAAGAGTAGCCTTACCCTCGTTAGAGTCGGGTATCTGTCTCATTTACACAGAGAAATGGGCCCACACTAGCTCATAAAAATTGGGTATAATATATATTTATGTTTTTGCTTTAGGTTGTAAAATAAGCATATGCACTTAAGGTCTAAACAAAATGTTTAAAAAATGGAAATAAATGATAAAACATATATCAGTATGGAAAAATAGAAGGGAGTCAAGAGTGGAAAAATATGTCAGTGAGAATCCTGGAAAACAGAAAGCTTATGAAAGCATGTTGATGGATGGAACAGCTGAAAGCATGCATAAGGATGTTTCATGAGAGACTGTTTTCCCAGGGAAAGATATAGATAGTTCATTCTTAGAGCAGCTGTTTTAAAGGGTGGAAGAAAAGAGATGTAGTTTAAAACAGAGGTAGTCGAAGGTCTGTCTCCAGAACAGCTGTGCTAGTCAGCCCTTTATTCCAATTCTCCCTTTCTGCTTGCATACTGGAATTTACCTCAAAATAAAACAATGTATAAAGAAATGAAAATAACTGCCTTGGGAGAACTAAAGAATGGTGAGTGTTGCCATCACAAAATAAAGTACTTTTTATGTTGTGTCAGAGAAAATAAGGTACATCCTTCCCATTGGTTCCCTGCCCCCAACAATAAAGTAAGCCTCCTTTACAACAAAGTTATCTCATGTGGATAGAGGAGCCATTTAGTTTTGCATTCAGGGGAAAGACCTGAAAAAAGGAACTGTATATACCACAGTGAAGGAATCACATGCAAGTTTGCTGGGTAAATCTACCTTTTGAACATGAAAGCAATTTAATACACTCAGGTAAAAAGAAACTCAACCACATAAAAAAGAAAGTTAAAGTAAACAAACTGCTCTGGAAGAAACATAAGTTATAAGGCACAGGAGAAATAAACAAAACAAAAGCATAATTTTTAGGATTAGAGGAATTTGAGCTGTTATATCTGTAATAGAGGATAGTAAGTTATGAAATAAAAAATAAAACACAAAATGGGTGTGAAGGGCTTCTCTGGTGGCGCGGTGGTTGAGAGTCCGCCTGCTGATGCAGGGGACATGGGTTCGTGCCCCGGTCCGGGAAGATCCCACATGCCACAGAGCGGTTGGGCCCATGAGCCATGGCCGCTGAGCCTGCGCGTCCGGAGCCTGTGCTCCGCAACGGGAGAGGTCACAACAGTGAGAGGCCCACACACCGCAAAAAAGAAAAATGGGTGTGAAAATTTATTTAAACATAATTTTAAGTTTTTAAATTAGATGAATTAAGATAAAGACAAGACATTTCTGAGAACACAGATCAAAATAACAAATAGTTTAAAATACGAATAATTACAATTATACTAATAACATTTCCAGGAAGAAAAAACAGGAGAAAAAAGGGAGGTAAGAAAAGCCAGAGAAATAACCAAGGATATTTACAAAACCTAAAAAAGAGTCATACATTTTTAGATTTAGATAATATAAAAATCACACCTACACTCACTATGATTAAGATTTTCAAATACCAAAGGAAAAAAAAAATCCTAAAACAAAATCTAGAAAGAAATGACACTCAAAAAGATTGGAATTACCAACATAGGATATTTAGACTGCAATGAGTATTATATCTGCAATATTTAATTGAAGGAAACTTAATCTTAAAACTAAATTTATATATACAGACAAATTATCAATCAAATGTAAATATACAATTAAGGACATACAAGGAATCAGAAAAATAATCATCCATATATACTTTCTGAGGAAGTAACTTGAGAATATACTCCAGGCAAGCTAATGAAGAAAGAAGAAAAAGTACACAGTCGCATGACTGGTTGATTAATTCTAAAAGTTGAAAACCAACAAACAGAAGGTACATTAACATGACAGTCATGTGTACAAAAGAAAATGTATATCATTATTGACAGCATGATAAGAAAGGTATAATTGACAAGTGAGGAGGTCAAAGTGGGAAGGAGCCTTGACAGGAAAGAACAGAGATACTTTTATGTTGCATAAAAATATCAGAGACATAATGTTTAAAGGTCTTAGCAAAATAAACCAACTTTTAAGTTTATTATCCCACTTTACCAATGTTTTCAATAGTGGAACTAAAAATATCTATATCTCTCAGGTTAGGAAATTCAAGTTAGCAAAAAGGAAATAAAGTGAAGTATAATGAGCTAAATCCTCATATTTCATAATAGGAGTCAACTAAGATTGTTAAAAGAAAGAGAAGAATAATCACATTATTTAATGTTTGAAAAGTAACCATGAGAAAAGAAAATATCAATAGTTGCAAGTACTTGTCTCTGAGATGGAGCTATAAATATGGAAGGAAGGGCTGACAAGTGGTATTTCTTGTTTTAAAACCTGTACTGCTTGATTGTTTGAACTGCTTAAAAAATATTATTTATATCAAGATGACTTTTTGGTATGGAATAACTTGAACACACTCAGTTTGGTTTTCCCACTTGGAAAATAGACAAAGATCATAACAAAATTTTGTTTAAATGTAGAAATGCCAGGAGGAAATATGTTACTCTTTATAAAAAGAACTTTGACATGTTCATAAAAAACTCACCTGAACTGAATTACTACCTACTGGATGATAATTGATAGAATGATTTCACTCCATATCTTTGGACAAGGCCAGTAATAAAACCAGTAAACCAAGAGGAGAAAAATTGTTTCTATGTCAGTGACTTCTAATAGGCATAAAATTGGACTGAAAATGGTTATAACATTCAGGTCAACACTGTAGTGTTTAAAAACAGAACACACATTTCTAGCTTAAGGACGTTTTAGTAACCTGCTGTCCTAAACACAGCCTTATAATTTGAAGGAATCAAAATATTTAGGCAGATAATTATCCAGCTGTAAATAGGAATTCACTCGATGTCTTTGAAAAGTTACAATCCGAGGTTTTCTATTTAGGCAGATCATATTTTTATTAGAATTTGTGGGAGACAAAAAAAGAAGGTATGGAAATGAAATCCAAACTGAAATTGCTTAATATTGCCTTTCAGTTGGCTGAATAAACTTATCGATTTTGCCCTTCTATAAGAATGAAAGGTTAATGAAAACAATCACACAGCTTTCATTTTTAGGTGCAGAATACGTACTACACAAATGCCTTGAAATGTTTCTCCCTCAAAATATGATAGTGTTTATACATCAACTTTATGTGCTGTTATGATTGGGACTATGTTATGCCACAATACCTTTGCTTGTAAGACCTTGACACATTTATAATACTTTCTACTTTGCATTCTAGGTTTCATTATTTAATATGGAGAACTATTTATTTTGGAGGCTAAACAAGAAAATATTTTCTATATCAGCTGGGACAGCATGGCAAAGGAAGAGATGTAAGGAGTTATTTTTTTTCTCTTTTATTGAGGATAAAAAATAAAAACACATATGGGCAAAATCAAGTTTATTATTAGCAGTGCAACAGTAATTTTTCAAAGAATATACTGATAAATGATAGTCCCATGCATTTTATTATTTGTTAGTGGACAGAGCAGAAATGTAATTCTTGAGTCTTTTAAAATCTTCATTAATATATTTTACTTATGTAAGTTTTTTCAAAGAAGTTGTTCTCCCATATTTTTCAAGCAAAATTGTTGTAGAGTGGAATGAAAAGCAGAAGTAATTATTTGAGAATTTCTGTAAATGAAAATAATTTCATCCATAAATGCTCATATAATTGAGAAAATAATTATTTATCTGTGTATGTATACACGTATGTATTGGTTAGTTGCAAACTATTACAAATCTTCATTCCAGTTCTAGAAAAGTCATCTTTCTAATTATAGTCAGCATTAGGTGTTTACATGCAATTCTCAAAATCATTAATTGTATTGCTTTTTCTTTCACTAAAGAAATCTACTACAGTAGCTCTCTCAAAGTTCATCCAATCTGTAATGAATGAAAAGTTATATATCCAAAAAGACAAAAACACTAATTTGAAAATATACATGCACCCCAATGTTCATAGCAGCATTATTTACAATTGCTAAGCATGGAAGCAATGTAAGTGTCCATCAACAGATGAATGGATAAAGAAAATGTGGTATATATATACACAATGGAATACTACTCAACCATAAGAAAGAACAAAATTTTGCCATTTGCAGCAACATAGATGGACTTGGAGGGCATTATGCTAAGTGAAGTAGGTCACACAGAGAAAGACAAATACTATATGATATGGCATATGTGGAATTGAAAAAATATGACAAGCTAGTGAATAAAACAAAAAAGAAGCAGACTCACAGATACAGAGAACAAACTAGTGGTTACCAGTGGGGAGAGGGAAGGGGGCAGAAGTAGGGGAGTAAGAGGTACAAACTATTAAGTATAAAATAAGCTACAAGGATATACTGTACAACATGGGGAATATAGCCAATATTTTATAATAGCTGTAAATGGAGTCCGACCTTTAAAAATAGTGAATCACTATACTGTACACCTGTAACATATAATATTGTGCTGCAGCTATACTTCAATTAAAAAAAAAGTAACATTCATTTTTTATCCATGAAAATTCTTTCCCAAACTTGTGGCAATATCATTAAAAGGAGGTGAGGGGTGTTTAAGGATAGATTACTCTTGAAGAGTTGTAGAGCACAGCAGCTACAAAAACTTAATATCATTTTGTGAAAAATGTCTCTTCTTTCTGCCTTCCCCCTTTTGACTAAATACACTCTTACTTTCAACGTTTACACCAAAACCATTCCTGTGGAGCAGAGGAACCATTTCAGATTTTCCATAGTCTGAAGTTAACAGTTAGGAAAACCAAACCAAACTCATTTGCTAGAATTCTCTTTTCCATCATTGATATTGAATTTCATGTAAGAATGTCAGTATCTTGGTGAGATATGTAATTGATGGATATTGAAGTCCATAAATAAAAGTAACTAAATATATTCAAATCATGAAATATTGAGTAATGAAAACAGGTTATCTGGGTCAATATTGAAAATATCTACCCATATAGTTCTTTGAATTACATTTAACTGAATTACATTTAACTGAAGCATTCCCAACTTAATAATTGACTGAATTGACTGAATTGACTGAATTGATTATAATATTTGGGGAGACCTTGAGATATAATGTTTGAAGCAAGGAGCACCAAGTTATAAAGTCAATTTAGTATATAAAATGTGGTGCAGTCTAGTAGGAAAGTTGCAGTGTTTTCTTGTATTTATCAACTATTGCTGCTTGGAAAAGTTCAAGCCTGTAAAAGGTAGTTGTGATTAAGTGGAAAAAACTTTGACCTGGAAGTCAAAACATTACTAGGAGGCCATTGTGATAGTTGACATCTATTTAATGATAATGATGTACCAAGAGCTTACCTGAGGGTTCTACACTACATGAATCATCTCACTGATATCTTACAAATTATTTTTTATCAGGTGGTTGTGTTATTAACCTGTTTTACAGGAGACAAAAACTAGACTTATAGAATTAAGCACAATGTCAAAGGCCACACACTGAGTAGCAGAACTAGAATTTGAACCCATGTTTGTCCATTTTAAAAGTTTGCATTCTTAAATAGCATGCTATACTCCCCACAAGGACGTATCAGCTTCTATGACCTATTCATTTTATGAGCTAGATTTCTGGCTTTGGAAAAGCACTTTACCTTGGTTCTCAAACAATGATTTTACATATTCTTTTTTTTTTTTTTTTTTGCGGTACACGGGCCTCTCACCGCTGCGGCCTCTTCCGTTGCGGAGCACAGGCTCCAGACGCGTAGGCCCAGCAGCCCGTGCGCGGCATGTGGGGTCTTCCCGGACCGGGGCACCAACCCGTGTCCCCCGCATCGGCAGGCGGACTCTCAACCACTGCTCCACCAGGGAAGCCCTACATATTCATTTTGGTACTAAAATCCTAGATGTTGTCAAGCAAGTATATAGTTGTTTTGGTGGGGATGATTCTGAAATGCATGGATTTCAGTTATTAGTACAGGCTATAGGGACAAACTTGATTCAACCTCTGTCTAGGTTGTCAGATCACAGGGAACAATATAGGCCACTTTGATTTCATGGTAGCTCTTCTCAGCATTTACCAAAGTGCTCCTGCATAGGCAGTGCCTCAGTCAATGCTGTTGTCTAGTTAGTGTACATTCAGAACCTCTGAGAGTTTTGGTAACCTGTGTGATACTGTACTGTATATTTCTTCTGGTATTATGAGATTGAAATAGCCTTTAGAAAGAAAATTAGTATTTTCTATCTTTCTCAATATTTTTAAAGATATGGAAATTAAGGTAAGGCCTGGTAGAGTTATGAAATGAAATGGCTCTGGTGAACTATGCAGCTATCCACTGAGGTGGGTGGATGTTTTGACATACACTTTTAGTGTCAGGTGCAATTGGAAGAATGTACTAACAATAATAGCTAATGGAAAAGGCTGTAGAATTAAGAAGTAATAATGTTTTGGGTGTTAGACGTGCAGGTGAACCCCGGTAAACACTCTACTCCTTTGATCCTACTTCACTCCTGTTTGTTTCTGAACAGCAGTCCTCACTCATCCTCTAGCTTTGCTAATAATTTACAACTCCTATGGCTCCCATGATCCCTTAGAAGTAGGCATACACCACTCAAACATAGCATACCAAGTTGACCATGCTTTTTTTAGCCTTAATTTTATTTTGAAAAATTGAGATGGATGCAAAACTTTCAAACATTTACTTTAAGAAAATGCTGTACAATATAATGAATGTACAGAAGGGTAGTTTCTGAATAAATGCCACAGATTCCCTTCAAGAAATATATGTTATGAATCAATTAGACAGAAGTAAACTTCAGATTAGAGCAGTACAGAAATTAGATTGCTCCGACCATCAGAGACGGCTGTCAGGATGTGCAGTGGCATTTGTACGTGTCATGAAGGTCATTATCCTGCATCCAAGCTCTAGCAAGGTCAGGCCTCAGATGCTGTCTTTCACATTAAGAAATTTTGCATTGACAGAAGGTAGGCTAGGATTAAAGGAACTCAAATGTTTAAGCATGTAGAAGACTGAGTTGTGAAAGATTACAGAAAGAGGCAATACTATTATAATGCAGAGATTCAGCTTGAATAAGTAGAAGTTAAAGGGATATTTGATAGTAATTTAACATGTAGAGAAACTATGCAGTTCATAATACATATTTCAAAACAACTAAACTACTGGAAGATTTAGCCATATTCAAGAATGAAATATAATTTTGTAAGATCAGAAGACAGGACTTTGTATCTCTGCCTATGTCTTTCACATACATTATATTTCTCTTATATAAGATCAAAGAAAATCTAATAAAAACTAACTAAATATAATTGAAGAATAATTGAGAACTAGAGTAAAAAATGCAGGCTATAAGTACAGGATATAGAGATCTAAGGACATTTTTACAAATGGTCAAGAGAGGTAGATACAGGCATTCATAGGTAGAGAGATATGGAGGAAAGTTTTGTGGGACATTATGGAGATGGACAGTACTTGGAGGAATTTTCAGGACTTAGAGAACAACTATAGGTTTGACTTTCAAATTCTGAGCACGTGGAATTGTTGACAAAGCACTGGAAAAATCTAAGTGTATTACAATGGGCTAGAGACTCTGTAAGATGCTTCTAAAAAACCTGTAACTTCCAGAATAATGTAGAGACTATTTATAGAATGTTTGGAAGTCCACAAAAGAGCTGTTTTTCAGATCAGACCTAGACCAAACAGCAGTCAGTGGATCTATTAATAAATCAGAATAACACAGGGACTATTTTAAGAAATAAAAATGTCAAAGCCTACTTCTAATGTTCTAACGATTCCACATCTGAAGTAAATCCTGGAACTCTATTCATAAAATGTTCCTCAGTTAATTCTGATGCTTAGCCAGCCTTGAGGAACACTTCATATACAACTCATAAATACAGAAAAATCTGTATTTAGTAATTTTAGATAGCAAATTGCAGGTGGAGAGAGAATGGGGAGATTGTGGTCAGATAAGCTAAAATTATCTTGGCAGTGACTTTCATTGGTTAATCTGTCAGTCACTGATTATGGAGACATTAAAAGTGCAAACAGAAAAAAAAATTCTTCTTGACTATACATTCTTCATGATTGGCATAATCAGGTCACTGCAGTGTTGGCTAGGGAATTTCTCCAGATTAAGTTGACAGATAGATTGTGTAGTTGCAATTTCGGTTTCAACTAAAGTAGTCAGAATTGAGCAATTCTGTATAATGTTAACAAGTAGGCATTAAGGATCTAGTTTTCAGACTTGATGTCATTAAAATACAAACACTAGTTTTCAAATAGTCTTTTACAGGAAAAAGATGAGCTTTTCAATATTATTAAATAGCACATTTAGTTTCTCACTCGTTTGAATACTCTTACTCAAAATTTAGTGAGAACCAATTTTTTGAAAATATTGATAAATTATTGTAACTAAAAGTAGCTTGTCACATTTGAGTTGAAAAATAATAAAAGAAAATTAAAATAAAATAAAATGGGTAAAATATATTTAAAAAACAAAGATTCCATTGAAGAAAGTTACTGTATTATAAACCCTAATTGGGTGAAGTTAAGCTTAAAATCTGTGTTACGCCAAATAATAACTTCCTAAATTATCCAGATTCTAATCCTTGGAACCAGTGACTATTACTTTACATGGTAAAGGGAGACTTTTCAGAAATGACGTTGAGGTGGATGATCACCCTGAATTATCTAGTGGACCCTACAAATAATCATAAGTGTCCTAATAAGAGGGAGGCAAAGGAAGAGCTGACTAAAAGGCAGGAGGCAATGCCAGAACTTTTAGGAGAGAAATCTGAAGATGTTACTCTGCTACCTTTGAAGATGGAGGAAGGGGCCATGAGGCAAGAACCTAGAAGCTGCCCTAACAGCTGGAAAAGACAAGGAAGCACTTCTGACCTGGAACCTCCGGAGGGAGTTCAGCCCTGTTGACACCTTGCTTTTGGCCCAGCAAAATTGATTTCTGACTTCTGGGTTCCAGAGAGGCAAGAGAATATATTTGTGTGGCTTTAAGTCACCAAATATATAGCAATTTGTTACAATAGCAATAGGAAATTAATACAAAATCCCTGAATATAATTGACTCTGTAAGGTCAAAATGTTCTTAAGATAAAAAAATAGGTCTTTCAGAAGGCCACTCTAACTGATCTATAATTTAGAAAACTCTCCCTTTTACACATTTAACTTTGTAATCTCAGTTGCTAAAGTCTCAATGTTTTTTGAACAGTGTAATTTGGTTTATTAAACTATTCCATAGGATGACACAGTCTTGGGACAGTTTGTTAAAGGATTAGGTCAGAGATAATGCTATCTTTTAGCAATTAGCAATCAATTACTCAATATTTGTTGAGCATATAACATGTGCCTAGCACAGGCATAGAAAACCACAAAAGGAATAGGAAACTATACAATCTGAGTTGAAGGAGCAATTAGCGGTTGTTTAATCCACTTCCATGGACTCCCAGATCATGTAAACCTACTGTAGCCTTATTTCAGTATCTCCACTAATAGGAAACTCACTACTTCACAGCATACTTTATTGTTAGTGATCTCTAATTAATAATACAAATATTTTTGTAAACCCATATTTTCCTTCTTACACTTTTCAGAATTTGATTCTGGTTTTGTTTTATGGCATTCTGCAGAAACCTACTATCTTCTGGGTTTGCACCATTAAGTATCAGAAGGAGGATCATTTGCATGGTATTATCGCTTCCCTTGAGGATAAATTTCCAGGTCCTTTAACTTCTCCTTTTAGTAACATCTTTTCCAGATCCATCACTATTTCTACAACTATGAAAGCAGCACTGAGAGGGAGAAGGGCTTCAGCCCTTGTGCTGTGCCCTTCTCATCTATTCTCCCAAGAGAAGTCAGACCACAATCCTAAGGATGTATATTGCACAATAGTAAGTAATCAATATTAGAGTGACATTTGGGAAGGCAAAACCCCTAGTTAACTACTTTGTTAGAATGAAAGCCCTTTATACAGAACAAGAATCCAAATTTCTTACCATGGCAAGGACTTCAAGCATCTCTTCCCCCTTACCTTCTTAATTGCATTTCCTGACAACCACTGTTTCAGCATTGTTAAATTACCTACAGTCTGCCAATGCATCATGCTCCCTTACACCAATATATCTGAGTCATACTTTTGCCTATGCTTAAAAAAAAAATTTCTCTATTGAATAATTCTTCCATCAAGGTTCATAAAAGGAACAACTGCTCCGTGAAACCTTCTCTGATGCCTCCAGGAGGGGGAAAGGCCTCCTCTCTTAGCCCCATGGGTATATCTCTGGTAACACACATGACTTTGTGTATATGTCTGAGTCCTTTCTTAGACTGTGAACTTCTTTAAGGCAAAGACCATACTTTGCTTTTTTCTCCAGATACCCCTATAGCCTGACACATGATGCACGTTCAACAAATAATTGTTCAACAAATGGTCTCCTATCACTGACTCAGAATATTAGAATTGAAGCTGCAGTTCCTCTGGTAATAATTTTCATCTGCCATGCTTATAGGAATAAGTACAACTTAAGACAAGTGGTCTATTATCTAGAGTAGGGCTCACTTCTTTTTTTTTTTTTTTTTTTTTTTTTGCTGTATGCGGGCCTCTCACTGCTGCGGCCTCTCCCGTTGCGGAGCACAGACTCCGGACGCGCAGGCTCAGCGGCCATGGCTCACGGACCCAGCCGCTCCGCGGCATGTGGGATCCTCCCGGACCGGGGCACGAACCCACGTCCCCTGCATCGGCAGGCGGACTCCCAACCACTGCGCCACCAGGGAAGCCCCGGCTCACTTGTTTTATGTCATAAGGGCAAAGGTGCCAGATCCAAGTTATTTGGCCAACCTAGGACTACATGGCTATGAGCTTTATCTTCTATGACTCAGAAGACCTGGTTTCTTCATTTTAATTTATTGCCCTCTTAGCATCTGCAATTTCTGTTTATTTTTTCCCTTATTCTTTTTGTGATCTTCTGGCTCCAGTCCCTTGACTTATTTTTGACTTCACTTTCTATTGCCTAAATCTGCCAGGTGTTGGAATCTCTCTCTCTCATTCCGACTATCCTGATGTTGCCACACTCCAGCATAATTTGTTTTATTGAATTATTCATATTGTGTTGAATGGTACAGCTTTAAAAATTCATTTCAAGAATATTTACTGCATGGTACTCAGTACCGGGCATATAAGTAGCAGCAAGCATAGTAAACATATGCAATGAGCAAGGATAGAATAACCTAGAAATAGGTAGATGAGGCAAAATTATGTCTCAAGACACATGCGATTAGAACAAAGGTACTACTGGAGTCAAGTAGGCAGGCCAGACTCAGAATATACAAGAAATATTACAGTGAGATCCATAAGCAGGTGAAAAGCCAGCAAGAATAGCCACAAGAATCAGAAGAGCATAAATGCCAGAAGGCCTACAAGGTGGTTGGTTTGGTGCCTGCAAGTATTTGGTTTTACCTGAAAAAGGTAGATAATCTATTGACTAAGTCCTCAATCTTCCATGTATTATATATAAATGAGTAGTATCAGCATTACTTGGTAGCTTATAAAAAATGCAGATGCTTGGACCTCATTCTGGAACTTAATCACAACAGATATTTTAACAAGATCCCTAGATGATTTCTATGAGAACCACTGGGCTAAGGTATTTATGACAGACAAATTCTAGTAAGTGAAACTTTCTAGATAAATGAGTGTCTAATTTGGAATATGTTGTAAAGCTTATAAGAGAGTTTTTGTCCTGCAATCCTTCTCCATTAGAAGTCTACTTCTGAGTTCATGGGAAAAAGGGAAAGAAAAAAACAAACCTATTTGCTAATCACATATTCTATGCCAGGTACTGTGCTGTGTGTTAGGAATACAATACTTAACAAAAGAGTCCAAATTCTTGTTCCCATGAAGACTACAGTCAATTGGGAAAAGATCCTCATTAACTAATTACAACAGAGTGTGTGCAAAGTCATGATGGGAGAAGAACAGAACGTTTCTGGAGCACAGCAGTGGCCCCCATATTACAGCTCTCTGTTCTATCTGAATGCTGTGGTCAGGAGCACATTGCAAGAGTGCTTCTCTCTCTCCCACATTCTAGAATCCTTTGCTTGTCCCTTGTCTGGAATTACCTTGATAATCTCTATTCCTGATATTTCTGCTTTCTCTGCTACTCAGAAACTCTTTTATTTATTTCATTCACTCTTCACTGCATTACCTCACTGTCCACCCCAAACCTGTCAACCTCAAATCTTTTCACCTTCAACATATGACCTTGTTTCCTATTTTACTGAGCAGATTGAAGCTATCCTTCTTTCTCAACATCTACCTTATCATCTTAGCTTCCTTTAAATATTTCTTCATTTTTTACCTATTTGCTTCTATTTTCCTCTGGTTCTAGAGGCAAAAGGTAACCTTCCTTTTCAGGGCTAGCCTCCCCACCTGTCTCCTCCAAAACTCCTTTAGTTTTCTCTCTCCCTGTTTGGAAGTATCATTGATTGTTCTCTATTCACTTCCAAGCTTTTATCCATACACAGATGCTAGCTCCAATCTACAAATATTTTCACAAGATCTTGGCCTCTATCTTTTATTCCACAGCTTCCTTACTCTCATTATCAAACTTTTGGTCAGTTGGATATTCTCCACATATACTTTGAAATGTGTCATGAGTTTAGGATAGGGGTTATAAATTTTATCTGTTGCTTCTATGTCTTCACTACCAAGATTTATTCCCTTTTTCTTACGTTCAGATTATTTCATCAGTATTAGTGGTAGTATCGCCGTTAGCTCCTCTTTCTCTGCTCTGTGTTTGTGGCAAACATCTCCAGACAATTACAGAATCTCTTCAAAGAACATGGGCCTCCTGCCAACAAATCCTGTTTCCATCATGTATGAGTCATGTGAAATTGGCAAGATACTTAGGCATTCCACCTGAGATTCTGTTCTTGTAATGATAATTATGCTGAGT
Organism: Aethalodelphis obliquidens; assembly: GCF_003676395.1. Taxonomy (NCBI): domain Eukaryota; kingdom Metazoa; phylum Chordata; class Mammalia; order Artiodactyla; family Delphinidae; genus Aethalodelphis; species Aethalodelphis obliquidens. The sequence continues at coordinate 2,957,389 of NW_020837955.1, forward strand.
TTCTGTAAAGTTTAAATAAATTAATCTTTTAAAAGAGCTTAACAGAGTAATGTACAAAGTAAACACTCAAAAATTAAGATATTATTACTTTTTAGCTATCTCTTAACCTATCTTTTAGGAGCCATACCTGTTAAAGGTGTCTAGATAAATCAAATAATTAATCCTGTGCCTTGTATATAATTCATAATCAGTTGTAGAAATCAAACTCTTATCAGGTAGACCCTAGATATACTAGGGTCATGATACTTAGTCTCCCTGAAACTAATTCATTGCATATGTAGTATAGCTATTACCATCTTTTTATAAAGTTGCCGTAGTATTAACTAAGATACTGTATGTTAAGCACTGAGCAAAGTATATGGCAGGCATCAAATCATCATGGCAGGTGCTATCAACATCATCATAATCGTCATCGTCATTTCTCCTCCTTGGCAGTCTGGCTCCTTGCACCATTTTACTTAAAGATTTTCTTGTATGGGACCTCCCAATAACCAAATCAAATGGCCCATTTCAGTCAATATCAGTGACCTACGTTTTTGAAAATCACTTATGCTTGGTTCAACTCCCAGTTTATTTTTCCTTCCTTTCTGACTCATCTTCCTCCTTTCATCTCTTATGTAATAATTTCCTATAATTCTTCAACCTTTTTCACCTCAAAAACACCATCTATTTCCTAGGTTTTAATATTTATTATACATCATCCGAATCTCTAGTCTTGATCCCTGTCCTAAGTACTATAAACATTTCCAAATCCATATGGGAAAATTTCCTTCTGCACATCCAATAAGAACTTTACACTAAACACATCTTATTTTACTAAAACACACCCTCCTTTTGAAAATTGTTCACTTTTTCAAAACCACCATTATCTCAATGCATCCAAATTTTCAATATAATTTAATCATTTGATCAATCAAATGATTCCCTAAAACCAGCTTCCACATCCATCTGTTTTTCCCTAGTCTAACTAACAGTAAACAGAGAATCCCCACCAGTCAGGTGATAGGAAATGGAGGAAATAGCATGAATCTCAAGACCTCCCATAATGCATCACTGAGGATTAAAATCACATTCTCCAAGCAAGAGCTTCCCGCAGATGAAGGGAAGAAGAGTATTGAAACAATCACTGCATATCATAGCAGATAAAACTATGAATCTAAAATCAAATATACATGATTTTAAATCCTGGCTCCATTTCTCACACTACTTAAATATGTGGTATTAATAGAAAGTTATTAATCTTTCTGATTCTTATCTTCTCATCTGGAAATTGGGAATACTGATAATGCTTATCTCACATGGGTGTTGTGCATATTAAACAAAATAATACAGAGTTTATTGCATAAGACACTTTCAACAAATGGTAGCTATTATGATTACTGCCTACATTTTTTATTGGCTGTTTAAATAATTATACATAACGTTTACACATTTAACCTTTATTTTAATTCCCACCTTCAGCTGGTTAGAAGAATAGGGACTTGGCTGCCTTGTTTCTGTGGGTATCAGGTGTGGTGTTCTAACTCCGATTTATTTTTTGATCCAATAAAATTTCCAAGGGTACCAGCTGAAACTCCTTAATGACTCTTCACAGATATCTGTTCTCATTTCCAGGCATGTAAGGAGAATGTCACTTTCCTAAAGCAGTTAATGCACCCACAGTTCAGTTATAAAAACTTTCTGCATAACTTTCACCAGTAAATAAGACTTTGAACTGGGTGTTGGTGACGTGGAAGCATAAATGTCATTTCTACTTCAACAGTTAAAGCCTAATGACACCTCTGAAAGTAAACAGTGAGCGACAGAAGGGCAAGTTTATTTTCCTGAAGGCAGACAGTTGACAAATATAAAATGCTCTTTGCCGGTCTAATGATTTTTCAACTCACAAAAACCTATGGTGCTGTAAAGACTTGTTGTCAAGCACATGACTGAGTCACTTTTTCAAAATTCCAAAACTACATAAAGCATCACATGAGGAATCTGGTTCTAGAATCATCTGGGTTCATACATTGATGCCTATTGTGTTTAGAATACTATCCAACTGTGTTTTGAACACTGCTTTTATAGACTTAGCAAAAAGGTATCTCACTTCAACTAGTCATTTTTCAGACCAGTAACAATTTTCTTTGCGTTAAAAAAAATTTTTTTTTAATTTTTATTTTATATCAGAGTATTGTTGCAGACTAGTAACAATCTTAAATTATTCTGTAAATTATGATAAACAGAAAATAGAAACAAAATAAAAATAGATTATTTGCCCTAGATTCAGTGGCTAAAAATTAACTTATTTTAGGTTATCATTATTCATAGTATAAAATATTACTAATAACTTGGCATCTTGAAATATAGTGACAGGAAATAATATATTTGTAATAGTCATACTCTTATTTTTAAATATAATTTAGTAAAATATAGCATATGGATAAAATACAGAAAGAAGTCAGTACCTTCAGTGAATTTGATAACTCATATAATAAAATTTTATTTCATTTTGGGGAAAATTTAATAAAATGGACATATGATTTCATAGAATTTTAAAATTATAATTAGGTGGTTTGATATTAAAATATTTATTGTGTCTATGCTGAGTACTTTATGTAGTCTGTGAAGATAAACAATATACAAACTTTGCCTCCAAGGAAATTTTAATCTATTTGTGACATCGGATACATATACTCACAAATAAGATGAGAATTAAATTATAATATTTGGTAGTAATTCTATACATATCTGAGTAATGAAAAATAAATGCCTAATGAAAAATAAAACCCAGCATTCTTAGCTTCAAGATTTCAGAGAGGGAATTTGTGCCTTTCCCTTGGAAGATGGCCCAAGTGGTGAATTAAATGAGATAAAATGTTGGATAAATAGGTAACTGTCAAATTGCAGCATAATATGTGGGATGCATATTTCCCACAAATAAACCATATATGACTTTGTGTTTTCCTTTTGCTGCCTTTAGAATTCTAGTTTCTTTAGAATTTTCTAGTTCCTTGTTAAAATTCTGTGTTCACCTATTCTGGAGCATTCGCTGGACTCATGGTGGGGCATACATCATGGTGGTCATGGAAAATAGGCCAGCCACTGATACAGTTTTCAATCTGCCCTGTTTCAGGAACAAGCAAACGTTTGTGTGCTCCTCACAAGTGGAGTTGAATCTTCCCACAGTCCTCCTGTTAGTCCCACAGGCCCGCCAACCAGCCAAGGGGGCTTACCTTCACTATGTCAGACTTCAAGGCTGGGGCACCCAATATGTGGCTCAAACCACTGACTCTCCAGGAGAGTATCCATCCATGTAATCTCCCTTTTCCTCTGAGTCCCCTCCCAGAGATCTGATCACTTCTCTTACCTTCCTACACAATTCCATGTGGATCTTTCTTACAGCTTTCAATGTACAGGAATCTTTCCGCCAGTTTCCAGTTATTTTCAGTGACAGCTGTTTCACGTGTATTATGTATTTTTGGTGTGTTGGTGGGTGGAGTTGAATTCTGTGTCCTCCTACTCTACCACCTTGATCTCCCTTCTCTCTCTTTGCTTTTTTTGAAGAGAAGATTTTCAGAGTCCTTTCTCTTAAATTTTTATTGACCTTACAAGCACTTGTTTTATGTAGCATTTCATCTTACCTCTTACTTGGCCTTGGTTTGATACCAGCCCTATGGGTAAACATAGCTTTCTACCTCCCAATTTATCTTAAATGATTTTAATCATGTTTTCTTCTCAAGAAATTCGCTGGAACTTTTTAAGTAAACAAAAACCTCTTTTTTTGCTAAATACAGTTGTCTGTTCTTAGTCTTCATCTTCCTTGTCTATCATCACCATTTGATAGTCGATCCCTCCTTATCCTCCTGGAAAACTTTCATTACTTGTCTTCCAGTCCACCAAGCTCTCCTATTTCTCCTTTAACCACACTGGCTTCTCCTCCTGAGGTTTCTGGACTGAGTCCTCCTCATATGACATTTTAATCCTGAGCTTTGGTCCATGGATCTCCTCTTTTCTACCTGTACTTATTCTTTTTGGGATCTTAACCAGTTTTATGATTTAAATATTATGAAGGCATTTTATACTTAAGCTGTTCCAAACCAAGAATCCTAAACTGCCCTTTCCACACTTCTTATTCCTTCAGTGTATACATTATTTCAGTTTTTTGGACAAAATCCTTGGAGTTATGGTGGCTTTAATAAGTGTAGAATAAAAGCAGAGGAAATGAATAAATTATCAAGTGACTTTTTTCATCTAGACTATGGTGAGATCTAATGATTCATTCTCATCCTACAAAATAATTCTTCTTTCTTATTCTTGTGATGATTCATCCAGTATTAATGTCTCTCATTTTGGAGGATGCCATTTAAACTACTGAGCTTCCTTTTTCTACATTTCATAATGACAATTTCCCTCCTGTTTAGGCAACATGTCTTGATGTAGAGTACAATATAAATAATAAGTTTGCAGATAATTACAAGTGCATCTCAATCTGCTTAACTGAGATAACAACCATGTCATCTTGATTGATGGGCTGAGATCTTCATAGCATTTTAATCACATATTCATTACAAAGGATTAGTCTTACATTTTGTGTGAAATTTTGTTCATAGTGCCATTTCAATCCCAACTTCTTTCAGGCTATCATACTTTCTCACTCATATAACTCATATTATTCAAGTAGCTCACTAACTGGTTTTTGTTTCTTTATAATATAGAATTAAAACACTGCAAGAAATATGATGGGACCATGATATATTTCTCCTTAATTTATTTTTTATATTAATATAAATCAGTTCATCCAGATAAAAATGTATCATTCTTTCAAATATCTCTACTGATGATAACAAAACCCAGCTTACTTTTTTGGCCAGTTCTACAAGATAGCATGGAGGAAAAAAAAGCAATAACAGTGACTGCAAAGTAAGAGTAATCAAATTAGTGTTCTCATTGGGTGAATTTAGAGTTTTCATTTAATCTGAAGAAACATCTCACACAGGTTTCTACTATTTCTAATCATTTTAATCATCCATTTTAAAGGCAAATAGCCATGGGGTGTGATAGAGTAAAACTGTGAAATTATGTATGGAAGTACTGATGTGTAATAAACATTCATTGAATAAGACTCTTTCCTTTAGCCCAAGTTCTATGGATACATAATAATGCAATTGAGTAACACCAAAAAGAAGGATATATTTTCTTTGCTCAGCTCCCCATACAGAAGTGGAGTCCAAGTTAAAAGAATGGCCATGATATATTTACACATGCCAAACTCTACATTTTCACAAGAGGAAACTTGAGCACGAATTATAATTGTACAGAGGATAAACTCAGAAACATGGAAGGCCCAACTACTCATGTTATGAGACGGGCATAAGGGACAGGATATATTAATCACCTTTTAGAGTGTATTTGAGTGCAAGATTTTAGAAACTTTTATCATTTTGATTTAAGTACATCATGTACAAACAAAGAAAATGTATTACTAATAATCAGATGTTTGTATAAAAAACTAATTTGTCAAAATGTACAAAACAATCAGAATTTTAACAAAATCAATGTTCTATTGACCCTGTTATGTGGTTTAGGTATTACGTTGATAAATTTGAACAGTAACATTTTCATATCTTAAAACTGATTATGCAGGATGTTTTATATGGAGAAAGTTCCAAACTGTTGATACATATATATTTTGGTGCTTCCTGTACTACTAGACCTATGGCCCCTGAATTTTATTATTTTATTATTCAAATAATAAATTATTTTATTATTAATATTTATTTATAATATTTATAAATATTTATATTTTAATTTATATATAAATATTTATATATTTATAATTAATATTTATTAATAATAATTATTTTATTATTATTGTTCATTTACTTTTCAAGGTGTCCTGTATTTCAGGAACTCTTCTAGATGGTATAATGTGAGTGATTTTTGTATCACCTCAGAGGAAAGAGGAATCGCAAAAAGGCTACAGAGAGGAAGTGATATTTGATCTGGGTATTTAAGGGTAAGTAATAATCTATAAGCAGGGAAGGGCATTCTTGACTAAAATAACAGCATGAACAAGGACACAGAGGAATGTTCAGGGTTGCTCAGGAAATTTGGTATATTCCAATTTGGCTAGTGCTAAGTGTATGATCAGATATAGTGATGTGAGAAAATTCAAACATGAGATAAACCAACCTCTTTTAAAGAGGGAAGGAGTACTTATTTTTCTGTTATTTTTCCATAGGAACTTAATATCAAATCTCTCAAAACAACTGAGAGGAAAATATCTCATATTATGTTAGAGGTGAGACAAAAATAATACAATTAAATTTTCTCATGTTTTTAAGAAAAAAATTCACTACTGTCCAGTTAGTTTCTATGATTCTTTCAAGGTCACACAATCGATATAGCTGGCTTAGAAACAGAGCCAAAGTTTCCTTAATTGCGCTGTTGTTTTCTCCTAAAAAATAGTCATTATAGGTGCTGTTGGGCTGTGAGGAATAAAAGAGAATCCAGGCAGAAAATTACCCTACAATATTGTGAAAATGGCAGATACTGCCTCCTTTTTTATGTTGACGTTGTCAACCTAAGAAATATGAAGCGACTTCTCAAAGAGAAAGCATACTCTGAAGTACAAATCATTTTTTTCTGGCCTGAAATAAAATATTCATAGCAGCAGTGAAGTAGTCAGGTTTATACCATATGATACCATGTCCACACAAAGCTGATTTGCCTGGACACCTGTCCCAGAAAGAGCAAACATATTCTTTCCCTAGCACTTAGAATTGAGGTACTAAAAGGCTGAGAAAAAAGTTCATGTAAATTTAGGACAAAAAGTGGTATCATAGCAAGGTTAAACCATGTGTAGGATGAAATTACAGGCATTGAGTGTGAGGAAACAAACACAAATGGGATTGAGAAATTTTTCAGCTGAGGGAAGAATGGATTAGATCTACAGAAAGAACTGGAGACAAAGAGATGGAGTCCATGGTAGCACTCCATTCCGCAGATGAATTTCACCTGAGGCCCAGCAATACGAAATTTCTTCTTTTGGGGGAGTATGATATTTATGAGCGCTACCACATTGGAGTTGAATAGCACTGATCTGGGATATTTGCAGCAAAATGAATTTTAATTAGAACAATAACAACATTATCAACTTGCTTTCATTTCTCCAATACTACTTTATAATAACTCTATTTTGACTATGCTAACTCATATTTTGAATAATCTGTTTTTACCTTCTGTGTTTTTTTTTTTTCCCTACCTCTTCTAAACAACCCTCCCTAACTATTTTAGCTATTTAGAGAAAAACTGTCCATTTTGCTCTATTCAACCTCACATATATTACTGTAAGGTAATGGTAAATGCATGAATCTGTCATACCAGCATGATCAGAAGGAAAGATCCAGGATTACCTCTGGAATTAAGCACTGCATCAACAATTAATCTTTTTCTGGCTGTTTGAAAAGAGCATCATTCAGCTGAGTGACTCGCTTGAAATTCTGAATGATGCAGGAGTTATTCTACATGGTTTTCCTTTACCTCTTCATAATTCCATTGTTGTAAAAGAAACAGTGAGAAAGAGTAAAACAGGTGTAGGCAACATTCTGTGGCAATAGATACAGAAATTACTTGTTTACTAGCTAGGGATTTTTTTCAGGATAATAAACTATTATAAATCTTTATAACAAATTAAGGTAGGGTATATATTTCAACTTCAAACTCCTGCTTCTATCTCCTCTCCTCCTGTCTTTTTCTTTTCCTCTGTCTCTGTACACACCCCACACACACGCACACACAAAGTGAGTGAGAGGGAAAGAGCTTAAAAAATACATACCACAACCATCCAAAAATTATTTTACTTAAGAATGCTTATAATTCTATAATTCTGGTTATTTAGAATTGGCTTCCCTACTACTTTTTTAAACTAGATGTTTTATTTCTTAAAAATCTCCTAGAATCTTACTATAGAACCACATACCTGAGAAGATCAAAGAAAATTTTAATTCATTCTTTTGGCTCCCAAAATAATTCACTAATTCTGCTCATTTCTTTCAGGTAATTATGTGAGTTAATATTTACCACTTGGTCCCATACTTAAGCAAGCCAGGAGTCATTTACACTGTAAATATGTAAAGAATGTAGGCAGCTAGACATAGTTTTGGAAATGATGACAACTTACACTGATTAACTATAGGCCTCAGGTATTGACATGGCCTCACATAAAGAACAAGATGTGTACTTGGCTTTTAGAACACATTCATCTGTTGGTCAAAGGGTAAAACCTTCCAGTTATAAGAGGAATGAGTTCGGGGGATATAGTATACAACTTGGTGACTATCGTTAACAGTACTGTTCTGTATACTTAAAAGTTGCTAAGAGGGCTTCCCTGGTGGTGCAGTGGTTGAGAGTCCGCCTGCTGATGCGGGGGACACGGGTTCGTGCCCCGGTCCAGGAAGATCCCACATGCCGCGGAGCGGCTAAGCCCGTGAGCCATGGCCGCTGAGCCTGCGCGTCCGGAGCCTGTGCTCCGCAACGGGAGAGGCCCCAACAGTGAGAGGCCCGCGTACCGCAAAAAGAAAAAAAAAAAAAAAAGTGGCCTGTAAAGTAACATAAACAAATCAGTTGACTCCTTTATCCCCATTTCAAGTATTTTAGACTCAAACAAATAAGGCGTGGTGTCCCCCCCAAAACTTGGTGTCTTCAGTTAGTGGATTCTGGAAGTCAATTCTCTAGACCTCTCTCTATTACTGGCTACCAGGTCATGGAACATCCGTAGTTCTGGGATTTTCAGAGTAGGTGATCTAGTGGCTGTCATTTCTAACTGTATTATTAGAACATTAGAAATAGATCTTGATTTGTATCCTAGCTCTATTAATTACTTGCATATAACCTTAGAAAAATTACTTAAATGTTAAGACTCAGTTTCTTCTTTTGTTAAATGTGGGTGATAGAAACAACTTGTCTGTGAAAGTGAGTTTTGGGTTCATATCCCAAATATGGCACTTACTAGTTGTTCTATCAATGAACAAGTTGCTTAACTTCTGTGTGCTCTATTTCTTCATCTGTAAAAGGGGATAATAAAAGTACTTAGCTCTTAGGGTTGATGTGATAATTAAATGAATTAATGTGCATAAAGCATTCTAAACTCTATGCGGCCTGTATTAAATATGCATAAATGCAATCTATTACTAACTATTTGAGAGAATAAAACAAGATAGTATATATGGAACATCTAGCCAAGTGCCTGGTTTATAATAAATACATAATAAATATTTCCTATATTACTAGCTTTTCTGTATGGATTATCTTAGGTATTCTTGATAATATTAAAAACAAGTAAAATTCTCCATTTCTTTAAAAAATGTACCTTTAACAAATAAAATTATAAAAGAAAATTGAATCAGAATTCCACATTAAGAATATGTTAAGGTTTAAATAAGGTTTGCAATCCACATAAAATCTTAACAAAATTAAATGTTTTCTCATGTTCAGCAATAATACAATGAAATTAAATTCTATAATTATTTTTGAGAAACTTTTAATTCCCATCTCTTCATTTCCTATGTTTTATTTAGAAGAATGTGCTATTGTTTTCTATTTTCCTTCAGTAGAATTAGGATAGTACCTTCCAAAATTGATTTTTCCTCTGAAAGAAATCTTCAGTATTATATTTTGTGGAACAAATTCTTCATATCTTTGTATTATAACTATTATATCCTACTTCTCTTTTTAACTGTCTTCCTTACCTAAAATGAAGTATTAAAATTAGAATCTTAATCACATCTATTACTACACCTGATCATTTAGATATAAAAAACTTTCATGGGGCTTCCCTGGTGGCACAGTGGTTGAGAGTCCGCCTGCCGATGCAGGGGACACGGGTTCGTGCCCTGGTCTGGGAAGATCCCACATGCCGCAGAGCGGCTGGGCCCGTGAGCCACGGCCACTGAGCCTGCGTGTCCGGAGCCTGCGCGTCCGGAGCCTGTGCTCCGCAACAGGAGAGGCCACAGCAGTGAGAGGCCCGCGTACCGCAAAAAAACCTTTTATACCTTAAAATGATAGCCAGTGTAATTAAAACAAAAGGATCCTCAGTGGCAAACTTCATATTAAGTACAAGAAGTGTCTTTTCAGCCAATTCGAAAGACAGTTCTTTATAATTAAAGGTCTTTCATCTTCTAGTTTTAAATTCATATCTCTTTCTCTTTCCTTACTTTAGGAAGAAACTTCTTATAATTGTGGCCTTTACAAGGAAGATGAAATGTGACATAATCTACAGAGTCAAGTGGATCACAGCTGTAGCTGGTGCAACACCGTGAAGAATAGGAAATACTGATAGACTCAATCAGTTCTCCTGATTGTCTAAGAACTGTCTGCTGCTGGCCCACAATAATATAACAAAGTTTCTCAAGAATGTAAATCAACTACATCATTAACCACGATTAAGCTTAGTGAAGGCTTTCTCAGGACTACATTAATTAGTGTTATCCACAAAGTTTGTGGATTAACACTTTGAGAATTATTGATATAAATTACACTTTCTTTGCTCTGATTACAAGCAGTTTCAACAGTACAGAGAAGGTTATCGTTTTTATTTATTTATTTATTTATTTATTTATTTATTTATTTATTTGTGTAATAAGCATATTTGTCAGTCAGGATCCCAGCTGGAAACTCATGACTTAAAATGAGCAACAAGAGATAGGTGCTCTGGAGGGCTATCAACAGGAGCAACTATTGCTAAAAAACTTGGCTTGAGAATTCAAGGGAAGGAAGATCTTCTCTTCCTGGTGAGTACTAGAGTTACAGAAAAGGGCCACAAAAACTGGAGTTGTGGCTGGAAGCAAAGTAAAGAAACCACTGACAACAGCAAACCAGCAGGCAAGAGGTAGGGAAATAAATGTGTTTAATGTTCTCTACTACGCTGCAGGAAAATTTGGGGGATCGTAGGTGATTAACTGTATCTCAATTATAAAACATATCTGCCAAAAATAGACAGCTAACTGAATTCTTAAATCAATAGTTTTTAAGAATGTATATGGCAGATGAATGTGGGGTTTGATATAAATATTATTTCAACATCTTAGTAAGTATAGCAGACACTACTAATTATCCCCCAACATTCATTCCTCCTTTTGAAAATGGAAACATCATGTTTTAACTGGGCAAATTGCAACACACATAGTCTTTAGATTTCTGGACTCCCTTGCTAAAAGGTGTTTCCCTGTGATTAAATTCTGTCCAGTTGAATGTGAACTGAAGCAATATGTATAACTTTAGTTTGATGTCCTTAAAAAACAAACAAAAGCCTGCTTTCCAGTTTCCCTTTTTACCTTATTATGGCCTGGAATGTGAGTGTGGAGGTGGGGAGCCAGCTCTGAACATGTAGACAAGAAAAACACACCTAGAAGACTGTGGCACAAGACTGAAGGGCCTCTGTTCCTGGTGGGCCTCCCAGAGCAAAAGACCTACCAATTTTTGTGTGTCTATATGAGAGCAGGTATGGGCGAGGGCATGAGGAGATATAACTTTTATCTTGTTTAAGCCACCATTATCTGGAGTGTGTTAAAGCAGCCAAACAAACAGAAAAACATAGTTTCCAAAAATCAGAATGCCTATTCGTAAAAGCACATAATTGTGAACGCCGTAAGAGAATTTAGGAGGCAACATCAAATAGTTAAAAGCTTGAGTTCCGGGATCACACAACAAGAATGTGGAAGTGGGATCTGCCACTTATCAGCTGTGTTGAATTTGTTTAATGACAACCTCTTGAAAACTCAGTTTCCCCCTCTGGTAAATGTGGGGGAAAAAAAACCCCAAAACAAAAACCTCCCCCCAAAGAATTTTTATGAAAATTAGATAATATATGTGCAGTTCTAATCACAATGACTGACACATAAAGGACATTCAATAAAATTGGCTATTATTATTTTATGAATAATATCAAGTGTCATGAACCAAGTATTTTGATTAACCAATTATTATTTATTATGCTGAGTGACACTGGATCTGTCTATTCAGTATTGCTAACATGGAATTGCTGTAGATGTTCCAAGAAATACGGATCTTTTGATCTTCTCCAGAAGACACTAAGATGGAATTTAAAAAAGGAAGAAAGGAAGCTAGGCAGGCTAAAAGGAAAGAAGAAACATAACTCATAGCAGCAGAGAATTATCCTAGGATGTACCTTAAGAGGTAATCTGGGAGGCACAGCACAAGGCAAGAGTTAACTACACAAGCTTACGACATCAGACAGTGACATGAGATAAGAGGAAGCTTAAAACCTGGGTGCTTTCTGCTAACAAAACTCCTAAATGCAGTTTTGTGGTCATAATGATTGAGAACGCTATCGGTGTAAACCATAGCTGGCTGGTTAGATTCAGGGAGGAAGGGTAATTACTTTGAAGCTCTGCAAAAGGCAGGGGAACCCAAAGAAGTGGTGATGGGGAGTGTTTGTACACTGTGTGTGAGATTCTGAAAATCCATCTAGATTCCAGAAATCATTCTGGCTATTTGCTGCTCACTGCATTGGACCTTCTTGCCTAGAATTTTTGGCTGCGTTAGATAGGCTATAGTAGATGAGAGTCAATTAAAGAATGATGGAATTCAGACATAAACATACCAGAGCCAGTGAAGCCTGTATTAGGACCAAGGATATGAGGTCCAGATAAGAAGACCATTAAGCCTATAAAGAAATCAATTATCATATATGTTAATGTTTTACATAGTCTTCATATTTAAGACTTACTTGCCTCCTTTTCTGAGAATTTCTTTTAACCCTTAAGAATAAAATAAAGTGAGAAAAAGATTCAGATGATAAAATCAGACTATTTACAATAGCCAGGACATGGAAGCAACCTAAATGCCTACTGACAGATGAATGGATAAAGAAGATGTGGTACATACATACAAAGGAATATTACTCAGCCATAAAAAGGAACAAAATTGGGTCATTTGTAGAGATGTGGATGGACCTAGAGTCTGTCATACAGAGTGAAGTAAGTCAGAAAGAGAAAAACAAATATCATATATTAATGCATATACGTGGAATCTAGAAAAATGGTACAGATGAACCTATTTGCAGGGCAGGAATAGAGACGCAGACGTAGAAAACAGATGTGTGGACACGGAGTGGGGGAAGGGGGAGTGGAATGAATTGGGAGATTGGGATTGACATATATACACTACCATGTGTAAAACAGATAGATAGTGGGAACCTGCTGTATAGCACAGGAAGCTCAGCTTGGTGCTCTGGGGTGACCTAGATGGGTGGGATGGGAGCGAGGTCCAAGAGGGAGGGAATATATGTATACATATAGCTGATTCACTTCGTTGTACAGTAGAAACTAACACAACATTGTAAAGCAACTATACCCCAATAAAAAAAATTAAAAATAATTAAAAAAAAGAATTTCATAACTGAATGAACCCTTAGAAAACATACAGAATCCTGCTTTATTCTCCCTTCACATTGGTCTCTATTTTACAGATACAGAGACTGAGGCTGAGAGATGGTACATGGCTGGTTTGTCACCCAATTAGTCAATTATAGAGCCAAGGCCAATATCAATACCTGTCTGCTACTTTTTGACTATGCACTCAGTATTTTGTATTTCAATTGTTGAGCAATAATAAAAATACATTTTCAAAGGGATTGAATACCAGTTTTTATATCCCAGACTTTCTACATTTTTCAAGAAGAAGATTAAAAAGGCAGTTAGAACTCTACAGCATCATTTGACAGATTCCCCTAGGTTCGCAGATTTTGATAGCATGTGATTTTATTACTATTAGTGTTTGTAGTAGCAGTGTAAGGGTACTTAGCTACCCTGTGCATTTTGAAGCTGAGGCCATTGAAAATGCTTACTGAAAGAATTGGTAATGGCAATTACATAAATATTTAAAGTAAAAAAGCCAGGGAATACAACGTTTTACTTCTGTAATGAAAATCATTGGAAGATAGTATTGAGATCCTCTGTGGTGATTTTATGAAGAAGCATGATGAATTATCTCTGCAATAGAACTGCCTTTAGTCTGGGAAATTTCTAGATGGGGGACAGTCATGTTTACAAAGCTTGTAAGGGAAGAAGAAAACAGGTCCTAATAACCTTAATCTATATCCTGTGGGAGGCGTTCCTACATGTTGCAATAAATCCAAGAAGATTCAAAGAAGTTTTAGTCAGCTTGAAAGGAGAGATGTTGAATGAGACATACCCTGAAGGTAGTTCACCTCAATCTTACACGCATTAAAAACAGACCAGAGTGTTGAGTGTCCCACTGTGTTTGGGAAGCAGCAAAGGGAAATTATTAATGTGTGAGTGTTCTCAGTCCTCCTTCTTTCCTATTAGCTAAAGTAATTTATTCATTGCCTTCTGAACTTCCCTTTCTTCCCTACCATATGCAAATAATTCTAACTTGAAGGGTGTGCGATTATATTAACACAAAGGGTGAAAAAGAAAATTCTTTCCCCTCCTCTTTCTCTTCATTTTTATTTTCTCTTTCTCCTTTCATGCCCTTCCATTTTCTTCTCTCCCTGAACAATACCTCTTAAGCCCCTGGGTAGGGCCAACCAAGATAGGTGAGCGCAGGGATCGGAGAGGAAAGTTAGAGCCTGAACAAGTAAGGATGGCACCCATGCAGAGACAGAGCCTCGAGCGTTGTTTTAAAGTTCAAGGAGGGAAAAGCAGCCATCATGTAGAAGAGCTGTCTGGCTCAGAGCATTGAATCTCAAGCAGAGCATGGAGGGTGCTGATGCAGAGGTGAGGACGGCCTAGGACAGAGGTTCAAAGCACATGCAGGATGAAGGAATATCCATGTAGGAAGTGAGAGCAGTGGTAACAACCCAGCCCAGTGATAGTAAAGAGGATATATCCATGAAAGAGGATGTGGCAGCACCCATGGGAGATTGCCTACATACAGGAGATGTGATGAAATAAGTAAATATAATAAAGATAGTGGAAGCCCCATTTCTCACTGTCAGAGAAGGGATGTACATATACAGAAAGAAAGAAAACTATAATGAAACCAATGATTTTTATATTAAAATTGGAAATGTTAGGATTAACTCATGATTTTCAATAGATTAGATAGAAACATAGATACATAGATATTGAGATTAAATGTTAGTATATATATATTTATAAATGTTAGTGTGTGTGTGTATATACATACAAACACACACACACACACACACACACACACATAGATAGATAGATAGATAGATACACTTCATAGTTCCATGTCCTCAGAAGGACTCAGAGCACTGACAGCTCAATACCTCAAAATAAATGAACACTCCTATCTTGGTGTCTTTGTTTCTAAATATTATTCTCCACTCAAAGGAATGAGTGCTTTAGGGCTCTTGGGGGAAATGGCTGAGTCCAGGGTTGAGGCAGACAAGCTTAGAATATCTTTTTGAACCATAAAAGAAGTCCTCAAAGGATGATAAGGATATGGACACAGGATCTTGTTTGAAGGAACTTTCACTGGCTTTAGCCAAATGCAAAAATACATAAGTGATATTGAATAAAGTGTGACACTATGAGTCCTAATTGAAATAAATAAATAAATAGCAAGTTTGATGCGTTATATTTCCACAATACCAAGCACTTCATTACAAAATACTTATCTACAGTGAAGCAAAGTAGAATAAAATACTATTTATCTTAATTAAATTATCAATGTGAATATCATCAGTTATGAGACAAATTAAAATTGGGTGTTGATGGGATCCAAGGTGAAGAATACATCATCCTTTCAATGACATTTTTACTAAAGATGTGTAACCTGAATATGATCACAGGAAAACCTCAAATAAAACCAAATTAACAAACATTTTAGATTGACTGATGTGGCATGATGCTGACCACTTAATCTGAAATGGTTCTATGAAGGAAAATAAAAGTTCTCTGTATTGAACTTCCAATGTTTCTGTGAGTTTTAGATTGTTTCAAAATAAAATAAAATTGCTTTAACAATAAAAATGCAGAACTGAATAAGTGAAGATGAGGAATTTACATATGTCAGAAAAATATAAATTTAAGTAAAAGATGAACAGAGGAAGAAGGAAAGGTAGGAAGTTAGGAGAAATTTTAACAGTAATACTGTGATTTAGAAACAATTTTTGGTTGGAGGACAAAATTAAAAAACATTGTTTTTGGTCTTCAATCATCATTTATACAGAGAATATTGAGAAAAATAACTGAGAAATGAATTTTCTTATATTAAGAATACATTCCTCTCTTTTGGAGAATTTTCAAGGGTATGAGCAAATATCACAAATACTTTTCTTAATATATTTCTTGTGTACCAACCACATAAAGAAAGTAGATCTAACTGGAAACTCTCTAAGATTCTCTCTAGTTCTATTAGTTCTTTACTTATTTTATTATGAAGGGAACTGAAATTCTACCACAGTTGGATTCTGAATATTTTGATTTGCATCTGCTTGTAAAACATTTTACATGTATATAATATTTAATAATATATAATAATAGTATATATTCCTAGATACTGCAACAGAAAGCAATCTTGATAAATGTGCTTTCACACCTGAATAAAAATGTGTCCTAAACAAGATGTTAATGTATATCATATGTTTTATTTACTCATTTTTTGTTTTCATTTGTGTTTTATATGTTGCTAACAAAATTTTTCTTGTTGAAAGAATGCTAATAATGTTTAAATGTATGTTCAGCTAATCAGTTTCAATATGGAGTTAAATTTAGGCATAAATTTACAAAAATATTGAACACATAAAATGTTCAAGAAAACATCTATTAAAATTTTGCCTGTAGGAAAATTATAGATAATGGATGGGTAGATAGAATGATATAGATATACATATCCATATACTAGGTCTATGTATAGCTAGACCTATATCTGGATATCCATATAATGGTGCATGAAGCATAAAATTCTTATTCTCAAAGGGTGGCAAAAAAGAAGGAACTAAATCTAGAGTCAATAACTTACATGCAACTGTACTACAAGTATTTTGCAGAGTCCACTGTTTCTACACACAGCTAATTTTCACACCCCTCAGGACAGAAATTGATGAACTCCATTTCAGGAGAAATAGTAGTAGGAAGATGAATGAATGAACTTCCCTGTGGCTTTAGTAGTCCATGGCAGTTTTGAATTACTGGATACTCTTAGGACCGCATGGCATTAGATTGATAAGGACAGTATAAAGTCAGCTCCAAAGACACTGATTAAAGCTAACAAAATGGATAAAAGAGTGCCCAAATATATTTAAAGAGAAAAATAATCTTGAAAAAAAATATGAAGCTCCTTAATAGTTAGAAATTTCTATCTCATTTTAAAGTTAGAATTCAAATCAGCAAAGTAAGATCTTATACAGTAACTCAAAAACAGAAAATTTGGGGGACAATATACTAGAAAAAAATTAAATATAAATCAATCAGCACCTCTGCAGGAAGAATTCATGAAGCACTTACAATTATCTCTGAGCTTTCAAAGCAAGGTATAAACTACAAGAACACTGAAAAAGTAGAGGTTAACATGGGAGAGGACTGGAGTTAAAAGAAACATTTTCCTGTCAGCTTGCCTCCTCACACTGAGAAGCCAAAAACTGGAACTGAGTCAAGGATGGTAGCAGAGAAATGTGTTCTAAAGAAGCCTCTTCAACACCTGTCCTGATATATTTTCCTCAATGTCTATATTTTACAAAAACAATATTCATAGCATTGTTTTTCCACTGTGGAACAAGCTTATGTTCCTTCTTCCTTGAAGCTGTTATTGATGGGATGTCTGGTGATACTGAGTTGTCCTAAGGGTGGTCTCTTCTATAGATGAATTGGTGAATCCATTATGGTTCTTGAACCTATACTGTTTATCCAGGGTCATTTGTGACAATGATAACCACCTTAAAGAAATCTAACAGGCATATAAACCCACCATTTTTTTCCTACACCAAACCTAAATAGGAGTGTATGATAACTCACTGGGGGCAAATTATTTTCTCCTAACTCCTTAATATTTTAGATTCCATTTGTTACTGAATATTAATATGTCAGTTGGCCAGAAAAGATAAAAAAGAGTTAACCTGCAGTGTTCACTGTTCATAGGCTAGTTAGAACATATCTTACAGGCAATAAACTTTATGTAACCAAATAGAATTCTGGGGGGAATATGGTAACCATATTTTAAAGCTTCACTATTTATTTTTTTGTTGATATAAAGAAGTTCCTATTAGAGCAATTATTTATTTTGAGACATAAACACTGAAAAAATAATAGTTACATGGACAAAGAACTAAAAGTAAATGGGATGAAATGAATAAAGAACAAAATGTAAGCTGACTCAGATGGAAATATTGTCTGAACCATGAGAGCTATTAAGGAAGTTAGCCTTTATTTTTGAATGAATTGATTAAAATCATAATCAGTTTTTCACTTGAGGCAGTGAAAGAGAATGAGACTTTGAAATGATGCTGCATATGAAATAGCCTTAGGGTCTGCAGTGCTGATGGAGTAAATGCACCATATGTAACATAATTGTCTTTCCAAATATTAGGGATATAAAAAGTCTTGATAAATATTAAGTTCTAAAAAGTACCTGTGGGATCACAACTTCTGTAATCAAAGTTTTGGAATCAAATGATCAGAGATTTAATTTATGTGCAAGGCAATGATCTTAATACTTTATGCATTTAATGGGATCTAATAGGCTTTCCTTTTTCCAAACCAATTTGACTTGCATTATCTCATCTAATAATCACTGAAACTTTGTGTATCCATCCAGGATGAATTTGCTGGCATCATCATCATCTTAATTACCTAGACTAAAAAATTTAAGCACAGAAAGATTATGTGATTTACCTGAAGTCACAAAAATGGTACAGTTCACGTCACAATCCTAAATCTGCCTTTTAGCTGTGCTCTTTTGCTGCTATATCATGCTGCTCTTTGCTCATTTGTTTAAGAAAATCTAATGAGATTGACATGTTGTTTGAGTCAGGTAAAAGAAATTAGTTTCAAAATTCTCTTGCTTTTGACCCTATTGTTTAGAAACATTTTTATTAATCAAAAGTAAATATGGCATTTCATGACATTTCAAACATTTTTTAAATTGGGAACTATAACCTAAAAAAAAACCTGAGTAAAAACAGAACATTGATTAATGTATATTTTGCAAATATATTTCATATTACATCTTTATTAAAATTGATTTTAAGAATATTTATTAAAAAGTGATAGATGTGAAAATTTTAATCAAGAGTGAAAAAGAAACAGGATTTACTTCCCATTCCTCCATCCTTTTCTCTGCTACTCTCTGGAGGTAACCAGAGTTATTCACTTCTGTGAAGTTTTCTAAAAAAATTATGTACATGTAAACATATACAGAAATATTCACTCATACACACTTTTATGTCTATATAATACCAGTTATTATATAGATAGTTTTATATCATGCAAACTTTGTCACTTTGGTTTTGCTTAATTCAGTACAGGACATTTTTTTATTATGTAATTTTTATACTTGGCTTCTAGAACACTCTTCCTTTAGTTTTTCTTCAACCTCATCAGGTTTTCCATTTCAGATCATTTTATCCATTTCTTCCTAGCCTATAAATTTTGGAGTAAATATTGAGTCAATTCTGGCTTCAAGTTCTTATGTCACTTCTCTCCTTGATCTAAATTCATTCTTTAGGTAATGTCATTCAGTTTCTTGCCCTTAAACGTCATTTGTAGAATGATTTCTCCCAAATTAATGTCTCCAGACCTGATATGTCCACTGAACTCTAGATTGACAAATACCACGAATTGGACTCTCTCCTTTGATATCTAAATGGACTCTCTAACTGAACATACTAAAACAGAATTCTTGATTCCCACTCTCAAACCTGGTCATATGGGAACTCATACCATCTAATAAACAGCAATTCTAATCTTCTAGTAGTTCAAACCAAAGAAACCTTGGTAACACCCTTAACTTCTCCCTTTCTCACCCTCATAGCCAATTCATTAGTGAATTCTTTGTTTTATTTTCAAAATATACCTAGGATTTGACATCTTCTTACTATCTTCACTTTTCTATCTTTGGTACAAGGAAATGTCATATTCCTCACATCCATTAGGTGGTAGATTTCTAAGTGGTTTTCCTAATTCCACCCTGGATTATTACAAAAATTGTTTTTAGGCAGAGCACTGTCACCTAATTTCAAACTCATTATCTCATGGAGAGTAAGAAAAGTTAAGCCACAGTGAAGATTTAGCTTTCTCCACCTCCAGTGGGCTTTACTGAAGACAGGAGTGATGTTAAGATGAGGAAGGATGGAGATCTCATAAGCAAATTTCAAGGTCCTCCTGTGCCTATGGTTAAGTTTGACTGTTTACTAAGAAGTATCTCCTAATTGCCAAGATATTAGCAGCAAAACTTGCAAGAAGCATAATCTCCTTCCTGGAACATTTAAGGAAGAATCATTCTAGTTTTGTAATTACAGATTAATTAGACAGTCTCTAGTGTGAAGTTTGAGAACATAAAGCATCTAATCCATTTGCTTCTTCTGTGCAGTCTTTGAAGTTAACTGAGTAAATCTCTTCACATGATGTTCCTATTAGGAATAATCTCCAGTAGACTCCACTGCAGTAATCTTCAAAGTATTTGTGCCCCAGCTCTAAGTTGTCTTTAATTATAGAGTACTTTGCAGGTTATAGAACTTTTTCACATTCTTTATCATACCTCAGTTTACTTATTTGTTCTTTCAATTATATTCATGTATTGACTGCTTGGGATCTCTGGGAAACTTTGCTTGTTCATTGAGATAAATTACAAATGAGGCCCATACAGTCCCTCTCTTCACTGAGCTCAGATTTTCACTTGCTTAATTAACCTTTACTTTCCCCACACTATACAACTCCCGAATCAACTACTTTTTAAAATGTGTTTCGTACTTTCTTCCCTGTCTGATTTTCCTGTTAATATTTTCTGTTTAGAATATCTTTCCCGGGAATTCCCCGGGGGTCCAGTGGTTAGGACTCTGCTTTCACTGCCGGCTGATCCCTGATTGGGGAACTAAGATCCACAAGCCGCGCAGCGCAGCCAAGAAAAAAAAAAAAACAAAAAACAGAACATCTTTCCCAATCCTTGCATGCCAAAGTCTTACCTGTCCTCAAGGGTAAAGATCAGCCTGCTTTCAGAATTCGCTTTTGGTTTCCTTAGCTGCAAATATGCTCTCAAATAGGGCAAATATATACACCTCTCTTTTGACACTTTACTTTTTCTACTTTGTACAATGATGGAAAGAGTTTATTTACAACTTGCTTACTATATAGTGTGCATCTTAAAAACAGGAAATTTACCTTACTTATCTTTGTACCTCATTAACCCTACCCTGCTGGTGCCTGAGACTGTATTATTCAATTAGTGAATGCTGAAAAAAATTCTTGAAATATGTATCTTATTTAATATTTGATGGCATATGAGTATATGATGAAAACAGAAGAAATAAAATCTAGGAACACAATAAAATATCACCTTATTCATTCATTTGGCATTATTATTTGTTTGATCTTGAAATTATAATTTTTCTTACCAGAAAAATATTTTTTAAATGATTTGGGGTTTTTTTGCTGCATAGAAAAATGTGGAAGTCATGGAGAAGGAATTTGTCTGTATACGGTGGTATTCTCTATGCCTTCTTTCTTTTTTTGTTTGATTGTTTTTGTAATTTTTAAAATTGGGTACAATTCACACAATATAAAATTAACCATTTTAAACTAAGCAATTCAGTGACATTTAGTACATTCATAGTGTAGTGTAACCAACACTTCTATACAGTATAGATCCAAAACATTTTCACCACTTTAAAAAAAACTAGTACATAAGCAGTTACTAACCACTTCCCTCTTCTTCCAGCCCCTGGCAATCACCAATCTCCCTTCTGTGGCTATGAATTTATCTATTCTGGATATATCATATAAATAAAATCTCACAAAATGCAAACTTTTTTGTCTGACTTATTTCACTTTTTGCCTAATGTTTACAAGGATAATACATGCTATAGTATGCAATAGCACTTAATCTCTTTTTATGGCTGTGTAATATTCCACTTTATTTATATACCACAGTTTATTTATCCATTGGTCTGATAATGGACGTTTGGGTTGTTTCCACCTTTTGGTTATGGTGAATAATGCTGCTATGAACATTTGTGTACAAGAATTTGTTTGAGTGCCTGTTTTTCTTTATAGTATATATGTAGGAGTTGAATTGATGAGCCATATGCCATCTATGTTTAATTTGTGAGGAACTGTTATGGTATGCATGTTTGTGTCCCCCCCAAAATTCATATGTTGAAACCTACCCACCAGGTATTAGAAATTAGATCCATTGGGAGGTGGTTAGGTTATAAGGACTGAGCCCTGAAAAATGGAATTAGTGCTCTTATAAAGGAGGACTGAGAGAGCTCTCTTAGCTCTTCTGCCACGTGAGATCTGGCTCTCACCAGACACCGAATCTGCCAATGCTTTGATCTTGGACTTCTCAGCCTCATGAACTGTAAGAAATAAATGTTTGTTGTTTATAAGCCACCCAGTCTATGGTAGTTTTGTTATAGCAGCCCAAATGGACTAAGACAGGAACCTTGAACATATTTTCCATAGTAGTTCAATAATTTTACCATTAGCAATGTATAAAGGTACCAGTTTCTGCACATCCTCACAAACACTTGTTATTTTCCAATTTAAAATATTTTAATTAATTAATGTTTCCATCCTAATGTATATGAAGTTGTATCTCAATGTAGTTTTTATTTGCCTTTCTTTAATGGAAAATGGTGTCGGAAGATTGAATGACCTAAAAGGATGTCTCATTTCCGTGCTATTTTAATGGAGATAGGAGTATGGAATTTAAGTGCAATTAATAGGGACACAGTAAACACTTTAGGTTTTCCACCCCAAGTCCAGAAGAGATGCACATTATGTATGTATAAGCCTTGAACTAAGGGAAAAACTAAATTGAAATAGGTCTATCCTAACAATGTATAAATCTAAGCCTCCAGTATTTAATAAGTTAATTAATTAATTTCATTGCCTCCAAGGATAAAAGTCAACACCATTCAGAGAAAGATTAACTAGAACTTCTACAATGTATCCTCCATAATGTTCAACATAAAATACACTGAGCATGCAAGAAAATAGATATGGCCCATATGTGAATAAGCAGGAAATAGAAACAGAACCTGATTATCCTAGTTGTTACAGTTAGCAGGCAGGTTCTGATCTGCCCTTAGTAGGGATAACCAGACATTTGAATCTGAAAATAGTTCCCAGGGGATTTTGGTTCACTGATATATTTAGTGACAGTTACAACACCTAAAACTGCTAGTTTCTCACTTCACTATTCTAGGTTTCCATTTAGAACTCTACATGGTCTCTGATACACTCTCTAAGCAGTTTCTGAACTTCACCTTCAGGGTTCTGTTTACGATTTCTTTTTTGTCTGAGTGTCCACTGCAGTTCTCTTTTCTGAACCTACATTGAATGGTATGATCCCAGACTCTACTCGCCTGTTTACAGAGGTCAAAGTCTTCAAGAGGGCCTCTGTTTTGTCCATGGTATAAAAAGGAGCTTTTCCAAATCTTTCTAACTTCCCAGTGAACCTCAGACAACATTTAATAAAAGGTCAACAAATGATGCACCACAGAGATTTAGGACAAATTCATTGTTAAAAGAGAGGCCCCCAGAGAAATATGGCCAGAAGTTAAATCCTGCGACCAGAAAAATTTCTAGTGACTTTTGTGATCTCTTGAAATTTTGGTGGGGAAAGGGCAGAAGAAGATACCTGCTGACTTGATAAGCTGCTTAGTTTCCTGCCATCGTTCACTTATTCAGCATTTAATATACATGAAACATTGGTAGTTACTATAGTGATAAAAAGTAAATAAGAAATAAACACTATTTTCCAGAAGCTTATGGTAAAGAACACAAGCACAAAAGCTTCTATTTTTTAACTGCAATAATTAATCTAGTAGAGAGTGTTTGAGGCCATTTTAGTTCTCTCTTTTAGTTGTAAGGAACAGATAGTCACTCAGGCTTTTTCACTTATGTGACTATTTTAGACACCAAAAGATAGGAGTCACAGTACAGCCAAACCCCATGGGAACTATAACTAACAAAAACTGACAAACCACCAGGAACTGAAGCAGAGAGAAATGGGGAGAGCAGGAGATGAGACTGGGGCAGAGACAGGTCACGTGGTGTTGTCTAGGCCACAGTGAGGATTATCTATTATTCTGTATATGTTATACCTTATGTTTTATTTGGGGGATCTCATGATCCCCAAACAAATTAGGTTATTTCCCTTTTGTGTCTAGTGTAAAACACAAAATCTAGTGTACAAGTTCTAGCGTAAGGTGGGCCCTACCTTTCCCCCACATCTCTGTGGATTGACTTTATATGCTTGTCTCTATGAATGGCAGCAAGGGAGCAAAGGAATTTCCTCTGTTGTTCAACATGCACCTATTGCTCTATTAACCTCAAGGAAGATCACAGAGATCCAGAGGAGCAGATATATCTACAGGTATTCATTAATCAACACTTTCTTATTGAGTCCTCTTATATAAAAGAAAAAGACAGTATAGTCACTCTCCTTGGAATATGATTGTTGTCGCTAGGATTGGCAGTAAACTTCCCAGCAACTACACTGGGTCCTGTACAGAGTCATAGAAATGTTGTACATTTGGTTAACTTTTGATAGACCAATTAAAGGTAAAATATTAGAAAGTTAGTTCACCCAAAGCCAACCAACAAACTGGTGCCATCTTGTCCCACAAACAGCCCCAATTAAGTTGATCCTTTTATTTCCCTCCACTCTCTCAACCAAATAATTACCTTAAATTAGTCTATTTTGTATTCTTTTATCAAAGGCCAAAATTTCTTTCTCAACAGTACCTTTTTCTTCCTCTTTTTCCAAGGTTAGCATTATCCAATTTTTTTTTCTTATTTCTTTTTCCTCATTCTAAGAAAAATTAATATTTGTGTAGAGTTGCTACATTTTCTTCTGAATATTTTTTTTTTCTTTTTTTTTTTCTTTTTTGCAGTACGCGGGCCTCTCACTGTTGTGGCCTCTCCCGTTGTGGAGCACAGGCTCTGGACACGCAGGCTCAATGGCCATGGCTCACAGACCCAGCCACTCCGCGGCATGTGGGATCTTCCCGGACCGGGGCACGAACCCGCATCCCCTGCATCGGCAGGCGGACTCTCAACCACTGCGCCACCAGGGAAGCCCTATATTTTCTTTTGAGTAAAGAGGTAAACTCTAAAATCAGGGATCCAGGTTTCTAGGGAGTCAGAGATTCTATAATAATATCAAGTAAATAAATTGTGACTTAAACTATTTTCAAAAACAATAGGACACTTGTTTGGAGAGCAGTCAATTACCACAAAATGAACAATAAATTACATCTATCAATTATTCTATCCAACCCGTTAATAGACAGTCTATAATTAATAGATATTTTACTATGCTATCACTTTAACAGAGATTCCAGTATAAATAATCCCCAGTCTAAGTGCTGGCAATATGAAGAAGAACACACTGTTGCAGCAGATTTACTTTACATTCTGCACATGTGTTATTTATATAATATTAACAAGAAAATAATTATACTATATAAAGTGCATCTGTAATTATTCCTTTAAGTGTAAATTCATTTATAACCCTGTTAATGAGCCAGTTAGAGGCCAGTTATGTGTGAGATTGATTTTAACTAAAACAAAAAGCCTCATAGATGGGAGAAATATGTTGTAGAATGTGGTAATTAAAAGAGGATTAAATTAGAAGCTGGGTTCTCATATAAGTTTCAAGAAATGATTAATAATTGGACAAATGGATGGAAAGTGAGATGTCCTCCTACATGGGACAAAGATGAGAACCAATCATACTTTTCCCAGTGTCAAGGCCAATTTTCACCTTTGGTTATCTTATGCTATGAACTGAATTGTCCACCCCAAATTCATATGTTGAAGCCTTAACCTTCAATGTGATGCCATTTGGAGACGGGGCCTTTGGGAGGTAATTAGGTTTTGATGACATCATGAGAGTCTGGCCTATGATGGGATTAGTGGCTTTGTAAGAGAAACTAGGGAGTTTGTTTTTTTTCCTCCATGTGAGGACCCAGTGAGAAGTGGCCTTCTGCAAACCAGGAAGAGAGCCTTTACCAGAACCTACCCTTGTTGGCACTCTGATCTTAGACTTCAACCTCCAGAACAGTTAAGGAAAAAAAAAAGTCTGTCATTTAAGCCACTCAGTCTATGGTATTTTGTTATGGCACCCTGGGCTAATACAATTTAGGTACGTAATCATGACTTTTCCCACAGAGCAGGACCAGCGTGTTTTAGAACCTACCCATACATTGTACAACATTAGGCAATTTATTCATTTGATTTTTTACTTTGAGTGAAAGATTCAGAACCCTGGAAAAATCACCTTGTCTAATGAATAACCCATACCATATCTAATGTGTTGCTCTTTTACCCCTCACACGCATACACACACACACATATTTCTTCATTTAGAATGTCTTCCGGATGGGCTTCCCTGGTGGCGCAGTGGTTGAGAGTCCCCCTGCCAATACAGGGGACACGGGTTCATGCCCCTGTCCACGAAGATCCCACATGCCGCGGAGCCTCTGGGCCCGTGAGCCATGGCCGCTGAGCCTGCGCGTCCGGAGCCTGTGCTCCGCAACGGGAGAGGCCACAACAGTGAGAGGCCCGCGTACCGTAAAAAAAAAAAAAAAGTTTGTCATTTAATTTTGCCAATGATTGGGGATCCAATTCTGAACAAGTTCAATCCCTGCCTTAAGGCACTCATGAAGTAGGTAAAACACACGTGCGTGCGCGCACACACACACACCATAATTCCATAAGTCAGAAAAGAGGTAAAAATAATATACCATGGAAACTGAGAGGAAAGCAAATAATCTCAATTGCAGAGGCAAAGGACAGATTTCTAGAGAAGATAACCCCTATTATAATTAAAGATAAGTAAAAACTGGCCAAAAAGAAGGCATTCTAAATAATGAAAACAAATATTGTGTGTTCAAGTTTTAAAGTTACTAAGTCTGGAGATAGCAAAGCTGTTTTCGCGATTTGCTCCAGTGATCATGTCAGTTTCAGTTAAAAAAATCTTTCTAATATTCTACTGAATCCCTTCCTGATATCAAATGGTGCCATGATACAGCAGAATCATAGCCCTGTAGTTAAGATTCAGGAAAAGAATCGACCAGAATGCATATCAAAACCTTTACGCAAAAGACTGGCTAAAATGACTTGGATAATCTTCTCCTAAGTTGAAGGCTATACTCTTCCAAATAAAGGCAAAGTACTAAAAACAAACCAACCAAAAAAACCCTCTAATTTTGGTCTTCATGATGATGACTATGACTAAGTCAGTTTATCTGCAGTGGTTAAGTGTGATGGCTCCAGAGACAGGCTGTCTGGTTTTGAAACCTAATTCTACTAACCTCTGACTAGCTCTGTGGCTACAATCAAGTTAATTAAAGCTACATGCCTCAGTTTTCTTATCTGTAAAATGTGGCATGAAAATTGCTTCTTGTCACAGTAGTGAGGATTAAATAAGTTAAAACCTTAAGGTCTTTAGGAACTGTACTTGTTACATATTAAGTACTAAATAATTAACAATTATGAGGAGTGATATCAAATTATTTAATAACTGTTGTGTTGTACTGGCTGAACTTCAAGCTTTATCATTAATTTATTAATGATAATGATGGTGATTAATTATGATTAATGATAATGATTAATTTATTAGTGATAATGATGATGATGACAGTACATTTACTCAACAACTTCTATTATCAGATACTGTTGGAACATATCTGACATTGAATTTTCCCATCATCAGAAGCAAAGAAAAGGACTTGGGTGCAAGTATTTTATTTGGGAGTTGATCAAGGAAGCACAAGTGATGGATAAGAGAAAGTGATACAAAGAAGGGAAAAGGGCCAACAGCATGTGTTAATGAGTGGTTACCATTCTAATCTTAGTCCTTCTCAGGACCCTCTGTGAAGCTTAGAACATCTAAAAGTGTTCCCAGCACCCATCCAGGATTTAGAGGCTGGGACATTTATCCACTGACTCCTACTCCACTGTGATTGAAAGTTGCTTTTGGGACCATTATATTTTCCTGCAGTTCTGCAATGCAAGAGATCAACATTTTGAATTGGACTCAACTGGAATTAACAACTGCTTATCCAATTTATCCAGAATGTCCAAGAAACTGAAATATTTTATCACAAGGTGGAGGAGTTATGTAAAGAGCATCTTGAGACTCAAGAAATTCCAAGGAAGAACTTTGACTAATCAGTTTGCACATGAAGCAGCTCCACAAAAGTAAAATATAGAGCAAGTACCCCCAAAATGTTAGCTATTACTGGTATTAGGGAAGAGAACAGATATAGAAATAGTCATTCTTTAGCAGCGGCATACCTTTGTCCTAAACTGTATATAGCCAGCATAGTCCTTTGTCTCAAACAAATATTTGTCTAAAACTCTTTTAAAGAACTGGCCACTTTTGGCCTCATTTACCCCTCTCCCTAATAGACTGTGAGCTTCTCTAATAGACTTCTCTAATAGACTGTGAGCTCCTGGAATGGAAAAATGAGGTTTCTTTCACTATGATACCACAGAACTTAGCAAGTGCCTAGCATGCTATATTTAAGTCAGGACAAAAGAAGGAAGGGAAGATCATAGAAAGCAAAAGAGAAATAGTATTTTAAAATAATGTCTTACATTTATTGAATGCTTTTTATATGTCAAGTACTTTATTTTCTAATTTCATCATATTAATCATTCTGTGTGAGTTTTATTAGCTCCATTTTATAGGTAAGACCATTGAGGTTTGAATAGGATAAATAAGGTGCTTAAGTTTTCACAGGTGGAAAATAGTAGAACCTGGACTTGAAATTGTGTCTATTTCCTCTGAAAAATCCAATGGTCATCCAAAATTTTATGCTGCCTCTGAAGAAGGGAAGGGGAGGGAGACGGAGAGAGAGATGGAAGGAAAGACAGAGCAGGGGGAGGGAGAGATTAAGGGATCAATTCTGAACTTGCCTAGGAGTCAAGGCAAAGTTTGCTCTTACTCAAAAAGCTGTCACAGACTTAACTGATGATTTTTGCATATGAACTAAAAAGGTTTCAGAAGAAATCATGCAAAGATGAAAAGAGTAGTTTCCTGAAACATCATTTTGGAGTTATTTAGTTTAGAGGGTTTTCTGACTTGTTTTTGATTTCTATTTTTGATACAATTAAAATTAGAATTACATGTTCATTTAATTAGGCTAGGACTGTGGCACTGGAGAGAAAACAAAAACAAAAACAAAACTAATCAACCATGGGATTAAAATAGAAATATTTTCAGATTTTTGTCTCTGATAGTTTACCTCCAGTATTGTTTTGTTAAATTTCTCAATTTAGAACAAAGATTTAGATTTAGATTTAGAACAAACAGTTCCAAGTGCTCAAGTCATTTCCAGAGCTAAAACTGCCTGTTTCACATTTTTCCTGTCATACTATGATTTATTGTTTTAATTTTCAACACAAATTTTAGAGTTTTCAAGAAAGGATCTTCAACATGACCCGCGTTTGGGATTTGTTTTGCTCCAAACCTCATTGTACCTTGAAGATATTTATTTTATCAAAGATATAGAGCAAAGCCACTGTTTTTCAGAGTGGAAAACAGTTTCAAATGTCATCCTAGGTTTAATACATCCATGATAACTGTGCCCACTATCTGAGATAATTTGGAGGGTTTGAGACCTTTACTTTCTAGAAATAGTTTCTACTTAAGAGTAAAATACTTGTAAAGTCTGGATATATTTGCAAATAATTCTTTTGGATATCAGATTCCTTCACAATTAAGACCAGACATTAAGAAAAGTTTTCCACTCATTCCCACAATCATTACTGCAGTAAAACCACTATATGAACT
This sequence comes from Aethalodelphis obliquidens, assembly GCF_003676395.1. NCBI lineage: Eukaryota > Metazoa > Chordata > Mammalia > Artiodactyla > Delphinidae > Aethalodelphis > Aethalodelphis obliquidens. The sequence goes on from NW_020837955.1 coordinate 2,987,347, forward strand.
CTTATAGTGAGAGAAAGGAAAAACCAAGTAAAAAGAAAAGGCAGAGGAATAGAGAAGTATATAGGAAAGATGTAAAAATGGCTCTTTGAAGATAGTTTCACTCATTTATAAGACAAGTCTCCCTAAGTGTTCACAAATACAGTTCTCTCCTTGATGTTACCCTAAATCTTTGCTTTGGAAAATGTGACAGAGAGAATCTGGATGACAGATTTCTCAGTAATTATGCTAACTATTTATATTTATTAATTTCATAAACTTTTACTGGGTGCCTGCTAGAGGAAAGAAAGTGAGGTAAAATATACTCACAGTCTATGAGCCAGGTATTATATAATCTTGTATAAAAGAAGAGTTTATAAAGTCATGAAACTGGACTTCCCTGGTAGCGCAGTGGTTAAGAATCCATCTGCCAATGCAGGGGACACGGGTTCAAGCCCTGGTCTGTGAAGATCCCACAAGCTTCAGAGCAACTAAGCCTGTGCGCCACAACTACTGAAGCTCACACGCCTAGAGCCCGTGCTCTGCAACAAGAGAAGCCACCGCGACGAGAAGCCCGCGCAATACAATGAGGAGTAGCCCCTGCTCGCTGCAACTAGAGAAAACCCGTGTGCAGCAACAAAGACCCAATGCAGCCATAAATAAATAAATTAATTTTTAAAGAAGTCATGAAACTTTCTTAAAAGCATATACCAAGTAAACGATAGAGCATGTTCTGATATTTTCTTGTTATATGTTTACTTGCCTAAGCCCACTTTCATAATTTGTTCATATAAAAGATGTTCAATGGACGTTTGCCTGTCAATTCAAAAGGATCTGCCTGTCTATAACAACAGTGACTGAGGAAGTCAACTATTGGCAATAAAGGTGTCATAAGTGAATGTGTTCTGCTAATAGTCTTTATGTACTTTCCAGACTTAGTAGTGTTCATAAAATAATATGGGAACTATGAAACCCTTAAACAACAGTTAACAGTTATTAACATTAAAAGTTTCTTAAAAACCTTACTGAGGTGGGTCAAGGGCAGGACAGTGAAGGAAGCAAAAAGGACTAAAAGCTTAAAATACAATACAAGAACTATGGACAAAATTTTTTCTGCTGTTGGTTTTATGGGGACTCAAGTGAATATGGCATAGTAAGTAAAAAAGGGAGTGTTTGGTGGTAATGGAGAAAGGGGTTATCTTTTGCTCTTTAACACTTGTTAAGAAATTGCTGTGCCCTAAGGCACAAACTATACAAGAAGTGACTTCCTAAGGGATTCTTTTAAAGGGATATATTGTTGAGACTTCACAGAAAGAAAAATATTCTAAATATCTCAGAGTTTGCATCAGGAAAATAAATCAAAGCTAATATATAACATTAATATGGATTAAATTCATGTGCCATGTTTCTCTGTGATCTTAATTTCTTAATCATTTTCTTGTCAGGAACATTATAAGATTTTTAGTACTTTTTTTAGAAAAAGTTTTTTGATTATCTACTTAATCACAAAGACAAATATCAGGAAAGCTACAACCACACAAAGTACTAAATATGATGTATTTGCATTATATGAGTTGCATCTAAGGATGGTATCTCTTTAAAGAAATTTTCAGGTGATTTATAATGTGATTAATTTTTCATTTGCAAGGAAAGAAGACATATTAATATCAGAAAAAAACTCATAATATTAAAGTTTGTACTCCATGCATTTATCTAACTGAAGAAAAACTTTTCAGAGTGAATAGACTGTGGATAGGAAAGAAATACAATTTTAATGGAAATAAATATTATGAACTAAACTGATAACTGCTGGGTTAATAACTGAAATGAATGGCCAAGTTTCAGGGGTTTATAGAAGTTAAAAAAAATGGGCTCTGGAGACAGGCTGCCTTGATTTGGATATTGGTTCTGCCACCATAAGTTGTATGACTGTGGGTGAGTTATTTAATTTCTCTTTGTTTCATTGTGCCATCCGTAAAATGGGGGCAATAACAACATCAGTTTCATATGATACTCAGGCACTTAGAATAGTGTTTAGCATAAAATAAATTCTATACAAGGGGTTGTTGTCATTTTCTAAGAAGGGTATTTGTGGTGGGCAGCTAAGACAGATACTGGAAGATCACTGGGAAACTGGAGAGTGGAGGTAATAATAAGAGCTGAAATTTTTAAAATATATATTTGCCTCCATGATAGGCAAATGATAAAAACCATTGGCAAGTTCAGTTCATTTGTGAAAAGGACACATACACAGATAATATGCATACATCAGTACATATTTAAGATAGTACGAGAAAATGGAAGTATATATAAAATATATAAACTTATTTTAAAAAATAAGTTAGGGACTTCCCTGGTGACGCATTGGTTAAGAGTCTGCCTGCCAATATAGGGGACATGAATTCGAGCCCTGGTCTGTGAAGATCCCACATGCTGCGGAACAACTAAGCCTGTGTGCCACAACTGCTGAGCCTGCGCTCTAGAGCCTGCAAGCTACAACTACTGAAGCCTGTGTGCCACAACTACTGAAGCCCACGCACTTACAGCCCATGTTCCACAACAAGAGAAGCCACTGCAATGAGAAGCCCATGCACCGCAACAAAGAGTAGCCCCCGCTCGTGGCAACTAGAGAAAACCTGAGTGCAGCAACGAAGACCCAACAGAGCCAAACAAAAAAAAAAAAAGAAAAAAGTCAAATAAATTTTCCTGAATAAAGGACAATTAGAAGCTAAAACATCTAAATGAGCAAAAATATGTAAGTTTTACAATGTACAGATGTGCATAAAAGTTTAATTCTCTATTGACTTTGATATAGTGTTTGTGTTTAAGGTACCAGGGACACTTGCTGCTACTTCATTGTTTTCTCCACTATCCATTGTTTTTATCTTTCTAAAAATGGAAGCCTTCTTAGATAAGTTATTTTCAGAATCCCACTCAAAACTATTCAAAAATGACATTTTCTCTTCCTTCTTAGATAAAAGCTTTGATAAAAGAATGATAACAGCTTCATGGCAGCATAAGATGACCTTGGTTTTGACCCTCCTTCACAATTAAAATTTGGCATTCATCCATGAACTAAAGTGTCTCTGTGGGAGTTGTGGAATCCAGCAACATACACCAAGGGACCCCAGAGAGGTTCTGCCCCCATATGCATCAGGTAATAGGAAGACAGACTTTAGTACAAGCTGTGGAACCAGCATGGGCATGAGCACTGGCTCCAGCCCTGCTCAGCCACAGAATGGGAGCACCTGAAAAACACTGACTTATGTGGACACACACAGAGGAGAGAGCCTTTGTAGAAGTCCAGGCTTCCAGAGAAGAAGTTTCAGGACTCCTTTGGAGCAAAAAACCATCTCTTCTGCAGGGGAAAGGGAGAGCAGTGAGTGAGCATCTGGCTTCCCAAGCAGTGAAAGAAGCTGTTACAGAAACCCATTTCTCACTCACAGCAGCCAGAGTATTAATCAAGAACTCCAAGATTGGGGAGTGGAGGGGAAGTTAAGGAAAGAGGTAGATAGGAATATCCAAGGGCATTAACGGGACACAGTTTCAGCTGACTGTATCCTGGACTCCAGCAGAGAGCCCACCCATGAGCTGCAGGGAAAATCTCACCCCAAGATCCCCCAAGTAGCCTTTGAACACCCACAATGACCTGAATTCCAAACTCACACCTCCCCCAACTCTGCAGCTGGCTCCTAGTACATGTTCTGTGGGCGGTGGCAAGAGTGAGCTTGGATAGAGAGGGAGCATGTGCAGAAAACAGGCCAGTGTCTGTGGGCAAGGGAGAAACCACAATCTTGAGCTGTAGTACCACCACCTTTGGGAAAACAAAAGAGAGGTTAGCAGCTGCCAGCCTGGTGCATTTTAAGATTGAGAGAAGACATACAAGAATTCTGCCACAAGAGGGAGCAAGAAGTGTGGAGTAGGTATATCCATACAAGGTCAGAGAAAGTCTCAGAATATTGCAACAAGACCAGTGAAAACTATCCCTCACTGATAAGGACAGATACTACACTTGATCTTAGCCAAAAGGCTGAGAAGTGATATACAATGGAATATTACTCAGCCATAAAAAGGAACGAAATTGAGTTATTTGTAGTGAGGTGGATGGACCTAGAGTCTGTCATACAGAGTGAAGTAAGTCAGAAAGAGAAACAAATACCATATGCTAACACATATATGTGGGATCTAAAAAAAAGGGACTGATGAACCTAGTGGCAGGGCAGGAATTAAGATGCAGATGTAGAGATGGACTTGAGGACATGGGGTGGGAAGGGGAAGCTGGGGCAAAGTGAGAGAAGCATTGACATATATATACTACCACATGTAAAATAGATAGCTAGTGGGAAGCAGCAGCATAGCACAGGGAGATCAGCTCAGTGCTTTGTGATGACCTACAGGGGTGGGCTAGGGAGGGTGGGAGGGAGGCTCAAGAGGGAGGGGATATGGGGATATATGTATGCATATGGCTGATTCACTTTGTTGTACAACAGAAACTAACATAGCATTGTGAAGCAATTATACTCCAATAAAGATGTATATAAAAAAAGTATCCCTCATGTGAAGGCAGCTAATAAAGATTGGAGAGGCGACTGTTACTTCAAAAACAACAATGCAAACTCCAAAAAAAAAGTGAGGAATCAAGAAAACATATCAACAAAAGATCACAATAATCATCCTGTAACCAAACCTAAAGTACACAGAGACCTGCAGTTTACCTGATAGAGAATTCAAAATAGCTATTTTGAGGAAACTCAATGAGCTACAAAAAAAACACTGTAACAATTCAATGAAATCAGGAAAACAAAACACAAATAAAATGAGAAATTCAACAAAGAGCTAGGAATCGTTAAAAAAACAACAACAGAAATTCTAAAATTGAAAATGCAGTGAATGAAATGAAAAATGCAATAGAGAACATCAACATTAGAATAGATCAAGGAGAAGAAACAGTCAGTGAATTAGAGGATACAAACTTTGAAATAACCCAGTAAGAGGAAAACAAAGAAAAAAGAATGAAAAAGACCAAAGAAAATCTACATGAGCTATGGAATACCATTGAAAGAGCCAAAATCAGGATCATTGGAGCTCCATAAGGAGGAGAGAAGGAGGCAGAAAGATTATTTAAAGAAACAATGACTGAGAATTTCCCAACCTTGCGGGGGAGACTGGACTTCTAGTTCATGAAGCTAACAAATTACCCCATTATTTCATTACAAAAAGATCTTCTGCAAGACACACTATAATGAAATTGTCAAAAATCAAAGACAAAGAATCCTAAAAGCAGCAAGAAGAAAAGACTGTAACCTACAAAAGAATCTTCATTAAGCTATCAGCAAGTTTCTCAGCAGACACTTACAGGCCAGTAGAGAGTGGGATTATATATTCAAAGTTCTGAAAGAAAAAAATCGCCAACCAAGAATACTCTGCATGGCAAAATTATCCTTCAGGTATGAAGGAAAAATAAAGACTTTCCCTGAAACACAAAAGCTGAGGGAGTTTGTCTCCACTGGGTCTGCCTTATAAAAAATGATGAAAGGATTTCTTCAAGTGAAATGAAAAGAAGCTAATTAGTTAAGTGAAAATATACAAAAATATAGAACACATTGGGAAAGTTAAATGTATAGTCAAATTCAGAAATCTCATTCTGTAATATGATGGCAAGTTACCACTGAACTATAGTATAAAGGTTAAAGGAAAATAGCATTAAAAATAACTATAATTTGATAATATATAGTCTAGAAAACATACAATATAAAAAGAGATAAATTGTGACATTAAAAAAGTAAATGGGAAGGAGTAAAAGGGTAGATTTTTTTGTATTTAATCAAAGTTAAGTTGCTATCACCATAAAATAGACATTTTAAATCTGTAAGATGTCAGCCTCACATGGTGACCACAGAGCAAAAACCTATATTAGATTCGCAAAAGATAAAGAGAAGGAAATCAGAGCATACCCCCACAAAAAAATAATCAATTCACAAAGAAAGGCATAAAGAGAGGGAAAAACAGCAATGGAATTATAAAAGAACCAGAAAGCAATTAATACAATGGCATTAATAAGTCCTTACATAGCAATAATCACTCTAAACACAAATTTATTGAATTATCCAATCAAAAAGCACAAAGTTTTTACCCTTTGACCAATATCACCCAATTCTCCTACCCCCCAGCCCCTGGTAACCACCATTTTACTGTCTGCATCTACAAAGCTTTTACTTTGTTAGAAGAGGAATAGAGTTTCCAAATCTAAAACATGACATAGTGATTATAGTTAACAATATTGTGTTATATATTTGAAAGTGGCTAATAGAGTAGACCTTAAATGTTCTCACACAAAAAAGAAATGATAATTATGTGACATGATTCAGGTGTTAACTAATGCTATGGTGGTAATCATATTGCAATATATAAATGGATCAAATCAATACCCTCGACATCTTAAACTTACACAATATGTCAATTATATCTCAGTAAATTTAAAAAATAGGAAATAAAGAACAAAAATGGGAAAAAATTTGATACAAAATTGTTACCAAAAAAACAAAAATGTGTACAGAGGAATATGAAAAAGGGGGAGGGGAGAAAAGTAAATGAGAGGGGAATAGAAGTGACCTTATGCAAAATAATTGAGCCTGCACATGATATGATAGAAACATTTTCCTCAGTTACTGAGAAGATTGCAAGTAAATCTAGAATAGTAGAGACTAAAAATAGCTTGGAAAGTTAACAGACTACTGGATAAAATAAATATTGATGTTATCAATCAAAGAACAACAGATAGAATGATTCCATAAGCACATGAAATTTTCTCAAAATTAAAGTTTGCAAGGTGATTAACATGAAATCAAAACTATCTGTCTAAACAAGAGCAGTGGCCTTTGTCATATCTGAAAATTAAAAAAAGTTTGAATAACACTTGATTTGAGATTTTATTTCAATTTTAGCATGGCCTATGTTAGAAATTTTGAAGTAGCATCACATAGAGCGTAGCGAGAACAGCGTTAGTGGAAGAAGGCATTGGAAATGTGGATACTCATAACTGCAAATGTGATGCTGTGGTACTTTCTGGTGTTTATGGACATGTACGACTGGTACCCACATTCTTTGTAAAGTACTGACTTCTGCTTTTCCCACTCCCCACCCCCGGCTCACTTGCATCTCTACTTCATGGCTAATGTAATGGCTGAAGAAGTCATAACTAGTTATTAACTGAACAATTACAACAATTAATAACAATTGTTAACTTGAATATCTCCAAGGTGAAGAGAGGTCAACTAACTAAAATCCATGGAAAACTGAAAAGTTTTAAAAATGTCACTTACATATACTATAACAGATCTATGAAGTACATACATATATGCATTCATAAACATATATATAGTCAATATATAGCTATGTCTATCACAAAATATTTGGTTTGACTCACTAGCAGGGCTTCCCTATGATGTTTTGGTAAACCAGTGAGCATATTTTAATTGTTAAAAAGTGCTGTCATAAACTAAATGGATCAGATGAAGATATGTGCTAAAAACCGTTCAGACGCTCTATGGGGAATATAGGGAAGGTATACTCCGAATCTGCCTGATAAATTTGTTCAAATAGTTGATATTATATATCAAGCATATTTTGATATATAATATCAAAAGCATAAGCATATTGATATTATAATCAATATATTTGCTGTCATATATCAAGCATATTTTAATAAATAATTACTTGAAGTATACCTCCCTTATTCTTAAAAGGGTTTGAAGTTGGTGCAAAAAAATAGCAAAGAATTAAAAGAAACACATTAATAAAATGGGGGAAAGAAAAGAACACAAAATATAGATTATACTCTGAATTCCTGGAACTACTTACTAAGACCAATCTGTAATAGTTTCTCTTCTTCCTCCTCCTCGTCCTTCTTCATCTTCATTAGTTTAAAATCTAAAGAAAAAAGATATCAGCACTTATTTATTGAGAAAGTATTTTGTGGATATATCAAACCTCAACCATTTGAAATCTTTACTGTTTAGCATTGAATGATGGCATAGAACTCCATCATAGTGTATCTTACTTTTACTTGAAAAGGGGCACAAATTATATAATAGCTAATACTTATTCAATACTTACTAAATGCCAGATGCTCTTCTAAGAACCTTACCTATTGAAACTCATAATTCTCTCATACCAGCCATGTAATAAATACTATTATTATCTTCACTTTATAGAACCTGGTGTCCTGAGAGTTTTAGGTTATAACTTTATATGGAACATATCTGAACCTTACAGAGCCAGTGATCTTAACCACTATGTTACACTGACTGTGAGTATACCACAGATTGACATATTTCTCTCAAACATGATAACCACGTAAAAAACTAAAAATATAATACAATACTTCTTGTCACTAAGTCATGTAATAATTACTTATTGAGTAACTATTATTGTCCTAGGAAAATATTAAGTTATGTTATAAAATGTCCTCTGATACTTATTTTAAAAGATGATGCTCTACATTTTTACTCTTATTATATTTGGATTTCTTGAAAATATCTTTGAATGGAAATAATTTTATTTATATTTCAACCAATGCAAATAAAAATCTATATTAAATATTTATTTATTTATTGTTTTCATATATATTATCCCAGGATTATAGTCTACTCCAAATGAAATTCAGCCAAATGTAAATAATTTTAAAAATAGACCTCAGGCAATTTTCTCAGTTATTTACACAAACTATAACTGAATAATGAGATGGCAAGTTTTGTTGTAATTTTAAGTCTACCTTGTTATTCACTTAGCTTTTGTTCCCATCCTGATTCAGTATGCCCTTGTGATTACAGCATGTGTGTTGGCAACAAATTCATAACTGTGTTATGACTCTGTTTTCATATCTCTGAAACATCCATGAAAGTATGTGTGCATGGGGTAGTTTGGAGGAATTAATGAGATAATGTAGGTAAAGCACTGTTGCCAGCATATGCTGGCTTTTAATAGGCCAGAATATAGTGGTTTTTAAAAAGCCATTTTAATAATGAGTTTATAAACCATATTTGATATCTCAAATATCTCTCTTTTGACTACATTTGTAGCCTTGAAATTCTCCAGCACTGGCCTCTTTCATTATTTGTCATATTATACAGACACTGAGCACTTACTGAACTCAAGATGTGTGCAAAGTGTTTGATATACAAAAATCTTGGCCGGCCCTGTTACCTTACTGCATTAGATTTAATAATTAAAGCATTATTTGGGTTAGACCAAAATATCACAAACTTCCTTGGGTAAGGTGTTATAGAGAGGGAGAACAGGATGTACCTCTTTCTCAGTACATTTTATCCGTGGGGATAGTGATGAGCCAAGTGACACACCCCTGAATAACAAGGTAAATTTACTGAACACTCTCTTCCAGTTCTAGTGCTATAAATATGTAAATTATAGATTATTCCTAAGTAATTTTTTTTCCTGCAAAATATTTCTCTACCTTGTCTGGCTTGGCCAGTTTTACAGGCTTCTCAGTTCCTTCTCATTAGGCTATTTTTGTTTGTTTGTTTCTCGAATCAACATACAACAAAACTTAACAAAAGACAGGTGCAAACTATTTGAAAACTCATGAGATATTGTTTTGATAGATTCAGTAGAGGGAAATCCCAGTAATTATTGGCTTGGGGAAATTCTGGCATCTGTATTTGGCACAGAACTGAGCAGCAAAACTTATGCTGCACTTGAATTCAGATAAACACACACACATGCAAACATATACAGAAAAATGGTTTTGAAAAGAAGCTGTCTAGGTTGGAGAAAAGGTTTCTATAAATGAAGGAAATAGGCTTTCTTTAGGCATGATACATTTGACTGCTTTTAAAATTTTCCCATCAAGCGGGATGTAAATGTAAATTTGAACTGTAGAATTGAGAGAAATGACTGAATATTTCAGCATTCCTAAACATAAGTATATTCACAAATATCGTTGTGAAATTGGAAACTTGAGAGAAAAGTGTCTTTGTATTATGTTCCTTGATAACTACACTCCTTTTCCATTTTTCCATTAAAATCTGATGGTGCACACACTCGATTGTGACACATTCAACTTGCTTTTCATCAAAGATTATTCATTTTCATAGCAACTACTGAGATTAGGAACTAGCACCATACTTTCTATATTACTTTCCTATTCATGGAGGAAGGATGGACATAGAAGAAAGTAGATGACCAAGCGCAGGAAAAGCAATCAAAATATAAATTTTCATTTCATAAATAAATGAGTTAGTATCAAACATATGGATAGTATAGAAATCAGTTCAAAGTAAATGCTAAATATTAGTAATTATTAAAATAACCCAGGTATCATCCAGGACCCTCACTGCTTCTTGAGATCTGAGTAAAAAATGCTTGAAATGCCCCAAATTCCATAGATTATGGATGTCCAGAACTGTTAAAAGAATTTCAAGTTTCTCATGTAAATATATTATAAATTTGCATTTATATTTGAAGTCAAAGGCTAATTTATTTTTCTTCTATATTCTTCATCCTCTCATATTTCATAGCAGATAGGAAGTATTCAATTAAGTTGCACGAAAGGTAGCATCTCAGGTTAAAAGCATGATGTCTTGGGCATGATAGCATTTAAATCAACATCTTTAAAATTCAATCCAATTAAATATTAAAAAGAGACATTGTTATTTGAAGCAATAAATTTAGTAAGTAAATTTAATTGTAAATGATCAAGGTGTTAATACTGCTAACAACTAAGAACGATTAACGTAAGAAAAGCAAACACGCAGATTTCAGTCTGGTTTATTCGTATCTCATGTAAATTAGGCAGGGAAATATCATGGAGTGTCTAGAAAATCTGACTATCAGGCGAGAAGATGTAAATTAAGTAATTAGAAAGCAGTAAAGCATCATTGTTTTTTTAATGTAGAATGGGAGATAGCCGAGAAGGAAAGAGAAAACAGAAGTGTTGAAATGAAAAAAAATCACTTGGAAAACTCAGAAACTTCCACAGCATGCAAGGCAGAGAAAACTGCTTCTTAATCTTAATACTGAAGAGAAAATAGCCAATCTCTCTTACAATGGTCTATCTACTACTCTGAATTATATCCTGACATCAATAGGTAGTATATATTTTCATGCTGGACATTGTGAACAGGAAACAGACAGGCAGGTGGCTTTGTGGTCAGGATGTCAGTGACAGCTTAGATCCTGCACTCCCTTCCCATCCTGCCTTATTTATTTTAGAAAATAATCACTTTAGTTACAGGAGAGAGAAATAACACAATACCAAATTTATTTACTTCATATATAAGAAAGCTAAAAATGCATAGCTGTTTGACTCCAGAACATCTGATCTTTTACAGGAGGCACAGGAAAAAATGACTGCTGGGGCTGCCTGCCTCAATACAGTGATGTATTTTGAGAGTTTATTTTTGCATTTCTTAACTTTATTCCTGTCACTTTAGATGAGGATGTTTTGCACCTACCATCTGTATGTTGTAGGCAACATTCACTTCAATAAACTCAATAAAATGTTACACTGGTATATTTCTGACTCTGCCAGTAACCAAAATAAGCTATTTTCCCCCCTTAAATGTGCTTCAGTTTCTCCAGTGGTGAAATATATGAACTCGCTTCTTAACAACTGAGAATGATGTTGTGAGTATAGAACATTCTGCTAAAGGTCAGAAGGAGGATATAAGTCAGAAATTTCTGTAGTTGAATTTCAGAAGTTTAGACAGAGACATATTTTAATTGGATCAAATAGGTTACAATACTAGTAAATCCATTTCAGATCCTTCAGGGACATGCTGATATAGGAACGTGTGCAATTTAAAAGTGAAAGAACATTGTGTATGGGCGAACTTTAAAATCATTCCAAAGTAAAGGTAAAAGGTTTATTTATGTTTGCTTATCTACAGTTCATATACTTTCTTGTTTTTGTTGTTGTCATTTTTGTTCGTTTTTCCTACTCCTCCTCATTGTCGTTGTCTCCTCCTCCCCTCCCCCTCCTCCCCTCCCCCTCCTCATCCCCCACCTCCTCCTTCTTCTTTCTTCTTATTCTTCACAAAATTCAGTGTTTGCTAAACTGAAAGCACTAAACAAAAAAATAATCATTTTGCAGAATTTTTTAAAGTGACATGCATAGCATCTATTCCAATGATGTTTTTTATGTTTCCTTTTACTCTATTTTGAGGAAATCTTTTGATTTGGGTTTTATTGATGAGGTAGGCAAAAATAATAGCTCTCAAATATTCTAATCCATAAAATGAATAAGTTATGGCAAAAAAGGCTTTGCAGATATGATTAAAGACCTTGTGCTGGGGAGATTATTCTCGATTATCCAGAGATAATCCAATATATAATCACAAAAGTCCTTATAAGGAAAAGAGAGTGACAGGAGTGTTAGAGAAGATGTGACAACAAAACAGAGGTTGGTTGGATCGATATGATTGCTGGAAGAGGGCCAGGAGCCAAGGAATGGGGGCAACTTCTGGAAGCTGAACAGGCAAGGAATGGTTTCTCCTCCACAGCCTCCAGAAAAAACGTAGTCGAGCCAGCATGTTGATTTTAGCCCCATAATACTCATTTCACACTTGACCTTCAGAATGATAAAAAACAATAAATTTGTCCTGCTTTAAGCCACTGCATTTGAGGCAACTTTTTATAGCATCAATAGGAACCTAATACAATTGACAATTCATTTTGAGCCCTAACAGTAGACCACATTTAGTCTTAATAAAAAATCACATAGCTCACATGAGAGTGTTTATATAATAGATCAACAGCATATACAGAGGAATATTTTTCCTCTTATAGAGAAAATAAAATAGTATACACGTTCTGCCCAGGGAGGAAGCTCTTCACCCTCTGACACAATCTATAAATCACTATTCCCCATTATTAAATTTTTTTTTCTCATTTTTATGGCATGCAGCAGAAAATCAGAAAACCTGAGATAGCAGTATCTATAGCAGAGATGCTAGTTAGCAGAAAGCTTATCAACATAGCACAAGGACCCTGTCACATATACACTTGTGACAGAAATTTCAGAGATGCTACTGGGAGATTGGGACCCTGAAAGTAAAATAGTGGTTCAGGATATGTATTTAACACCTGAGTTTTGAGCAGCAGATAGAGACTGTAATTCATAATTAAGACCCTTTCTTAAAGAAGCTTCTTTCCACTGGTGACTGCAGTAGGCCAGGAAAAGGGTGAAACACAAAAGCAATCAGAAAACCTTATTCAAGTAAAAGAGAAGAGATATCCACATCAGATGGAACAGAGAAAATATTATTTTCCACACGTGGTTTGAGATTTTACCAGTTTCTTCATTGTGAAGGATTAGAATTCAAAACCAGTCTCCTTATTTATTCATCATCCTTGTAAATATGTGGACTCTTGGATTCTAAAAGTAGCTAAAGCTAATTTTAGAGGGAAATTCATAACACTACATTCTTTTATTAGAAAAGAAAAAAAGTCTAAAATTTAACCCAAAGTAAGTAGGAGGAAGGAAATAACAATGACAAAAGGAATCAATGAATTAGGAAACAGAAAACATTATAGAAAATGAATGTAAGTAAAAGCTGGTTTGTTGAAAAATTATTAAAATTAATAATCTAGTCCAGTTGATCAATTAAAAACAATACCAGACTAAAATAATTAGAGAAATGAAAGAAGAAACATCCTACAAAACCAACAAACATTAAAAAGAAAAAAGGTAATAATATGAATATTCAATGTCATGCATCCTACAAACGTGATAACATGAGTAAATTTCCTGAAAGACAATAACTAAAGAAGAATTAGATACGCTGAAATTAAATGAAATTCACATCAGTTATAGCCCATATATATATATATTCCAAGCCTAAATTAATTCTACATTAGTGAATTCCACCAAATTTAAAGAAATAAAAAATACCAATTTTATACAGACTCCTCCACAAGTGGAAAAGGAGGAACTATATATCAACACATTTCATAAAAACAATTTTAAGCTGACACCAAATTCAGGAAAGACAGTACAATAACTAAATAAAATTACAAAACTATAATGTTTACAAATATAGACTCAAAAATTCTTACATAATAGTAACAACTTGAATCCAGCAATATCTAAAAATAATGTATAAAAATAGTAGTACGTCATTGCCAAGTAGGCTTATTTAAAGAAACCAAGAATTGTTCAATCTTTAAAAAGCAAACATTATAATTGTCCACATCAACAGACTAGATAAGAAAATATATAATCATGTCAATAGGTACAGGAAAAACATTTAAGAAAATTAAATATCCATCCAAGTTAAATTTAGCAGTGAACTAAAAATAGAACTTCCTCAACTTAATAAAGTACCTTTACAAAAAAATAACTTCCTAAACTTAATAAAGTACCTTTACAAAAAAATAACTTCCTCAACTTAATAAAGTACCTTTACAAAAAAATAACTTCCTCAACTTAATAAAGTACCTTTACAAAAACCCATCAATTAGCTAACATTTAACATAGAAAGATGAAATTCTTTCATCCTATGATTGGAAACAAAACAAAAATTTCCACCCACACCACTCTAACCAAAATTGTACTGTCCTATCAAGTGAAGTAAAGTAACAACAACAACAAAAAAGACATTAATTATTGGAAGGGAAAAAGTACTGTCTTTATAGGCAGACAAACAAAACTTGTAAGTAGTAAGTCATAAGAAATCTTTAAAAAGAGCAATCAGAACTATATGCACATTTAGCAAGTTTATAGAACACAAGGTCAACATAAAAAAATTCTATTTCTACATAACAATGAATATTAAAATATTAAATATTTTATATTATAATTAAATTAATCTATTAATAGTACATTTACTGAAAGATATAGGAATGCTGTACTCTAATACCTACAAAATATTGCAAAGAAAAAATTAAGAAGACAAACATCTAATTGTTTTTTAAAGGGGAAATTATTTGTACAGTAATTTCACAAAAAACATGCTCAACATCAACCATTTGGTATGAGGTAAAAGCAAATTAAAAACAAAATGAGATACCAATATGCATGCACAAGAATAGTTAGAAATAAAAAGACTGCAAATGCTAAGAGTAGGCAAGGATATGGAGGAAGTTGAACACTAAGATATGGCTAATGGGAAAGAAAAATGATAGAGCAACGTTAGCTGTATTCGGTTGTATTTATTAAGATTAACGTTTCATTCCAACATGACTAAGTTATTCTATTCTGAAGGAAAATGAAAGTTTGTGCCCACAAAGACTTACACACAAATGTTCGTAGCAGCAACATTTGTAACAAGCAATATGAGGAAAGTTGATATCAAGAGGTAAATGTATAATATCAAGAACTGAATGGATAAAAGGCAGAATATTCCACATACTGGTATATTATGTAGAAATAAAATGAAAGAAACTAGTGATACATGAAACAATGTGATTAAATCTCAAGATAGTATGCTAAATTAAAAAAAACTAGACAGAAAACCCAAACAATTTAATATTCATTTAACATTTAATCAAATGAAAAATTATAGCAACAGAAAGAAAATCAGTTGTTGTCAAGGGACATGGGTCAGGGCAGGAACTGACTGCAAAGGGATACTTGGGAACATTTTTGGAGTATGCATATATATTCTAAAACTTAATTGTGTTGATGGTTGCACATTTGCAAATATTTATCAAATATCATCAGATTATATACTCACTTAAAATAGGTGAAATTTATTGTGAATATATCATACTTCAAGAAAGCTATATTACCTTTTAGAACTGTAAAACATGTAGGGATAGATGTATAAAAACTATTTGTAAACCCTATGCAAAAAAATAAATATTTCTGAGAGAATTTTTAAAAAACAGTATCTAAATCAATTTAGAGATATAAAATGTTCATGGACTAGAAGACTCAGTATTGTTAACATAGCAATTCCCCTTAAATTGCTTTATAGACTCAAAGAAATTCAGGAAGCTAATGGTCTAATATATGTTGAGAATCTAAACATTTTGAAATAAAAGTATAAAGCTGGTCAACTTACGTTATCCCATTTTAGGACTTACTGTAAAAACTACAGTGATCAGAGAATGTGGAAATGGCTTAAGAATCCACATTAAATCAATAGATTAAAGTCATCAGAAAAATATCTCTGTGTGTTCACCTGAGTTTTCAAAAGAGGTATCAAGATAATTAAATAGGCAAGAATAGCCTTACCAAAAAAAGATGATGCAAAAACTGAACATCTCTATAAAAAATGAAACCTAACACCATATAGAAAATCTAACACTGTATACAAAAACAAAACAAAACAAAAAACTCAAAAAAGTCATAGACCTCAATATAAGAACTAAAATGATAATACTTTTAAAAGAAAAATTGAGACTATATTTGGGGCTTTGGGCTAAAAATTTTAATAGGCCAAAATAGTATGAACTAAAAATGAAAAAAAAATGGAGTTTATCAAAATTACAAAATTGTGCTCTTTGTAGGACATTTTTAACAGAATGTAAACACAGCCATAGACTGGGAGAAATATTCTCAAAATGGATAGCTGATAAAATCCTATTATCCAGAATATATAACACTTCTAACTTAATAACAAAAAGACAAACAACCCAATTTAAAAAACTGGGCAAAAGATTTGAATGGGCACTTACCAAAAAAGAAAAAAAAGTACCAATGTCAATTAAGAACATGAATAATATTCAATATAATTAAACGTCAGAGAAATGAAAATTAAACCACAATGAAATACCTGCATGCTCACTGAAACTGCAACAATTTAGAGGGTTTTTAAATTGTTTTTACTTTTAATTTTTTCATATAGTAATATTGCTTTTTTTTCTTTTCATGCTCAGTTCCATGTATTTTGATATGTATAGAGTTGTGTAACCACCACCACATTGAGGATGCAGAACAGCTCCATAATTGTGAAACTTCCCCCATGCTTTTGTCACACTTCTACTCACAATCCCTACAACCACTGATCTTCTGTCACTGATATTTCTGTCACTTTTCATCTTTCAGGAATGTCAAATAAATGTATGTTACATCACATAGTACGTAACGTTTTGATACTAGCTTCTCTCACTCAGTATAATGTTCTAGAGATTTTTCCGCTCACTTTCTTGCATTGTGTCAATAGTTCCTTTTTACTGCTGAATAGTATTCAAGAATTGCCATAAAAAGACTGCCAATACCATGTACTGAGATCACATGGACCAACTGGATATTTTATGACTTAATGGTGGGAATGAAAAATGATACAGCTTTTCTGGCAATCAGTTTGGCAGGTTTTCTTTTCTTCTTCAAATAAAGTTATATATATATTTACCATATGACTCAGAATTTTCATTTCTAAGCATTATTCAAAAGAAATGAAAAACTTAAGTCAGCACAAAGACCTGCCATGACTATTCATATCTTCATTTGTAATGGCCAAAATCTGGCAAAAAACCCAGTGTCCGTCACCTGTTGAATACATAGACAATTGTGGTGTATTCATACAATGGGACACTTTTCAGCAATAAAAAGGATAAGTGAACCAATATGGATGCATTTATGTTAAGTGAAAGAAGATAGAAATAGCATACTGTATTTTGCATTCCTGAAAAGCAAAATTACAGGTATAAAAACAGATTAACCATTGTCAGGACCTGAGGATAGGAGCAGGGGAGAGGATTACAAAGAGACACATGGAAATTTTTTGCTGTGTTAAAAATATTATAAATCTTGATTTATGACTATACAAATTTCTTAAAATTCACCAAATTATACCCCTAAAAGGGATGAATTTTATTATATATAAATTGCCACAATTTAAGAAAATGACTTCCAAATAGCTTTTATATTCCAGGATGATTTAGCTATAATTCCTATCTAGAAGAATTTCAATAAGACCTCATTCAAAACACTATCATGAAAACAGAGACTTTCCCTTTTATGAAGTATCTTTTAAATGGGCTATAAGCAAATGTTTTTTATTATATCTTTACTATTTTCTATTGCCAAATAGGCCACTATGGTTTATGTGTATATTAGCTTGATCTCTGTTTCTCATATTTTTTTACACTGAGAGGTTGTAGTTGTCCCTTATTAAGTTGCCTTTTCTCTTTTTTCCCCACATAAACTGGACACAGTCTTCTCTTCAAAGATCATCATTCCAGGGCTTCTCTGGTGGCACTGTGGTTAGGAATCCACCTGCCAATGCAGGGGACACAGGCTTGAGTCCTGGTCCAGAAAGATCCCACATGCTGTGGAGCAACTAAGCCCGTGTGCCACAACTACTGAGCCTGCACTCTAGAGCCCACGAGCCACAATTACTGAAGCCCGCGCCTAGAGCCCATGCTCCACAACAAGAGAAGCCACCACAATGAGAAACCCGCGCACCGCAGTGAAGAGTAAACCCCGCTCTCTGCAACTAGAGAAAGCCTGTGTGCAGCCATGAAGACCTAACACAGCCAAAAATTAAAAAAAAAAAATTTAATTAAAAAAAATCATCATTCCCCGAATGTATTTTAAATGCATAACTATTCTGGAATTCCTATTCACAAGAATGCAGTTTTATTTTCTTGTTATCACGTGAATGTTATCATATAAGTGAAGAAATTATATTTTCCAGGCTTCGTGGAATATTTGCAATTTTAAAAAATCTTTTCTTTACAAATATATGGGTGCTTGTGATTGCTTGAGATATTCATACCACTGAGCCTGGGTAAACCAAGACCTTAGCTATTTATGATCCAATACATATATAAAGAAATTAAACAGTTCTCAGATTTTTCTTGTTGTTTGTTTTTGTAATTATATAAATTGGGAACCATAAATATTTCCATGAGTAATGCCCGTCCAGCGGCCTCACCCTCAGCTGCTGCTCCAACCCAGACCCCAGCACCAAGGTGGGCACAGAACCTAATTCTCAACATATCTATTGAATGCCTACTGCTCCAGGTACTGTTCCAGACTGGGGATATAACAGAAGCAAAACAGGAAACTCCTTCTGTCATGTGGTTTACATTTTGGTGAAGGCAGACAGAGAATAAACAAACAAATAAATACATGATATAATTCTAAAATCCCATATCCAAATTTCTCAAATAAAAAATCTCTGAAAACTGAAAATCTTCTCATAACTTACTGTCTGGCAAAACTGAACTGTATCTGTCTGAGCTGATACAAACCTCTTTATAATCTTTGTCAACCTTAGTGTGTCTATTCATATATATCACTAAGAAGTGTTAATATGTTTGATTTAGTGGTTGCTATCCTAAACCTTATTGAATGTCCCAGGTGTAAAGTATATATCCTGTAGGAATTTCAGATTAGTGTGTCTTATATAATACCAGGTATACTGATGAATTCTATGAAAGAAATTTTAGCAATATAAGGTTATAGAAAGGGGTAAAACCTATTACTATACTGATTCCCTATTGATGTGACATTTGAATAGAGAACTGAATGAAGTGAAGGAATCAAATGAGAAAATTCTTCCAGGCAGAGAGAATACTACGGTTGTGACAAGGGAGACAGAGGGAGAGTTGCCACAGAAAAATAAGTCAATGTAACCACTAAAGCAAGATGCTCTGTGGCTGGTTTTAAAGATGAAGAAGAGACCCTGAGCCAAGGAATGCAAGAAATGCAGCTTTCCAAGTGGGAAAAGCAAAGAAACATTCTCCGCTAGAGCCTCTGGAGAAGGTTCAGTCCTGCTGATACTTTAATTTGGACCCAGTGAAACTGATGTTAAACTTTTTACCTCCAGAACCAAAGGAGAATAAATGTGTCTGTTTAAAGCCACCAAATTTTCAGTTATTTGTTACAGCGGCTATTGGAAGCTAATACAACTTTTTAAAAGAGCCACACAGACAAAAACTGTAAAAAGGAGAGCAAAGCCTACTGATCATCTCAAAACTTATTGCCCTACTCAAGGCAGAAGAATAGAGTTTTAGCAATGGATATGATTCTGTATAACTTTTGATTGATTTGTTCATATACATTCTATGTTTAAGTATTTTATTTTTAAATTTTATTTTCTAATTTCCCGATGCTAATATAGAGAAACACACTCTTTTTAATGATGACCTTGCATCCAGCATTACTGCTAAGTTGACTTATTCATTCCAGTAGATGGTTTATACATCCTTTGATATATTTTACATATGCCATAATGTTGACCTACAATTAACGGCAGTTTTCATTTTTTCCTTTCAATCTTTATCTTTTATTTCTTTTTTTTGCCTTGTTGCTCTAGCGTTAACACTTCCATGACACTGTTGAAGAGAAGCGGAGATATTGGACACCCTTATCTTGTAACTTAAGGGAAGAGTATTCAATATTTCACCATTCAGAATGATTTTAGCTGTACTTTTTATTTTATATATACTTTTTAAGATTAGGTAAGTTTTTTTCTTTTTTTAAATAAATTTATTTATTTATTTATTTATTTTTGACTGCGTTGGGTCTTCGTTTCTGCGCTCGGGCTTTCTCTAGTAGCGGTGAGTGGGGGCTACTCTTCGTTGCAGTGCACAGGCTTCTCATTGCAGGGGCTTCTCTTATTGTGGCACACGGGTTCTAGGCATGTGGGCTTCACTAGTTGCAGCACACAGGCTCAGTAGTGTGGCTTGCTGGCTCTAGAGTGCAGGCTCAGTAGATGTAGCACATGGGCTTAGTTGCTCTGCAGCATGTGGGATCTTCCTGGACCAGGGATCGAACCCATGTTCCCCATATTGGCAGGCGGATTCTTAACCACTGCTCCACCAGGGAAGTTCAGGTAAGTTTTTTTCAATTGATAGTTTGTTGACAGTTTTTATCATGAAATGATGGTGAATTTTATCAAATTAATTTGTTGAGATGATCCTAGGGTTTCTCTCCTTTAATTAATGTGGTAACTTATGCAAAATAATTTTCAAACATTAATCTAATTTTACATTTACAGAATGAATTCCAGAACCATGATGTATTTTCCTTTGTGTATACTGTGTTTTGATTTGCTAATGCTTAATTTACATGTTTATTTGCATCTATGCTGATGAAATGTACTGACTTGTGATTTTACTTTCTTGTAATGTTCATTTCAGATTATAACATCAAGGTAATGTTGGTGTCATTAAATAAGTTGAGATGTTCTCCCACTTTCTCTACTCTGTTTTTGTAATGAATTATTTCTTCCTTAAATAATTGGCAGTATTCATTAGTAAAATCATCTTGTTCTGGAGTTTTCTCTGTGGCAATTTTGTTTTGTTTTGCCCTGTTTTATTTTGTTTTAGCATACTTTATTTTAAAAGTAGTTTATAAAACTAACTTTTAAACCATTCCAACATCATATAAGCTACAAGTGTTTATTTCAATGCTAAGAAACAATGTTTAGTAGCATACTTTTAATGTGAAGTAAAATCCATATAAATTAAATTTTCAGGTAGTTAACATAGGCACACACAAAAATGTAACCCCTATGTCCTTATCTTTCATGCAGCTGCATGTGCACCAATCTTACACTTGTAAAGACATTTCAAAACGACCAAGAATTTAAATGATCTACACATGCTCCAAACTCATTTTAAATTTCAGTTAACCACTACAAAAAAATGATATCTATGAACACTACAGAAGTCCTGATACCTTTTCCCTCCACTTATGAAATTTTGCTTTATATTTTGCTGTAGCTCTTGCCAACATTACATAGAAAAGAGCTGGCCTTTGGAATCCATTTACTTTAACCACATCAGCTTTGTTTTGTTTTGTTTTTACATTGTATATACTTTTGCATCTTTTTAATTTCAACCAACTAGGTTGAAATTAGGGTCTTGATATTTAAAACATGTCTGTTATAAACTGCATACAGTCAATTTCATGGTATGTTTTAACCAATTTTATGATTTTTTTCCTTTAATACACATTAAAAGTGGTAGGAAAAATGGCTTGAAGTAGTCTCTCAACCTACAAATATATAAAGTTTCATAAACAGAAAACTTCAGTAGCATTACCAAAATTAGAATGATATAAAGTTCAAACACAAAACAAAAAGCAGAACTCAAAAGATATTTTGTATATTTCTATGTCTATGCTTTTATAACAAAGAAGACAATATTGTTACAAAAATTCAGAGGAAATAAAAAACGGCTTTTATTACCTCTTGCTTGGAGCAATCATTTGAAAGCCAAGTTTTGAAGTAGATGCTTTATAAATCATTTACATTACAAATAAAGAAGAAAAATATGTAGTATACAATTTCTTTCTAATTGCAGTATATTTCTCTTATAAAAATGTCATACTTCACAAGATAAACTTAAAAGTCAGATGAGCTCCACATAAATTTGAGTTGAAGGCAGTGATTTTCCTACCTAATTTTAACATATAATAAACAGGTTGGCAATAAGATCTTCAAAGGTGATTTTTAAAGGAATAATTGCTTTGAGTTGAGTTAATAATAAAAATGGCCTTTATTTGCCTCCAGCAAACCCAGGGGCAAAAGTTACTCCTAACACATTGCAACTTTTGAATATCCCTTAAAGACAAGAATGACATATTATTGACCGTCATCTGTCATAACACACAGTACATTCATAAATGATACTTTAATAGTAATGGAGAGGCAGTGAGATATAGCAGGAAGAACAGGAAAGCAGGACAAAAGATTCTGGCTCTAGCTCTGCCCCTTATTACTTGGGTATGTACTTTGGGAGACAACCTCTCCAGGTCTCCTGATAGGTTAAATGAGAAGGCTGGATTAATTTCTAAGGCCACTTCTAGTAAGAATAAAGTTAACACATGATTACTCTAGGAAATTTTCAAACTTTGTATTTAAGTATACAAAAAAAAATGTAACCTTAAAAAAACGTAACCTCAAAAATAAATTCAGTATTAAATTTAGTATTTTACGACTTTTCTGCCTGATATGACTAATCTAGGTTTATGCCAGGTCAAATATTTTAGGTTAAGTTTAAATGCACTTCTTAAAGGCTTTTCCTTTCCTCCTCATTCATTGTTGCTTGGGTGGCATCTATACTGTCATAGTATTAGCTGCATGTCTGACCAACTGTTGGTGTCTGTCAGTGGCATTATTTCCTGAGATGTGTACATCTTCCAGTCTGGTCCTCTTGCCACCCTTCACATTGCTATCCTCTGAAAGATCTAAATATTGATCTATATAAACCAACTGCCTTCTTGTCACAGCTCTATAATATGTTCAGGTCTGCTGACTTTGGTCTTTTCTAATATCTGTAAACATCCTGGAAGCCTAGGAAAATTCAGCTGTTCCCTCATGCATTTCTGGAAACAAGAGAAACTTTGTTGGCTGCCTCTGTTAATCTCAGTTTAGATACAGTTCATTCCATAAATGTCTCCAGTGAATGCCTGTGAAACTACTTGGGAATCAGGGCAGGGTTCTAACTAATATGTCAGAATCTTTAAACTGTGTGGGAGTTGTATTATATCCCCTCACCAGGACATAATCTGAGCAGTGGGCAGGGTGAAGATTTCCTCTACAGAGACATACCTCAGGGTCCTAATTTATCTCTTTGCTTCCTTTATACTCTTTTTTTCACTTTCCCAGGCTTATAGAATTTTTACTTAATTTCACATATTTATGCTTTAGAGGGAGGAAGGTGAAAAGAATCAGATCATATATTATTCTCCTTCTAGTTATTAAGATAGAAAATTAGCCCATGATGCTCAGACTTTGAAATGTGTTTTCTCTCAAAAGTGTTGCCATGTTCTTCAAAATTTTGTTTTGAATCTCAAAAGTTTTTAGTGTTTTTCTTTGTCACTTTTTTCTTGAGGCACTGAAGGTAGGTGGGTGGATTTTGCTCCTTGAGCCGGAGGAAAAGCATATGTACAAAGAATGAGCATGTTGAAATACACCAGGTAATACTTAAAAATATTTTTTTTTCACATAACTTGCAATGATTTTCCTTTGCTTCAGTTTTTTAAAGTAAGATACTTTTGGCTAGTGAACATTATTTAGCCAGTTAAGGTACATAAAGTTGATGGAAGGATAGAATTTTGTATATATTTTTTAAGAATATAGGTTCTGGGGCTTCCCTGGTGTCGCAGTGGTTGGGAGTCCGCCTGACGATGCAGGGGACGCGGGTTCATGCCCCGGTCCGGGAGGATCCCACATGCCGTGGAGCGGCTGGGCCCATGAGCCATGGCCGCTAAGCCTGCGCGTCCAGAGCCTGTGCTCCGCAAGGGGAGAGGCCACAACGGTGAGGGGCCCGCGTACTGCAAAAAAAAAAAAAAAAAAAAAGAATATATGTTCTGGGAAATTCTGAAGATACTTAGCTCTCTCCAAAGAATGTAATTTTTCATTTCTGTGGCCTTGAAAGTGTGCAAAAGGAGATGGAAATCCTGTGGATTATCTTATATTCAACTTCTCCTTAAAACAGCCTGGTCACAGGCTATTCTCTGTTGCTTTAGGAAAACATGATAATGATTTGGGCCTAAAATTTTAACTCTCAATAAACAATGTCAAAAATAACTCACAACAACTCTTTATAGCCCAGCTGTTTATCAAAAAGTTTATTCATAAGTCTACAAATATGGACATTACTGAAAACCTATACCCAAAGCAGCATCAGAGATGGAAAACATTGCAATCAAGGGGAGTCTTATACAAAGGAAAAAAATGTTGTTGTCAAATCACAGAACAGGCTATAAATTATTCATAGACTATCAAACATAGCAAGTCTCTGATGTTATTCAATCACTGGAAAGATTTTAATATAGAGAAAAGCCCCATTCTGTTTTGTAATTGAATATTTGTTTTATTATATTTCATTGTATTGGTTCATTGTCTGCACTAGGAGATGGCTATTCTCTACAAAAGTAATCTTTCACCAAGGACTGGAAATTAGAAATGATTGGAAGTACAATATAATAGAATAAACAAATTCATCATCAGGGGAACTGAAATGGATTTTGGTTTTCCACAAATATGTCTTCACTTCTTGTCACAGCTGATCTGCTAGAAGGTCCTGTACCATCATGCAAATATTTCTGAAAACATTATTTTATACATGGTCATTATCACTAGGAGACACGATTAACTTAATGTATGATCATATTATAACTAATGAGTCAAACGAGGTGTACATGAATACTAATCTGAGTTAATTTTGCTATTATTTGAAACAGAAGAAATAAAACAGTATGAGTATAATTTTGTTATAACAAAAAAATATACTTTTTAAAATTAATTTAAATACTTTTCAAATGATAATTTTCCATTGCTGAAATAATGGAAAATAGTATGATTTCCATTTGCTTTCTCAATATTTTAAATAAAAACATGTGGTACTAAAAGAAAAAAGAGCCTACATGTTTGCATGTGTTGTATGTGTGTGTTAATACATCTAATGTGTTTTACTACAGGTGCACTGATTTTGTTTAATTTTCCTACATCAATAAATGTTTTCTCCACTTTTTGTTTATTTTTTATTTTGTAAGTACAAACATGATACATGTTTTCATATAAACTTTGAAAAATATATACTTAAATTCAAATTTAAATTCATTAGAATTATATACAATTAAATAGTTACACTAGTGACATTTCAAAGATTCAGTAGGTATGTGACTATTGTGTCCATTGTAATGGACAGTGCAGATATAGAACATTCCATCGTTGCAGAAATTTCTATCAGACAGTGCAATCTGAAACCATTTTTAGTGGCTACACAATATCCCATTGTTGGATATTGTTGTGGTATCATAATTACTTAAGTATTCCTATATTGCTGTATTTTTGCAGTGCTTACAGGTTGATTTTTTGTTTGTTTTTGTTGATGTTGTAGTTATAGCTGTGGTTCTTATTTTATTATTAGAAATAATGCTATAATGCATTATACGTAACTTTTTTACATTTTTATTTTGGGCATACTAATTGGGTGACTTTGGGCAATTATTTTGAAAACATTTGTACACATTTTTTTTCTTCTGTGGTCATAACTAAAGTTTGTATGGCAGAATTATTGGCTAGAGTACAGAACTCTAGAAAACTACAACTCTAAGTATGGGAAAATTATTTTAAATTATTTTGAATTTTAAATAGATTTGGTGGAAGATTTTTTAAATAGTTACACATTGGGGTTTTTAAGAGTATTTAACTTTTTTGGGGTCTGAGGTAATTGTGAGCTCACATATTAAGAACTAAGTGAACTAATAAGATTTGGAAAGCTTTCGGATGGTGTACTTTATACATTATGTATTGTTATGCAGTATAATTATGTGATAGAGTAAACACTGAATGAATTAGCCCATTAAAAGTTTCTGTAAAGTGTTTTCTTTGTAACTGATTTTAATTTTTCAAAAGACTTCCTAAAGCTTCCATTTTCTCTTGTAATTTTGAAAATTACTTCTTTTCTTCTGATTTAAAAATATCACATCTTAACTATAAGAGAAAAGTTGTCTAGCCAATAGATTTTTTTTTTTTTTTTTTTTTTTTGTGGTATGCGGGCCTCTCACTGTTGTGGCCTCTCCTGTTGCAGAGCACAGGCTCCGGACGCGCAGGCTCAGAGGCCATGGCTCACGGGCCCAGCCGCTCCACGGCATGTGGGATCTTCCCGGACCGGGGCACGAACCCATGTTCCCCGCATCGGCAGGCGGACTCTCAACCACTGCGCCACCAGGGAAGCCCTAGCCAATAGATTTTGAAGTCAGAAGGTACTTTACTCAATTGTGAGTGTTGAGCAACCAGAGACAGTTTTTGTTCCATCTCTAAATATCATTCTCCAAACTCCACTGCGTGGCATAATGGCATAAACACATTAGATAATTGCTTTAGAGTTAAACAAGCCTACTTTCAAACCCAAGCTTCAGGACATACTAATTGGGTGACTTTGGGCAAATTATGCGATTTGTTAGCCTCAAAGAGAAAATGAACAATGAATACTTAGAATGGCACATGGCATATAACAAACTCTCAGTAATTTTTAGCGGTTTCCACTGAAGAGGCTGAACTGAATTAACCCTTGAAGAAACCCTTTTTAACTTCTAATTTAAAGAATAAAAAAACAGAGGTCCAAAGACATAATGACTTTTTTCTAATTTTCACAATTAAAGTAGAAGAGACTAAGCATGTAAATCTCTCATGCATTTTCTATTGTACTATTTTTTTTTCTGAAGATTTTAAATCTATATCTAGTTTACTTCTCAGTCAAATGAGTCAACTATCACCCATCCCAAGTACCTGTGAATTCATAAATATCAAGGCAGACAGGCTGAAACACAAAGTTCCTGGAGCCCTAGTGCAGGAAAGAAAGATGTAACAACAGAGTGTTGGGAGGCCACTATAGCATGTTTCTGTGCCAGAACAACAGCAAGAAGTGAAGCTATCACAAAAACTGATTTCAGAATCTGAATGTCATTGTACTAAGAGGGATCCTGTGAGGAACATGATGGTAATGAGATTGGGAAAAGACATGCATAAAATCTGGTTACTACTTCCATCTGGGTTATATTATATCACAGAGTTAAGGGGAAAAAAGCAGTTATTATTATGGCTCATCTAGTAGTCCCAACTTTTCATGTGAAAATGGTTTTTAAGGCCAAACAATTTATGGTCCCTACAAGAAATATTGTTAAATCAATAAGGAATATATGAAGTACATATGCATTTACCCAAGGGTTACCAGAACACGATTTTAAAATACTGGTGTGTACTGTAGGATTTAGGAAAAAATAGATTCTGTATGCTACCATTCATATTTAAAATTCCTAGGGAACTAAACCTCCAAAAAATCAAGGAAACTGTAAAAACAAATGTGAAGATCAAAAACCTTCCATAAAATACAAATTAGTGGCACAGATTGAAAAGAGAAAGTTATTAAAACCTAGTACAGGAAGAATGACAGACTTTCTCCATTAAATTTCCATACCATAACTTCACCCTTGCCATTGTACTCATGCCCCATTCAGCAACAGATCCAGAGAGTATGTGGGTAACAATAAGACATTTAATAATAAATGTCTCATGTGCTCCATATGCTCTATTGGGCACTTAAGTATATTATCACTGTGACCGCAAGAAACAGGAGCTATTATCATCAGCTTTCTACACTTGACAAAACTGAGGATTAGTCAGTTAAATTATATGCTTGAGGACATAGCTAATTAGTGGTTGACGTGGAGTTCAGACAGGAAACTGCCAATGCCAAATTCCAAGAGTGCTAGAAAAATTTGAATGGTTCAAGGTTTTGAAAACTTTTTGAACCCTTGGAGTGTGGGGGCACTCCAGTCTTCAACATTTTCAGGACCCAAACGAGAAACAAGAGAGCATCAATAGGAAATTTATTTATCTCAAATGTCTATGGCACACATAGGCCTTTTGAAACTAACTCTCTAAAACTTACTTAGCAGTAGAAACTCTTTTTGGGATTGATAGGATAGGAAGCATCCAATCGTTTTCAAAGTCATTAAAGGGAGAAATAAAGACAAAGTCTAATATGTGAGAACTATGCCATTGTTTAGATTTTCACTTATTTCTTTAACCTCTGTAAAATAGCACATTTAAGTTGTCAATTTAGAGTATTTGTTGTTCTCATTTTAAAATATTTACAATTCCTAATTTTAAATAATAATAAAATATTAATTTAAAAGGTACTCATTTCCAAAGAATCTGAACAAATATAGACCATATGTATGTTTAATGATTAAAAATTACTCAGCTCTGTATTTAATTAATCATTAATTTTCTAATTAGTTTATTGTGAAATTTTAAAAGAAATAGCTTTAATTTTTTACTATATCCTGAAAGGCATTAGAAAACCTTCAGAAATTGTTTCTCAAACTGTATTCTGCTGGCACGAACACCCAAATCACCTGAGGTGCTTTTTCAAAATGCCTATTTGTAGGACCAGCTTTAAATCTACTGAGGATAGTATTCAGATTTGCACATCCTGAAAGAGCTCTGCAGATAATTCTTATACTAAAAAATGTTTGATAAATTGTCTTTAGATTTAAATTTGCCAAAATTCTAGAGACTGCACTCTTAGAGATGTACCGTATCTGGCATTTAATCATAAAACTGATGTTTTAAAGAAAGGGATATTGAGGGTACAAAAATTTAAATCAAATAGGGTCTCAGAGTATTTAAAGCAAAACAAAAAACATTGATTCAGCCATATATATCAAGAGCCTACATGTACAAGGTAGAGTATACTAGGCCCTATGAAAGGCTAAATCTAGAAATATGGTCACTATAACATATTGTAGAGGAGATAAACAATTACTCCACTCTTACTCCAAAGCAGATGCTTTAAACAGCAAAGCTCTAAATGTTTTCAGATGCTGTCAATGTTCAAGTTTATGACCTGTGTGTCCGTAACATAAGCATTTGTTACATAATCATGAATTAAACTGTACATGTATGCTTTGCAAAATA
Source organism: Aethalodelphis obliquidens (assembly GCF_003676395.1). Classification (NCBI taxonomy): domain Eukaryota; kingdom Metazoa; phylum Chordata; class Mammalia; order Artiodactyla; family Delphinidae; genus Aethalodelphis; species Aethalodelphis obliquidens. The sequence goes on from NW_020837955.1 coordinate 3,016,677, forward strand.
AAATTGCTGTGAGACATCATTAAAATTATTTTTAATTATTATTTTTAAATGGAAAAAAAGATAGCCTCAAACAACCATGTTGGCACAATGCTCAAGTAGATACATTTATTTATACACTTCAACAATTTTTCTGTTCAATTATCTACTGCAAAGCTCATCAGCTAAGTTTAAAATGCACAAAGAAACAATTTTATCCTGGAAAACTCAGTCTCTAAGGAAGGCAAAGAAATGGACCTGGATAGCAGGTCCATTTTCTAGGACTCTAAGACACAGAAACACCCTTATGGAAAAGTTTTAGCCATTTTGCCAGGATTTTCCAGAGACTTATTTCAGTTCAATCTGAAATTAACATTAGGAACAATAGGTGAAAGCTACAAGATGCAGAGTTTGCCTCAGTGTAAAAGAAAACTCATAATTGGAAGTAACTAAATGTGGAATGGGGCTATTGCAGTGCCATGAATTTCTTGTTATTAAATGGAGCCAGTAGATGACCTGTTCATAGAGATATGCTCAACCAGAAGTTTAACTAGAAGTTAAAGTAGGTGTTCTCTAGTTCCCCTCAAATACTATTTTTTTCATATTCTGATATTTTATTATTTAGAGCATTATTATTTAGCGCATTATTTAGATTTTTAGATGAGTTAATAATCCTTCTGAAATTATCTAACATGATAAAAGATGTCATTCATTAGTGAATTTGATCAAAGATCTACCAAAATATGAAAATTTATGAACAGACTCTCTGGTGTAGCAAAGAAAGATCTTTAAATTTCAACCCTGCATGTCCAAGTTAATGAATGTACTTGCTAAAAGAGATATGAATATATATATAATATATATACAGTATATATGTATAAAATGTTCCTATTGTTCACATAGAAGTTGTAGAATTTCTATTGGGGAAGGTTATTTCTTGTAATATATCTGATTAGCTAAAAGATACAGCATATTATAATCTGTTCATTTCTAAAACAGCTTTGTTGAAAAATTAGATTATGTTTAATACTTTGTTGGCTTCTCCCTTCAGTATCACATAACCAAAAGATATCTTTAAACAACATTCTTTCATAAGAATCTTTCATCTTCAAAGATGATGCAATTCTGGCGTTTAGAATGTTATAACTTTCCTCTACCTGGAGATAGCAAAACAATGTAACTATAACCATGAACAAAGCAGAACACTAAAATTGTTTGGAAAAATGGGTTTGAAAACGTTCAGAGAACTATTCTCCTTGTCACTGGATAAATGTTACCTACTTTACCGCCGTTGGAAACCAATTTCAAGTTTTTTCTGAAAACCTTTTTTCAAGACATTAGAAAAAACAGATTCATGAATACAGTTTCTTTCTTCAAGCACATTTGAGTATCTAAACGCTTTAGCTTAAAAAAAATTCTGATTATAATTTTATTCTTTTCAGTTGAATCTTAATCATTTTGGTTATGCAACTTAAAACTAAATTTGAAAAATGGAAAGAAAAGGCATGTAAAATACTACTAAGAATTAAATTACCCAAACTCGACTTGCTATCATTATAGTATCAAGTTTTAAGAGGCTTATCTTGCCTCTAATATCACTGCAGAAAATAGTTTTTATTAGACCACACTCTGATTAACTCTACCTGAACATTCCTGAACTCTACCTGAACATTCCTGTTCATATCTTTTGCCAATTTTTTAATGCTATTTTTTAAACCAAAGTATAGTCTTTTGCCCATTTATAAATGTTTTTGTTTCTTTTCTTATTGTTGATTTTTCAGAGTTTTCATACATTTTGGATAACCGTTCTTTATCAGATATATGTTTGGCAAAGACTTTTTCACAGTCTGGGTGCTTGACTTTTCATTCTCTTAACAATGTATTTTGCATAACAGAAGATTTCATTTTAATGATATCCAACTTATTCATTTTTTCTTTCATGAATCATGGTTTATTATTTTTATCTAAAAAGTCATCATGAATCCCAAGGTTAACCAAATTTTTCAGTGTTATCTTCTGGGAGTTTCATAGTTTTGCATTTTACATTTAGGTATATAATCAATTTTGAAATAATGTCAACAGTGTAATGACAATTGTCTAGATTCCTTTTTTTTTTTTTTTTTTTGCATGTGGATGTCCATTTGTTCCAGTACCACTTGTTGAAAAGACTATCCTTCCTCCACTCAACTGCCTTTGTTGGTTTGTCAAAGATCAGCTGACTACAGTTGTATGAATCTATCTCTAAACCCTTTATTCTGTTCCATTGATCTATTGATCTATCTTTCATCAAGATATCAGTTCTTTCCAGCTTTATAAATTCAATGCAATTTATTTTATGGTTATTGACAAACATTCTAAAATTTATATGGAAGGCAAAAGACAGGGAACAGACAACACAATACTGAAGAACAAAGTCCAAGGACAGACACTACCCAACTTCAAGACTTAGTATAAAGTGACAATAATCAAGTCAATGCCATTGGTAGTTTTATAGGGATTGCATTGAATCTGTAGATTGCTTTGGGTAGTATAATCATTTTCACAATTTGTTTCTTCCAATCCAAAAACATGGTATATCTCTCCATCTGTTTGTATCACCTTTAATTTCTTTCATCAGTGTCTTATAATTTTCTGCATAGAGGTCTTTTGTCTCCTTAGGTAGGTTTATTCCTGGGTATTATATTCTTTTGGTTGCAGTGGTAAATGGGAGTGTTTTCTTAATTTCTCTCTCACATTTTTCATCATTAGTGTATAGGAATGCAAGAGATTTCTGTGCATTAATTTTTGTATCCTGCTATTTTACCAAATTTATTGATTAGCTCTAGTAGTTTTCTGGTAGCCTCTTTAGGATTCTCTATGTATAGTATCATGTCATCTGGAAACAGTGACAGTTTCACCTCTTCTTTTCTGATTTGGATTCCTTCTATTTCTTTTTCTTCTCTGATTGCTGTGGCTAAAATATCCAAAACTATGTTGAATAATAGTGGTGAGAGTGGGCAACCTTGTCTTGTTCCTGATCTTAGTGGAAATGGTTTCAATTTTTCACCATTGAGGACAATGTAGGCTGTGGGTTTGTCATATATGGCTTTTATTATGTTGAGGTAAGTTCCCTCTATGTCTACTTTCTGCAGGGTTTTTATCATAAATGGGTGTTGAATTTTGTCAAAAGCTTTCTCTGCATCTATTGAGATGATCCTATGGTTTTTCTCCTTCAATTTGTTAATATGGTGTATCACATTGATTGATTTGCATATATTGAAGAATCCTTGCATTCCTGGGATAAACCCCACTTGATCCTGGTGTATTATCCTTCCAATGTGCTGTTGGATTCTGTTTGCAAGTATTTTGTTGAGGATTTTTGCATCTATGTCCATCAGTGATATTGGCCTGCAGGTTTCTTTCTTTGTGACATCTTTGTCTGGTTTTGGTATCAGGGTGATGGTGGCCTCGTAGAATGAGTTTGGGAGTGTTCCTCCCTCTGCTATATTTTGGAAGAGTTTGAGAAGGATAGGTGTTAGCTCTTCTCTAAATGTTTGATAGAATTCGCCTGTGAAGCCATCTGGTCCTGGGCTTTTGTTTGTTGGAAGATTTTTAATCACACTTGCAATTTCCGGGCTTGTGACTCATCTGTTCATACTTTCTAATTCATCCTGGTTCAGTCTCGGAAGGTTCTGCATTTCTAAGAATTTGTCCATTTCTTCCAGGTTGTCCATTTTATTGGCATATAGTTGCTTGTAGTAATCTCTCATGATCCTTTGTATTTCTGCAGTGTCCGTTGTTACTTCTCCTTTTTCATTTCTAATTCTATTGATTTGAGTCTTTTCCCTTTTTTTCTTGATGAGTCTGGCTAATGGTTTATCAATTTTGTTTATCTTCGCAAAGAACTAGCTTTTAGTTTTATTGATCTTTGCTATTGTTTCCTTCATTTCTTTTCCATTTATTTCTGATCTGATCTTTATGATTTCCTTCCTTCTGCTAACTTTAGGGTTTTTTTGTTCTTCTTTCTCTAATTGCTTTAGGTGTAAGGTTAGGTTGTTTATTTCAGATGTTTCCTGTTTCTTGAAGTAGGATTGTATTGCTATAAACTTCCCTCTTAGAAGTGCTTTTGCTGCATCCTATAGGTTTTGGGTCATCGTGTTTTCATTGTCATTTGTTTCTAGTTATTTTTTCATGTCCTCTTTGATTTCTTCAGTGATCTCTTGGTTATTAAGTAGTGTATTGTTTAGCCTTCATGTGTTTGTATTTTATACAGATTTTTTCCTGCAATTGATATGTAGTCTCATAGCATTGTGATTAGAAAAGATACTTGATAAGATTTCAATTATCTTTTTTTTTTTTTTTTGCGGTACGCGGGCCTCCCACCGCCATGGCCTCTCCCATTGCAGAGCACAGGCTCCGGATGCGCAGGCTCAGCGGCCACGGCTAACGGGCCCAGCTGCTCCGTGGCATGTGGGATCCTCCCAGATTGGGGCACGAACCCGTGTCCCCCGCATCGGCAGGCGGACTCCCAACCACTGCGCCACCAGGGAAGCCCCAATATTTTTTTGTTTTTGTTTAATTATTGAGAGTTTGATTAATATGTGTCTTGGAGTGTTTTTCCTTGGATTTATCCTGTATGGGACTCTGTGCTTCCTGGACTTGATTAACTATTTCCTTTCCCATAATAGGGAAGTTTTCAACTATAATCTCTTCAAATATTTCTCAGTCCCTTTCTTTTTCTCTTCTTCTTCTGGGACCCCTATAATTCGAATGTTGATGTGTTTAATATTGTCCCAGAGGTCTCTGAGACTGTCCTCAATTGTTTTCATTCTTTTTTCTTTATTCTGCTCTGCAGTAGTTACTTCTACTCTTTTATCTTCCAGGTCACTTATCTGTTCTTCTGCCTCAGTTATCCTGCTTTTGATCCCTCCTAGAGAATTTTTAATTTCATTTATTGTGTTGTTCATGACTGTTTGTTTGCTCTTTAGTTCTTCTAGTTCCTTGTTAAACGTTTCTTGTATTTTCTCCATTGTATTTCCAAGATTTTGGATCATCTTCACTATCATTATTCTGAATTCTTTTTCAGGTAGAGTACCTATTTCCTCTTCATTTTTTAGGGCTGGTAGGTTTTTACCTTGCTCCTTCATCTGCTGTGTGTTTCTTTGTCTTCTCATTTTGCTTAGCTTACTGTGTTTGGGGTCTCCTTTTTTCAGGCTGCAGGTTCGTAGTTCCCGTTGTTTTTGGTGTCTGTCCCTAGTGGCTAAGGTTGGTTCAGTGGGTTGTGTAGGCTCCTGGTGGAGGGGACTAGTGCCTGTGTTCTGGTGGATGAGGCTGGATCTTGTCTTTCTCGTGGGCAGGTTCACGTCTGGTCGTGTGTTTTGGGGTGTCTGTGGCCCTATTATGATTGTAGGCAGCCTCTCTACTAATGGGTGGGGTTGTGTTCCTGTCTTGCTTGTTGTTTGGCATAGGGTGTGGAGCACTGTAGCTTGCTGGCTGTTGAGTGGAACTGGGTCTTGGTGTTGAGATGGAGATCTCTGGAAGATTTTCGCCGTTTGATATTACGTGGAGCTGGGACTTCTCTGCTGGACCAATTTCCTGAACTTGGCTCCTCCACCTCAGAGGCACAGCCCTGAAGCCTGGCTGGAGCACCAAGAGCCTGTCATCCACATGGCTCAGATTAAACGTGAGAAAAAAAGAAAGTAAAAAAGAAAAAGATAAAATAAAATTAAAAAGTTATTAAAATAAAAACGAAAAAATAATTGTTAAAAAATTTTTAAAGTAATTTAAAAAAAGGAAAGAAAGAAAGAACAACCAAATCAAAAAACAAATCAACCAATGATAATAAGTGATGAAAACTATACTAAAAAAAAAAAAAAAAAAAAAAAGAAAAAAAAAAAAGTAATGAAAACTAGACAAAAAAAAAAAAAAAAAAGAAAAAGAAAAAACGGACAGACAGAACCCTAGGACAAATGGTAAAAGCAAAGCTATACAGACAAAATGACACATGGAAGCATACACATACACACTCACAAAAAGAGAAAAAGGGAAAGAAATATATATATCGTTGCTCCCAAAGTCCACCTTCTCAATTTGCGGTGATTCTTTGTCTGTTCAGGTATTCCACAGATGCAGGGTACATCAAGTTGACTGTGGAGATTTAATCCTTTGTTCCTGAGGCTGCTGGGAGAGATTTCCCTTTCTCTTCTTTGTTCACACAGCTCCTGGGGTTCAGCTTTGAATTTGGCCCCACCTCTGAGTGTAGGTCGCCTGAGGGCGTCTGTTCTTTGCTCAGACAGGACAGTGTTAAAGGAGCAGCTCATTGTTGGGCTCTGGCTCACTCAGGCCGAGGGGAGGAGGGCATACGGAATGCAGGGTGAGCCTGCGGCAGCAGAGGGCACCATTGCAGCAGCCTGAGGCACCGTGTGTTCTCCTGGGGAAGTTGTCCCTGGATCACTGGACCTTGGCAGTGACGGGCTGCACAGGCTTCCGGGATGGGAGGTGTGGATCGTGACCTGTGCTTGCACACAGGTCTCCTGGTGGCTGCAGCAGCAGCCTTAGCATCTCATGCCCGTCTCTGGGGTCCGTGCTGATAGCCGTGGCTCGCGCCCGTCTCTGAAGTTCCTTTAAGCAATGCTCTTAATCCTCTCTACTCATGCACCAGGAAACAAACAGGCAAGAAAAGGCTTATCTGCTCACCCCTCCCAGCTAGCGGTGGCACACTAGCCCCCTTCAGGCTGTGTTCACGCAGCCAACCCCAGTCCTCTCCCTGGGATCCGACCTCCGATGCCCGAGCCTCAGCTCCCAGCCTCCACCCATCACGGCGGGTGATCAGACAAGCCTCTCAGGCTGGTGAGTGCTGGTCAGCACCGATCCTCTGTGCGGTAATCTCTCTGCTTTGCCCTCTGCACCCCTGTTGCTGTGCTCTCCTCCGTGGTTCCGAATGTTCCCCCCTCCGGCACCCGCAGTCTCCGCCTGTGAAGGGGCTTCCTAGTGTGTGGAAACCTTTCCTCCTTCACAGCTCCCTCCCACTGGTGCAGGTCCCGTCCCTATTCTTTTGTCTCTATTTTTTATTTTTTCTTTTGCCCTACCCAGGTACATGGGGAGTTTCTTGCCTTTTGGGAAGTCTGAGGTCTTCTGCCAGCATTCAGTAGGTGTTCTGTAGGAGTTGTTCCACATGTAGATGTATTCCTGATGTATTTGTGGGGAGGAAGGTGATCTCCACATCTTACTCTTCCGCCATCTTGAATCTATGTGCATTATTTCATTAATTCTTACTACAACTTCTTGCAGTATATAATTATTCCCATTTTACCAGTTAAAAAAAAAGAAAAGAAAACGAACTTAAAGCAACTTTTTCAGGTCACTCACACAAAAAGAGGGAATGCAGGGAATAAAACTCAGGTCTACCTAAAATTAAAACCTGTGTAAATGGTGTGTTTTCCTCCCTCACACAGAATCAATAGAATCCCTCTGTTCTTTTCTATATAAGCTGCTTAAGACGAAATCCTCTTACCTGAACCCAACTTACACATCAAAGGAGCATTAGCAATAAGGCATGGCAATATAGCAGGAATTGTACATAGTCATTTAGGTATTTGGAAAGACTTAGGTTGATGAAATCATAAATGTGCAATTAAAAAAATTTAATTGAACAGGAAGGTGGACCTGGGCACTCCTAACATGGAAGGTTTGTGGAACCCATTCTTCATTCCTTCTTTCAAAGCTACATTCTCGTTTATGTCAGATAATCCAGTAAGACAAAGTCTATCTTCCAATCTCATAAAGCAATGGAAACAGAACTTTCAACAATTAATAAGTAACATGAGATTTTTCCAAATGTATTCCTTTAAAGAGTACTTTACAGGCCATTTGAAGTTCTTTTTGTTTTATTTTTTGTTTGAGAGGACATTTTTAAGGGTTCAAATCTCATTTCAAAGATCTACTATGGAAGAGTATAGAATAAAAACAAAAAAGGCTGAGCAGAACAACTTAGCCTAAAAATAATGAAAGAAATCAGGAAAGGTCTAGTCATAAATCCCAAAGTCTTAAACAGATTAGATTCTCTTATTAAGATAGTTAGAATGAGATAAAAGATTTATTGGCTCTAATTTTTTTCTTCTTTATGTAAGCATATGAGAGGAACTTTTTCTGCTTCCTCAGCTAGTTCTTCAAAATAATTTTAGATCACATCTCAGTGGTCAATTCCTGGGTCTCTAGAACCTCTTATCGAGAGTCACTGATGCCTCTAAGCTTTAGCTTGGATATACCAAATATTGAGGTGGTTCTCATCAAGACAAGGATTAGTTTAGGATGATTACTATTACCAGTCCAAAAACCTGAGCTTCTGTCTTAATTTCAGAGCTTAGCATTTTCTGTTGGGTACTGGAGCCTGGCTCTGTATCCTTGGCTCTTATACTAGTTCCTGACAGCACTCATTCCCATAATAGTTTATTGTATTTATCTAAGTACAACCAACCTGCGGTGGTGGTGTCAGAAAACTGACCTAGCAGCAACCATGATAAAAAAAAAAGTGATAGTACAGAGAACTTAGATAGCTTCAGTACAAAGACCACATGTAATTTAGTGCTGTATTCCATTTTTATATATTTTCCCTTGAATTGACTTTTCCTATCCTTTAGCTATCTAACATATCATTCTTCAGGTTCCAGATTATACGTCTCTTACTTAGTGAAGCTTTTATGCAACACCTCCTTCTCAAGCACACTGATTTTCAATCTCTCTCTTTCTCTCTTACACACACACACACACACACACACACAGATTAGGCTATTCTATTATATTGTCTCACAGTACCCTCTTCTTTTCCTTTATAGTATGAATCAGGATGTTATTAAGTAATTTTGATAATTATTTGATTAATTTCATCTCCTTCAAAGATAATAAATTTGATGGAGTCTGGGAAAAAGTCTTTCTTGCTTACCATTTTATTGCTAAGGCTAGTATTGTATCTGCAATACACCTGGCAGTAAATAAAACTGAGGAGTGACTAAATAATTTAAGTTTTGCCACCCAGACCCCTGCATTTCCTGGACTATGTCTCTTCAGATATCTATATTTATTTGCACCAAATCTGTATTTACCATCTCTTTGGATGATTGTTGTTGGAGGTTCAGTGCTACACTTCATTCAGTTTTTCCAGTCTTTTTCCTACTCAGTCCCAGCTATTGCTTAACTCTTTGTTTTCTACTGTAACCCTTACATGACTTCTGACAGACTAGTCCTCAGGCTTGCCATAGAATAGACACCAAACTCCTGTTTTGAATTCCTTTACCTATCTCTTTACTTGTGAAGGTACCTAGACATGGCAGATTATTCCAAGATAGCTAGCTTTGTATAAGGCTGTAACTGGTTATTATTACTTTAATCTGCATTTCAACTTCTCTAGAAAACATTGTCTGAATCTGAATGAATTTGATTAATCAGAAAATACAGTTTACAAATAAGTCAAACATTATAAGGTATGAGAAGTGATCATTTGATTTGGCAATTATAAAGTTATTACTCTCCTTGAGAAGAGCAATTTCAGAGATGTGGGAGCCCAAATTAAATTCATAGCATCCATATGCATAGCTTTCAGTTATGTACCTCTATCCTGATAATGCCCACATATATCTATTTAATCAATTACTTTCTCTTCAGTATGAATCATATATACAACTGCCTACGTTGAAATGTTCATCAGGATAGCACACAAATATTTTAAGTTTGATTTAATTAAAACCAAAGGTATTAATCATGTTTTACCACTACATGACCCCTACCACCACTATGACCAAGTGTTCATGGACATGCACACACACATGCATACACACACACAGCTATCCTTTATCCTATGTTTCCTATCTGAATTAATGCCACTACCATTCACACAAATCAGAAACCTAGGAGGCATCTTGGACTTTTTCCATTGATTACTCTCTGAATCTTATTAAGTACTAACACTCCTTGATTTTAGCAATATCTCGATCTGGAATTGGACTAGATATGACTCCAGATTACGTGAGTTATTAACTGTCTGATGTTAGAAAACTTACTTAAACTTCTCCATGTTCCCTGATTCCCAACCTGTTAAATGAGGATAACACTGCCACCTCCCTTGGTGGGTTAGTGTAGCTGTTAATTAATTGAGATTATGCATGTAAAACATCTAGAATCTTATCTATTTTTCTTTTCATTACTATTATTTACTCTTCTAGTGCCTTGGTTCAAGACTTTATCAGGCTATAATCTTCCGATATTTCTACCTCTAGTCTTACCCATCTTAGCTTCATTCCCCACACTGCTACCAGAATGATCCTTCCAAACTCCAAACCCAAGCTCATGATTCCATCCAGCTTAAAGGCCCTCAGTAACTCCTTACTGCCTCTTGGATGAATCTCTCACCCCCTAGTGCGATGTCAGAAATCTTGGTCTTATTTACCTCGCCAGACTTTTCTCTTGCTCCTCTCTTCCTCGTAGCCTTTGTTCCAACCGTACAAAACGCATAAATGTTTCTAATTTATGGTATGGTTTCATGACTCCATGTCCCTGTGTCTGCTATTTCTTCTTGGAAAGCTTTTCCATGTTTCTTTTGCCAGCTTAAATCCTATGTATCCCTCAATACAGTCTCAACTTTCTTATTCTCTATAGGGCTGAACTTGACCTTCTCAAGACTAGTGGATTATTTTCTTCTTTTTGCCACTAATGAATCTTGTATACACCTATATTACAGCACTTATGCTTTCTGTAGTGGTTTCTTACTTACGGGTGTACCTCTTCTACTACACTGCGAGTGCTTGTTTTATGTTAGGAATTATGTACTGTGATAGAGACACAATGATGAATAAGACATGGTCACAGATCCTGAACAGTTCAGAATCTGAAGGAGGCAGAAATGTAAATAAGAAATTTGAACTCAGGGATGTGTTTCAAGTGAAAGTATATAAAAAATGTTTTGTAATTTCCAATAAAAGAACATTTTCCCACTGTCTAAGAAGATTTAAAAGAATCTCAGCAATAGAATTACTTTTGAGCTGTGTGTTAAAAATGTTAAAATTAATCAGGAAAAAAAGGAAGTAAGGGTGAGAAATTTGAAAAAAAGATGTCATTGGTAAAAGCACAGAAAGAAGGCATTGTATACATGGGGAAATGCAGTTTTTTAAAGGCAAAGAGTAGCATCTGAGGGATAATGGCAAAGTTTAGGACAGAAAATAGTTTGATGTTGAGTTATGAAGATATATGTATGTTTAGTTAAAAGTCTGAATAATAATACTTTGAACAATAGCAAGCTATTGAAGTATCTTTAGCAGAGGAAAATATGATAAGGTTGTGTCAAATACCCTTGTGAAACAGCCAGTGAGGAAGGTAAAGTAATAATATAAGCTGTCTGTGATGGGGACCCAAAATACATGAAGGTAGTTGAGATGGGGCATAATGAAGTACAAAAAATTGAAGTATGTATTACATAGAAGATGGATGGATTCAATGATTCATTGCAAGTAAGTGACGATGAAAAGAGTAGAATCTAGTAAGGCTCTTAGATTTCTTAATTGTAAAAGCAGAAAATACAAGACAGGTATACATGAGGGAGAAGTGGATTTGTTGGGTAGAGGGTAGACAATAAGACAATTCTGGAATACAATGAATTATACCTGAAAATCAGAATTTCTACAGTAAGCAACTGAAGACAAGGGTTTATAACTAGAAAGGCAGGTCTGGGCCAGAGAGAGCAACTGAGAAATTCTGAGTACATAATGGTAATTGAAAAATGAATAAGTTCACTCAATCAATGAGAAAATAATAAGTCAAGGGGAAAAAAATCCAAGAAACCTAAAAAATTAAGAAGTGAATAGAGGGAAACATATTTATTGAAAACCATAAAAAAACCCATCACAAATCTATAATAAAGTGGAATTAAGGAGAAGCCAAAGGAATAGAGTTTAAAGAAGGAAGAAGTATTCCAAAATGTGAAACTCTTTGGAGAAGGTAAAGAAGATAATGGTCAAAAGTAGTCACTGGATTTGGCAAATAAAATCTCCTTGGAGAATGCAGGGTCAGTAGAATATAATGGAAAGGAAGCAGATAGCAGTAGCTGGGAGGAGGAGGGCAGGAGGTGAGGGTCTGGGAATGTGAGTGAAGTCTTGTATTTTTCAAGATGCTTAGTTGATGGGAGGGTCAGAGAGCTAGTAACTGGAAGAGATATCACAGTGGAAAAAAGTGATTTGTTTAGTTGCATTTATTTTTTAATGGAAACATTTAAGTAAAGTCTATCAGCTAAGATAAGAAGGTGGTGGAGAAGATAAATTTATAAAAGAGGAGGTTTTTCTTAATTACTAATATTAAACTTAGTTTGCTGTCTTATCACAGATATAACCAGCTTTGTAAAGAATACAAGTAAGACAGTTCTTCTCTTCCTCAAAAAGCTTCTGGAACAGTTCTTTTACTCTTCTGTATATAAAAAGCCCATTAAAAAAAAATTCTGAAACAAGATCATTCTCTCTCTTATCCACACATTTTCCATCTTCTTTTTCTTTCGGTATTTCTATTCAGCTGTGTACCTTCCACACCTGACAAGTAAAGATTTTCTTTATTCTCTGTACATTTTTTGGTTTCCTTTTAGCATAAGAATTTACCAGTTTCTTGCTTTGCTGTTGTAGGTATTTGCAAGATGACCATGACTATCAGAAAGGTATTCCTGCTGATGTGATATTGTCGGTATGACTGTGTTCATGATTGGTGATGTTACTGATGTTTAAACCAGGTAAGTTTGTGGCTTAGAAGTTGTATTCAGTGTTTGATCTCAAAAAATAAACTAAGGCAATGGTGCTCAAACTTTAGCTTACATCAGAAACATTTGCAGAAAACACTGATTTTTGAGCTCCAACCCTAGAGATTCTGTTTCAGTTAGTCTGGGGTGAGCCTCAAGTAGTCTCATTTCTAGCAGATTTCTGGGTAGTGCTGATGCCGCGGCTTGCTAACCTCACTGTCACTTAACACCACTAACAAGGATAATCAGGTTCCCAGTTGGACAGAGTAAGTATAAATGTATGTGGGCAGCATTTTGATACTTGTTAAATAACAGCTATTGACTCCAACTAGCATCATCACTGTTTGAAGAGAGCAGAAATAATACAGGTCATAGACTATTGTCCTTTCAAGAGCACAGGTTATTAAAAGACCAGAATTCACTCAGTAATAACCTGAAACTGAGACTCTGAGATTTGAATGTGTTTTAATGGCTCAAAACATATAGCACCTCCGTAACATTTCAGATTATTGTCTCAGAAAGTACATGGCAATTTTGAAATGTATAGACATGGAAAAAATTGAAAGTTTTAATAGAATTCCATTTTAGACATGCCGGGGAACATATCAGAAAATAATATACGCTTTAAATGCACTATCTCTGAGTCTGCCACCTTCTTGACATAGATTTAAGTCAAATAAGCACTTTTTCTTTCTGGGCCATTGTGCTCCGCATTATGTTCTATTGTTTTGTAGCAACAAAGGAGCTAAGGGACAGTCTCTGAGCATCAAAACAGTGTCCCTATCATAAGCACAGTTGCAGCCATTAGGTAATTACTTTTGTTTCCCGGGAAACTAAAATACTTGGATGCAACCCATCTTTGACCACTGGCTGTGTCTCTAGGCAACAGCATACACTGGACCACTGACCTTTAGCTGGAGGTGGATGGCTGTTAAAAAAAATAAATTATATTCCAATTGGAAAATTTTGTTTTGAAAACTTTTTGTTTTCAGTTTTTATGTAAATACTAAAGCAGCCTCCCATTAAGAGTCCAGGGAGGCATGGACCACACTAATCCTAGCCCTTACTCTGTCTAGGATTTGGGCTCAGCTAGTCCTCATTTCAACAAGTCTGCCGCTTACTCAATGTATGACTTGGGCAAGTTACCCATGCTTCCAATGCTTTAATTTTTGTCCCTGAAAAATAAGGATAAAATGCCTATCTCAGAAATTCCCTGGTGGCGCAGTGGTTAAGAATCTGTCTGCTGAGGCAGGGGACACGGGTTCGAGCCTTGGTCCCGGAAGATCCCACATGCCATGGAGCAACTAAGCCCTTATGCCACAACTACTGAGCCTGCACTCTACAGCCCACAAACCACAACTACTGAGCCAGCTCTCTAGAGCCCACAAGCCACAACTACTGAAGCTCATGCACCTAGAGCCTGTGCTGTGCAACAAGAGAAGCCACAGCAATGAGAAGCCCGCACACCACAACAAAGAGTAGCCCCCACTCGCCGCAACTAGAGAAAGCCCACGTGCAGCAACGAAGACCCAACACAGCCAAAAATAAAATTAATTAACTTAAAAAAATGCCTATCTCATAAGACTATAATAAAAACTGCTAGCTAATACATGTAAATCTCCCAATACTTCTGACTGTTCCCATATTTCTATCAATTTATCCAGGAGAATAAAAGTAGGGAAAGGATGTGAATAGGTGGTCTGACTGAGAAAGCAAAAATATTTAACTAAAAACAACAAATATAATCTATTGTACAATAAAGAATTTGTCTGGTTTTTGTCCTGGGTTCCTGGCATGTTGCTTCTAAAATCCTTGGAATTTCTTAAGTGATAGGAGAATCTTCACGTTATATTAATGAATGACTCACTGTAGATCCCTAGAGAGCTTTGCAGTGAGGGCTGGTGACCAGAAAGACCAACTGTATGATTATAGGGCTTGGATTTTGAGCCAGGCCAGCCTCCTCGGAGGATAAGGAGCTGGAGATTGAGTTAAATCATGTGGCCAATGATTTAATCAATTCATCTCACCTATGTAATGAAATCCCAATAAAAACTCTGGATATCAAAGTTTAGTAGAACTTCCTGGTTGATAAACACATTGATGTGCTGGGAGGGTAACAATCCTAATCCCGTATGAGAGGGTGCAGAAGCCACACATTCCCATGAGTCATATGCTCACTTGAGATAATCAGAAAGATATATATATATATTTAAATTGCCACCTCCTCCTATCTAATCCATCATAGTAATTGCTCTTTTTTTATCCGTGTTTTCTCTTATATTATGAATTAGTAATCTGGGAACCATGGCATATAAATAAGAGCCATGTGCTCCCAGTTGACTCAAACTGAAAGCATGGGAAGAGTTCAGGTTGGGAAGCTATGGTGAGTTATGCAAAATCAAGGGCAACAGGTGGTAAGATTCACAGTAGTAAGGGCCCTGTAAATCATATTGTTGATTAATATACAATCAACAATGATAATATTCTGACAGTAGGATAAATAGAAATGAAGTGTGAAGATGGGAATTGGGAAATAAACAGAGTCAGGTACAGTTAAGAGGAGGCTCATAGCTCAGGGTAAAGGAACTAAGTTGTGCAATTGATTCTGAGGTTTTCTGCTTCACATGTGAGGAGTCTGTGCTTCTATCTCATTCCACTTGATCTTAGAGGAGCCCTTTTCCAGAGGCAAAGAAGAGTTTATAAGTTTGTCGACTGTGTATCAGGAAATCTGGGAGATATCTGACTGTTATATTGAAATGCTACTTAATTTAACTTTGTCTTCACTTTTACTACTCCTGAAACTTTCCAATTTACCCCACTGCCAGCCCACTACCACCTCCCTTTTCCAACTCCTCGACTTTCTCTCATTATTCCTTGCGACTCAGACTCTATCTAGTTTTATTAACCAAATTCATTCCAACAAAATCCACTTCACTATTTAGACAAATTTTCCAAAAGGCCAAATTAGCTAAATATGCTTATTTTGTCGGTTATTCATATGATTTACAGAAATTCAAATTAGATCATATGGTTTTAACAACTTTTGAGATTTCTATTACGTTTTAGTTGTCTAACTTTCATGTTGGCTTACAAATAGATTTTAAAGATTTTTTCAACATGTTTCTCCACCATGTCCTTACAGCTAAATCCAGTGGTAGCTGGAGGAAGGAGAGAGAAAGCTTTCATCTGGAGGAAAAACTAAGGAGAGTTCACTCAGAAAATTCTCTTCTTGATAATCTAGCCACTGGAATAATTGGCTTTTAGCCAATTAGCTCAAAGAGAATTGGCCTGCTTTCTGCAACTTTAGACAGTAAAGCTAAAAGTTTGCCTACCAACTTTCAAAGGAGTGAATTTTTTTTTCCTTTGACTGTATATCAGGTTCCTAGAAAACTATAGAATAAAATCCTGCTACAGAAAAGGAACTAGACATAGCAGTAATAATTGTCCATTTTGCATACTGATTTACAATCTTGAAATATGCATTAACATAGAAAAATTAGTTCATTAAATTAAATAACATGGGGCCAAGTTCTCAAGGAGACTGTATGATGGGATATTGGATACAAATGAAATTCATGTGTGCTAGAGAATCATAAGAACTGTCTGACAGCCACCTTGTAAATCCCAGCAGGGACAGAGATGGTTTAAAGCTTAGTTAAAAGCAAAATCTTTTCTACTTAAAAGGATTATTTCTCATCAGCTTGCAAGAGAAAATCCTGATGCAGAAGTGACAATGCTCAGTTATCCAGCGGTCCCAAGACCACCAGGAAGCAGCAGCTGTTGGTCAGAGCAAGAGAAATTTAAAATCAGAATTTGATCAGAGTTTGGACTGTGATGACAACTATAACCCTATAGATGCAAGTTCTGCTTCTGAAAGGGTGCACTGGCTGTTAAGAAGTGACAGCATTCAAATGTGAAGGAGTCTAACAATTGCTCCATTTTTCTCTTTTCCAGAAGTCTATTATTAGCACATGAGTTAACACTTGATATGTCAGAAATTCAGACTTGCTTTCTGCTAACTTGTATATTTACCACACTGCCAAATAGTTATTTTTTTAAATTAAACCAAAATAAATTAGTTTAGAGGTTGTATATATGTTTCTGTATAATGGAGAGATGATTTATACTTGAAAATATTATTAACTTATTTATTGACTGAAGGTTACTTAAAAACACAAACTTGTTAAAACTAAAGTAAGAATAAAAATGTGTATTTTCCATAAATATTTAAGTAATTATTCAGATTTATCTATTGTCTCTTTCCAAGTGGGATTAAACACTGAGAAATGAACAGGAAGTTCAACAGTCAGTCTGTGATAGCATCAATGTAAAATTTGCTTTTCAGAGATTTTTAAAACTGTTCTATAAGGTCAAATGGACAGAGGATTTTTATAAATTTAGAGTACACATTCTTCAGGTTATCTGACTTAAAGGTTGTGTGTAGTCTCATAATTTTAAGGAAGTTAATATAGTGGTTGTAAAATAAAATTTAAACTGAAGGAGCTAGGGGTGATGATGTAGAAATCAGGGAGTTTCAACTCATGTAAACATGTGAGGTGGGACTTTTAAAAATTAATGGCGCTAGGGAAATAGAGGGCAAATTTGAAGATTCTTTTCTTCCATTTACTGACTAATCCAATGGTAAGGCAAGTCTACGGCCAGGAATAGAAGATGTTCTCCATAGTATTGGACCGTGACTATTCATATATATATTGTCCATATTTCTTCTTTGAACTTTGAAGTGCCTTACAAGCCTAACTATACTTAATGCATATATTTTTTATCATCTCTTTAAATATCATTCTCCATTAGTTTTGAGTTTAAGGATAAAAGTATAAGGTAACCCATTCTTATTTCACTTAATTTAAATCAGAAAACAGTACGGGAGGAAAAAAAAAAGAACTTTAAACATCTATAACCATAATTTTCTAAATTCTTGTTTTTTTCATTAAGTTTAAAAAAAAGATCACAAATATTTTCTTGTCTTTTCACTCCTATCATTCTACTTCACAACTTACATTTACTCAAAATCCAGCACTTTGAAATTTACTGTATATTTATCCTTTGCTTACTTCACCTATCTCCTGAAGAGTGTCTCCTAAATAGTAATAGATACCATCACAATATTCAGTAAAGATACATATGTCAAACTGATTTATTTTTCAGTCTCTACCCATGTAAAATGCATAAAATAAACCAGATTTCTGCAGATATTTGACTATTCTAGTGGAAATTATAAGTACAGGTCATCCAGACACAGGTATTGAAAGAGCCACTGGAGGGCTTCCCTGGTGGCACAGTGGTTGAGAGTCCACCTGCCGATGCAGGGGACATGGGTTCATGCCCTGGTCCGGGAAGATCCAACATGCCGTGGAGCGGCTGGGCCCGTGAGCCATGGCTGCTGAGCCTGCGCGTCCGGAGCCTGTGCTCCGCAACGGGAGAGGCCACAACGGTGAGAGGCCTGCGTACCGCAAAAAAAAAAAAAAAAAAAAAAAGCCACTGGAGAAAAGTCTCTGTCTCTTATACTAAATTGTTTCTTCTCAAAGGATGAGATAATTTACTAAATGCAAACAAATTAATCATAATACATGCTAAATCATCATACATGATAAAAGCTGAACTTTACGGTTCATGATAATTAGTTTGGAGGACTGGAGGGTATAACTAAATAGATCTGTGACAAGAACTTAGAACTAAGTTCATTTTATTTTCAGATTCAGCAGCCAAGGCAGATGCTCAAAAAAAAAAAATCAGCTAGATTTATTAAAACCTTGTTGTAAAATCCTTGTTTTTAAGTTATGGAGCCTCAGAATCACAGTGTGAATTGATATGCCACCTAGAAGATAAACAAATTACTCAGCAAACAAGCTAAGAGAAGTTTGCTTTTGTTTTTCTCCTGCTCCCTTTCCTGGTCATCGTCATATTTCCATGTGATTCCATGCCATTTTTCTGTCCCCTGGATGCTCCTTACAAGAGGGTTAGAATAATAGTTTGTAATATTGTAAGCCCCCAACTCACCATTCTCAAACAAAATCAGCTAGAAATATCAGAATCACATTCATCCTTCCAAATTCAAGACAGTAACTGAAGTACCTCATGTGTACTTGCAAATGGCTTTGACTCATTTTTTAAATTAATTAATTAATTTTTTAACATGTTTATTGGAGTGTAATTGCTTTACAATGGTGTGTTAGTTTATGCTTTATAACAAACTGAATCAGCTACACATATACCTATATCCCCATATCCCCTCCCTCTTGCGTCTCCCTCCCACCCTCTCTATCCCACCCTTCTACGTGGTCACAAAGCACTGAGCTGATCTCCCTATGCTATGTGGCTGCTTCCCACTAGCTATCTATTTTACATTTGGTAGTGTATATATGTCCATGCCACTCTCTCACTTCGTCCCAGCTTACCCTTCCCCCAACAGACATTTCTCCAAAGAAGATATAGATTGCCAACAAACACATGAAAGTATGCTCTACAGCACTAATCATTAGAGAAATGCAAATCAAAACTACAATGAGGTATCACCTAGCCCCAGTCAGAATGGCCATCATCAAAAAATCTACAAACAATAAATGCTGGAGAGGGTGTGGAGGAAAGAGAAGTCTCTTGCACTGTTGGTGGGAATGTAAATTGATACAGCCACTATGGAGAACAGTATGGAGGTTCCTTAAAAAACTACAAATAGAACTACCATACTACCCAGCAGTCCCACTACTGGGCATATACCCTGAGAAAACTGTAATTCAAAAAGAGTCATGTACCACAATGTTCATTGCAGCTCTATTTACAATAGCCAGGACATGGAAGCAACCTAAGTGTCCATCGACAGATGAATGGATAAAGAAGATGTGCCACATATATACAATGGAATATTACTCAGCCATAAAAAGAAATGAAATTGAGTTATTTGTAATGAGGTGGATGGACCTAGAGTCTGTCATACAGAATGAACTAAGTCAGAAAGAGAAAAACAAATATCATATGCTAACACATATATATGGAATCTAAAAAAACAAACAAAAAAAGGTTCTGAAGAACCTAGGGGCAGGACAGGAATAAAGATTGACTCATTTTTTCTCTGTTCATTGTTTACCACTTCTTCCCTGTACTCAGACCATTATTCACTCATTGTCTGGCAAGAAATTTCTATAGATGTAATGTTGGCATCACTCATGTTGACTCCACTATTAGGGCAATATAAGGCTTTGCTGTTTCTGAGTTTGGAAGAACAATTCTTTTGCCCCAGTTTTAAACATGATGTTGTTAAAAAGGGAAGTATATTCCCCTAACATGTGTGTTCCTCCATGTCCTTTTTCTACCATTTTATAGAGAACTAAAGACACAGTTCTTTGATACCTCTTTCCTCTATCTTCTTACACCTAGGACTGTGTTACGAGTCATTATAACTGGGCCAGAAGACAACCTGAGTAACACACACAAGATTGTACTCAAAATTGTTGCTCTCTTTCGACCCTTTTTCACAATCTCTACATCAAGTCCTCCTCCCAGCAAGTTCCTGCTTTAGCGGATACACCTTTTTGGGGGGGATACACGGTAAATGGTAGCCCTTATTAATTTATGAATTAGAGGTATTTTTTTCTGGAGGACTAGTCTTTGGTCCCAGTGAATCTAGTGGTTTCTATAGGATTCCTCAACCCATCGTGGAAAAAAAAAGAAAGCTAATAGCAAGACTGTTTTGGAAATTGAGTTTTAATATCTTTCTTTACTTCAATTAATTCAATGATAAGGCAAGTCTATTATCAGAAACAATACTGCATATATCTGACTATGCTATAGTTATAAAGCTTGGGATATCATTGTGTGAAATTCCTACAGAACAGACATTACTAAATTATAAACCAGACCACATTGTCTATTATTGAAATATTTCTAGGAGCTTTATGTACAACTAATAGACGGACATCCACCCTTTTAAATTATTTTTTATCTTATCATGTGAAAAGAAATTGACTTAATTTAAATTAACGTGATATTGTAAGTAGGAAAATATACTATTGCATTAGCCCTTAACATTTATACTGTTTTTGACCATCACCTTTTTAAAATAACTGTAGGCTAGTCTTATTATTCTTCATTTTGCTGACAAGAAAATGCGGGACAAAGAGAGGTTAAGTGCGTCAACTCAGATTACACAGAAAGTCAGTGGCAAAAGAGACTAATATTACTGAATCCTTAGTGTCCCTTGTTGTTCTGCTCAACAGTGCTGTCTCTTATTAAAAAGGACAACCATAGTTATCCCATTTATAAGCCTGCTATAATTTAGTCATATTCTAACAGATTCAATTTGGTATTTCACATTGATTAAATGATTTAAAAGATATTTAAACATAATTTAAATTATTTATCAATGACTTTGAAGGTGTTGTTTCTTCAAGGCCACAAAGCAAACCCCTTATAAAGCTAATAAATAAGTCAAGATCACATGTTTGCAGATCCCTGTGGCTATCAGCTGAACAGACCTCAGGCATTTGGGGGTGGGGTGGGATTAATTAATTTACATAAGAACTTAAATAGTCCTCAAAATCCAGTCTTTCATCAAATGATTACTGACTGCCTACTATGATCCAGACATATTCTAGGTGCTAGTAGTACATAATACAGAAAACAGAAAACATCTCAACCTTCATGGAGTTAACACTGTAGCTGTAGCAGGGAAAGACAGATGATAAACAAGGTAAGTAAATACAATGTATAGTATGTTACCTGGTTATAAATAGTATAACCACAAAAACAGGAAAGGGAGATAGGAATTATTGCAGGTCAGTGGTTGAGAGTCCGCCTGCCGGTGCAGGGGACACAGGTTCGTGCCCCGGTCCGGGAAGATCCCACATGCCACGGAGCGGCTGGGCCCATGAGCCATGGCCGCTGAGCCTGCGCGTCTGGAGCCTGTGCTCCGCAACGGGAGA
>NW_020837955.1:3038433-3044994 GCF_003676395.1 Aethalodelphis obliquidens
AAAAAAAAAAAAAAAAAAAAAAAAAAAAAAAAAAAAATTTCACATGTAGACTAATACTGTACTGTTAAAAACAAATTTAGATACAAATGTTCACTCACAAAATAGGCATTTAAGAGGTTCTCCTTTTTATCTTTTGTGACTATCATAATGTATCTCTATTTATCATCATTACATAATGTGGGTCCCTAGGAAAAGCCTCTCCAACCAAAATAGTAAAGAAAGGAGAGGTTTAGCCAAGATGGGACCCAGAGAGGTTATAAATTAGTTGATATTTTATCTTTGATGCTATCAATCTTTCATCTCTGACCCATATCTTCTTATTTCCAGGGCTTCTTTTCCCCACACTTGTTCTCTCTTCAAAGACTTAATCAAACCCCTTTCCCAATATTAGTCTCTGACAATTTCATTTCCAAATAAGTTACAATTTTACCTTTTCTAAAGGATTATTTAATTGACTCCTTTTTCAGTAGAGACATTGATAGTCAGATATTTTATAGGGTGCTTCTCTAGTCAAATTTGCCTGATTTTTTTCCAGTGTTGGCAAAGACACTGATGAAATAAAATTCATAGTTTATGGCAAGACAAGAAAAATTTAAGCATAAAAATTGTTTTCTCTGTGTTTGAGCTTCCTCTTTCCCCTTTAGTGTGTATTGTGCATCTGCATTAACCAGACCTCCCTAGGAGGTAACCTTCCTTCTTAAATCTGTAAGCAGTCATGATGACCCACTACTCGCTTTGTACATGCAGATCTGGATTGTATAAACTGTCAATACATCATTTGATGTATAACCCTTTGTCTCAAAAACATATATAACTGTGCTTTGACCTTTAACTGGCAGAACAGTCCTCAAGCTTTCTGAAAGACTATCTCCAGGGTTATAATCCTCAGGTTGTCTCGAATAAAATTTTCCATTTCTTTCTCAGATGGACTATTGATTAATTTTTTGCAGACAATATGCAAATTCTGGATCACTCATAGATTGCTGTCATACACATCAAGCTTCCCTTGAAAACGTTTCGGCAAGAAGTCACAGTGAGAAAATGATATAGACACGAGTGGCTTCCAAGATGTGGCTACCAATTACAGTTCAAAGTTTAAGTTAGTGACAAAATTTTGATGCAAGGTTTGATAGCAGCCTCTAAGGATCCTGAGCTGATGAGCTCCCCAAGATGAGCCATAATCTCAGGAGTTGGGAAGCTCTGGCCTCTACTCACCATGGTTTAAGCTTCTTCTGTGGCAGTGGACCTTAAGAGTTAGCATGTCTTGAGTTCCTGCTGTACAGGAGGTGGTCCTAAGACTTATCCATGCTGTGAAAGAGGTTCTGTTCCAAGGTGGCAACGTAGGAACTTCCTGAACTCACCTCCTACTATGGACACATCAAATCTACAGCTACACCCAGAGTAATTTCCTTTGAAAGAAATCTAGACACTAGCTGTATGATTCCTACACATCAGGCAAACAAGAAAATACACACACTGAAATGCATAAGAAAGGCTGAGACACACTCTCACCATAAACCCTACCCCAGGCATAGTGTCACACAATCGGGAGGGAATTCCCGACTGCCAGCCTGTCCTTTCAGTGTTCTCATTTAGTCACATTTGTAGTTCTTAAAACCAGATGAATCTTTATAAGACAAATAAATGTGTACTATGTTTTTAAAGGATGTTTTCTTCTTTAATATAAATCAGAAAAGTTTTAATTTCATTTTTTCTTCAAAAATATATGCGTGAAAATAATAATTCAATTTTTGTTATGGAACATACTTTGTTTCCTTGATTGTAAGCCTTAAATTTCATCTTCCTTTTTACTTTTCTTAGGCTGTCTCAGACATAAAGCCTCCAGAACTCAAGTTTTAATTACTAGTGTGAGTGGAGTGGCACTAAGGAAGTGAAAAGAAGCTGAAAACAATTAAGCTAAAGTCATCCATTTTTAGTGAATATACCAATGTTTTCCAAAGTCTCAGTGATGTGGCTAAGACCAGTGAAACATGGAGTCTTACTAAGAAAATATGTTAACATTTCTAAAAATAATAGCTTCTTGAGTCTTCTCAGTTCCCAACACAGACATTTATTGCCTTTACTTACATTGTAAATGTTTCAAGAGGTATTTGAAATAACCCTTAAAGAAGACATAACATGGTTTGTTAAAGTCGTTTTGCATTTCAGGGTGAATGTAGTAATAACACTTTACTGTTGTGGTAAAAGCAATTTTTCTCTACACTCGTACTAGAGTTTTATCAGAACCCACACATCTGAGTCTATGTTTGCTGGAAGGATGGGAACCATATATTCACCATGCTTATATGCTTAGCTTATATATAGAGTTTCTATATAAAGGCAATAGCTTATATATACACGCAAAATTATATAGATGGCGAAGTTGTGCTATGGACATTGTTCTCCCTCCCTTTTCAGAAATTCCCTCCTTCCTACAAGCCCCTCTTCATGCCTTCTAGATTCTCAGCAGGTCTCATTATGACTCCTGTGAAACTATCCTTCATAAATAATCTAAATGTGACTGACTTTGACTTTGGTGGTACATTTATTTTTCAGAAGTCCCTATCTTACATATCATAGCCAAACAGCTTGATCTCATTGTAAAATGTTTTCTTATACTTGTCCACAGTAAAAACATGATGAATCGTGTTATATTTAAAGATTTTTATGCATTTTTATTATCCCCAGAAATTCAGAGAATGAAGCTCTGATGATGAAATTTCAGTTACAATGTTGAACAAATTGGAAGAAGCAGTTCCTCATTGTGTTTTTCAAGTTATACCACATACATAGTTTTTTATCCTATTGCCTTTAAAGCTGACCCTGCTTAAAAGTCATATTCTAGCTCTGCTGTTGTATCAAATATAACTACTGTCTGATCACTTGAGTTAACAGAAGAAAGGGAAAGAGGATATCGTGACTCTTTAATGTCTTAAATGTGTTGTAGTCTTTCCTGACTTAGTGTGTTCAGGTAGAAAAAATTTAATTTCCCTTAGTTGTTCATGACAGAGTGTTACACTCCAGTGTATGTGTGTGTATGTGTGTGTGTGTGTGCACGCATGCACGTGCACACATGGACATATGCATGTACAAAAGTGCCCAGGCTGATGGTGGTAGGTTAGGTGGCAGTTTCGTAATCACATGAATCATTTACTTGACTCATGATCTCACTGACAATGGGATGAAAGATACTGGCTTCTGTGCGTGATGATGAAGCCAATGACACCACCATTTCACACCTGCAAAGATTTCTTCCCCTTATATCCTCATTCAGCAGCCCATCAGAAGACCAGGTACTCTGGCCTGCATCTCTAAGTGTAGCTGATACTGTCAGAAGTATATGCTTTCCAAGGGCAAAATACACCTGAATGATAGGGGAATCACAATCAAGAAAGTGTATGCATAGATATGATCAACAGGTATTTAATTCATTCCAGAGTTAAATAGGAAAAAAAATACACCCAACACTGTATTCATCTGTCAGAATGGTAATTATAAGGAGGCTAGTCATGAATCAGATGTTGGAATCTGAATCATAAATAACTGGACCCAACAAAAAAGCACAGATTCATAGAATTTATAGAAAATAAAATCTGATAGTAATGTAGGACACAATTTAAAATTAATGGTTAGGGCTTCCCTAGTGGCACAGTGGTTAAGAATCTGCCTGCCAATACAGGTGACATGGGTTCGAGCCCTGGTCTGGGAAGATCCCACATGCTGTGGAGCAACTAAGCCTGTGGGCCACAACTATTGAGTCTGTGCTCTAGAACCTGTGAGTCACAACTACTGAGCCCGTGTGCCACAACTACTGAAGCCCATGCACCTAGAGCCCATGTTCCGCAACAAGAGAAGCCACTGCAATGAGAAGCCCATGCATCGCAAGGAAGAGTAGCCACCCCTCGCTGCAACTAGAGAAAGCCCGCGTGCTGCAACGAAGACCCAACGCAGCCAAAAATAAATGAATTAAATTAATTAATTAAAAAAAAGACATTTAAAAAATTAAATTAAATTAATGGTTATGTCCTAATTTCCTTGGAGGTACTGGCATTTTTTTATGACAATTATAATGTATATATAAAAATTGTATATTTATTGAGTGCCACAACATATTTGGTACAGTTTTTCCTGGGCACTTCATATGCATGCAATATCTCTTGTAATATTTTCAAAAATATTCCCAATTTTAATATGAGAAAATTGTGACAGACACAGGATAAGTGACTTATTCAAGGGCATAGAACTAGTAAATTATGAAAACAGAATCTGAACCCAGGCAGACTGACTCTATGATCCACTTGTTTAACCACATAATACATCAATCTATTCTTGCTCAATATGTCTTGACCAATTTATCAAAGATAAAAGCAATATTTTAAGCAAACGTACAATTTTTATCTACAGTGAAATATGAAATTAAAAGACTAGATTAGATATAGCTTTTTTTTTATAACATTTACTCAGTGCAGATCCCTCACTCTTTTTCTTTCTATCTCTCCTTGCCTTAAACATATACTTTAAAAACACATTTATTTATTGTATTGTAAACAAAAAGAACAAAGAGTCTCTCTCATCATCCTGTAAAATAGAGGATTAATTTGAACCCAGTGCAATAGCCCACTGACAGTGTGCCCTGAGGGGAATTCAGGGTGGAGGAAAATAGGATGAAGCATTCTGTGTTTGGGAATTATGGGCCCCTAGGTAATTAAGATGCATATCCAAGGAAGAATCTCAATGACCCTAGATTCTTGCATCTTCCCATACATAGAAAAACAGTGAGAAAATTAACTTGAGATATCTGTTTTTTTTGTGATTAGCAGTAATCTTAACAAAGATGTATGCTTGACTACATGTATTTCCCAGGAAAAAAATATACACTGGCTCTTTCCCTATTTCTTCGGAGCAGTCCCCTTAGAGCTACTGAGAGACTATTTCCCAGGCTATAGTCCTCAGTAAAGTCCCTGAATAAAACTGAAACTCACTGCTCTTTTGTTGTGTTTTTTTTTCCATCGACCATTTGAAAAATTATCATTTAAAAATAGCTCATCTACTATGTTATTTATATATAATGTAGTGCTTTAAATTTCCATTTGTTGTAAGGCAACTGTTTATGTACCAACTGCTTTGACTTGATGACAGGCAATTTGAGGCTATAAGAAACTCCTTAATATCCAGCAGTGTGCATCTGTATTATACCTTAAGTTGGTGAGAAAGTAATGAGGGCATTGAGGAGAATGCTGCTACCTTCATTTGAATGTAAATCTTACTAATCTAATTCCATGCTGTAATCTCAGAACTTTTTTTTTTCCTTTTTGGTATACATGCAGCAACACATTTTTATTTCCATCTTGTAAATGCTCTTCCAGTCAATTATTTCAAAATTCTTTTCCTTGGATGGATGTTAGAAAAGGTGAGTCTTCCTCAGGAAAATCACTGTATTGATGAAATAAAATTCATATGGCAAGACAAGAAAAATTTAAACATAAATTCTTTTTTCTGTTTGGGCCTCTCCTTTCCCGTTAGTGTGTGTTGTGCATCTGCATTAACCACACCTCCTTAAGAGATAACCTTCCTAAATTTTGCAGGGGGTCACAATGACCCACTACCTGCTTTGTACATGCAGATCTGAATTGTATAAACTGTCAATACATTATTTGACTTACAACCCTTTGTCTCAAAAACTTACATAACTGTGCTTTGACCTCTAATGGGTGGAACAGTCCTCAGAGCTTTCAGAAAGACTGTCTCCCAGGTTATAACCAATTTCCTTGGGTTTTATATTGAGATGTTAATACTTTTACCATCAAAATTTAGTAAAAGTTTTGACAACTTTATTAAGCAGCCCCAAGTCAATCATTTGAAAATTTTATTCATTAATCCTTTGCATGTCTTTAACTGTATGCTTGGCACTGTTTTAACCTCTTTGCAAATGTTGTCTCATTTAATTCTCATAACTCTATGTTGTAGGACTTATTATTATCCTCATTTTACATTTAAAGAAACTGAGGAACAGAGAGTTTAAATAACTTGTTAAATGACTTTGTGCCCAAGGTAACAGAGGTGGCAGGTGAAGGAGCCAGATTCAAAACAAGACAGAGCAGCTCTAAAGTCTATGTTTGTCCAGCATAGGAAAAAGATCATAGAAAAATTCTATTTGAAAAGTTCCAAACTTTTCATTTAAAAAATGAATTAAATTCAAGAAAATTTTATTTTCCTATGCCACAGGGAGAGGAATGTTATAATTTTTATTTTATTTTATTTATTTATTTTTTTACATCTTTATTGGAGTGTAATTGCTTTACAATGGTGTGTTAGTTTCTGCTTTATAACAAAGTGAATCAATTATACATATACATATGTTCCCATATCTCTTCCCTCTTGCGTCTCCCTCCCTCCCACCCTCCCTATCCCACCCCTCCAGGGGGTCACAAAGCACGGAGCTGATCTCCCTGTGCTATGCGGCTGCTTCCCACTAGCTATCTACCTTACGTTTGGTAGTGTATATATGTCCATTCCTCTCTCTCACTTTGTCACAGCTTACCCTTCCCC
The DNA here is from genome assembly GCF_003676395.1 of Aethalodelphis obliquidens. NCBI lineage: Eukaryota > Metazoa > Chordata > Mammalia > Artiodactyla > Delphinidae > Aethalodelphis > Aethalodelphis obliquidens. Next base: position 3,044,983 of record NW_020837955.1, read on the forward strand.
CTCCCCATATCC